>NC_079217.1:67128088-67428088 GCF_029633865.1 Lampris incognitus | reverse complement strand
AGAGGAGAAATCCCACGTTAAACAGGCCCTGGTTAAGTGTGGTTAAGTTTGTCAAAACTGGGCATTTTGACAAAAACTGGGCGGTTTGACAAATACCCAGTTTTGACAAACATCCCGTTAGATCAGGAAGATAACAGTGCACCAGCCAATCAAAGAGAGGAGAAGGAAACAGCTGCCTAAGCATAAACCAGTGGTGATTCTGTATGTGGTGGGCATTTCAGAACAATTGAAACACGTATTTTCCAAACATCACGTCTCAGTTGCTTTCAAATCTCAAAACACACTGCACCAGAAGTTGGTCCACCCCGAGAATCATGTCCCCCGGCACAAACAGAGCAATATAGTGTAGCTGGTAAGTGCCAGGAGGATTGCCGTGACTTGTACATCAGGGAAACTAAGCAGATGCTGGCCAAGAGGATGGCACAACACAGAAGAGCCAATACGTCAGGCCAGGACTCCACAGTCTACACCATCTACAGACCAAGACTCCACAGTCTATACCATCTACAGACCAGGACTCCACAGTCTACACCATCTACAGACCAAGACTCCACAGTCTACACCATCTACAGGCCAGTGGCCACTCTTTCAAGGATGAGGATGTGCACATCCTTGATAGGGAGGAACGCTGGTTTGAACGGTGAGTCAAGAGGCCAACTATGTGAAGCGGGAATGACCATCCCTGAACCAAGGGGGGGGGGGGGCTAAGAGTACATCTGCCACCATCTTACAATGCTGTGATTGCAAACAGTCCCCAACCCTCTGAATAGTACACATGGCCATTGTAACTCTAGTTAATGGTCACACCCATATTAGATCATGAGACTGGTCAGCAATCCGTACTTCTATATGTATCCAAAGGAGTTGAATCAAGTGCAAGTGGACTTGGTATATATCCGTGAGGACATTTCGCCTCTCATCCAAGAGGCTTCCTCAGTTCGTGCCTTTCTGACTAGATGAAGCTAGTCTGACTGGCTGGTGATGAGACTCAGAATTTATCCTCTTGGAGTCATTGTCAGAGCTATAGATGTTGTTGATGTACATGTTCAAATGTTTACCAACGCCCATCGCTAACAGAGCCATAGATATGAGTGGCTCTTTTGTGTACCGATGTTTGGCCGCGCCCGTCGTTATCAGAGCTATTGATATGCGTGGCTCTCCTGTGCATTGATTTGCATTTGTTTAGCAGCGACGGTCGTTGGGGGTGTTAGTTTCGACTTCATTATTCAGTGGTCATGAGAGTCGTTGGAGCCGTTAGTGACCGACTGTTGTTCTTGGATGACTGTTGTTCTTGTATGTCTGTGAATGAGAACATTCACAGACATACTTCTATGTGAATAGCACACATGGTCAATGGTCACACCCATATTTGCATATGAAACTGATCGTTGGTTTCGGTCGTTATGCCACTGTATTGTTTACAAGACTGGGGACACCTGCAGTCAGGTGAGACTGAAGAGGTCACTTAGATGATGATGAAACGTATCTGTAATAAACGTTGTGTCCAGATGAACTGATTCACCTTTCTGTGGCACTGTTCAATACTTGAGCTTCCTAGAAGGAATTCAAACCGCATTCTACTGGTGTACTTTGGTGACATGTTCTGATTCTGTCATTAAATTAGTTGAAGAAGAATCCAGAGGAACCCCAGGAAAAGATCTGTCTGTCTTTAAGAACCATGAAAGAAGAACTGTTTATCTAGAGGGACCACATAAGAACTGAAGAAAAGTTGCCTCACTTTTTAAAGCTCTGCGTCATCCTGAGTCCCACCTGCCAACAGCCAGCTGTAATATGAAGTTTTACTAAGCTTTTCTTTTGTATAAAAAAAACTGTTGATACCATGGAATACAGCAAGGCCCTGGAAAGCAACCCCAACGTGGAGCCTCCTGAGCACTAACTCCTACACTAACTATCAAACTAGGTTCAACCCGAGTCTTCCGGCTAATAATTGTCGTAGGATTTATTCACATAAACCCACGGGGCAGAAAAGGCAACTGGATCATTAGCTGTCATCATAAGATCATTAGCCATCTGACGCCAGCGATGTGCTCCTAAGGCAACGGTTCTAACTTTAACTAACTCCAATTTGTGTTCATATCCTCTGAGATTAAAGTGATTATCCTCAATTTCATCATTAAAGGTGGATCTGGTGAATCCTAGTGGTCGCAATAGTTTGTTTTTGCCGCAAATTCCAGTTTCATTAAAAACAATCATGATCCTGAACAGAGGATGCATTAACCATTCACCAAAGAAGGTTGGATCAGTTCATCTGGACACACGGTTTATTGACAGATATGTCTCATCATCATCTAAGTGACCTCTTCAGGGTTAGAAGTTAAGAGTTTAATCATCATCTAAGTGACCGCTTCAGGGTTAGAGTTAAGAGTTGAGACTGAAGAGGTCACTTGGATGATGATGAAACATATCTGTCAATAAACCTTGTGTGCAGATGAACTGATTCACCCTTCTTTGATTTTCTTTCCTGGATTATGTATAAAGACACTAACCATTCACATGCAAACTCTGATCGAGACTGATCAAAAGGGGTTGCTGGTTGGCTAAAAACAAGACTGAGATGAGCTAACTCCAGCTCTGTTGAGCCAGCGCTAAAGCATCTATTTTAAAATGTGAATGTTCAACATGCAGTCAGGATCTGGTGTAAATGGTATGCAGCATCAGCTAATTGAATGATAATGTGCATTAATTACTAGACCTACTTTCAATTACAAACACCGACACTGATCCTGAATGGCTATGTTCACAACAGCCACACAACAGTTGTGATTTCCATCTAGCCGTCTGCTCCCACAATTCAAAGACCATTTCCAGGCTAAAAATCCATCCATTCATTATCCGAACCGCTTATCCTGCTCTCAGGGTCACAGGGATGCTGGAGCCTATCCCAGCAGTCATTGGGTGGCAGGCGGGCAGACACCCTGGACAGGCCGCCAGGCCATCACAGGGCTGACACACACACACACACACACACACACACACACACACACACACACACACACACACACACACACACACACACACACACCTAGGGACAATTTAGTACGGCCGATCCACCTGACCTACATGACTTTGGACCGTGGGATGAAACCGGAGCCCCCGGAGGAAACCCACGCAGACACGGGGAGAACATGCAAACTCCACACAGAGGACGACCCGGGACAACCCCCAAGGTTGGACTACCCCAGGGCTCAAACCCATGACCTTCTTGCTGTGAGGCAACTATGCTAACCACTGCGCCACCATGCCGCCCAGGCTAAAACGATTGAGGATAAAAATTAGATGGAGAACAGGGCGAAAAAAGTGACAATTGGTGGTAAAACAAAACCGATTCAAGAGTAAAACATTAAAGCAAATAAGCAAAGTGATGTAGAACTCCATGAGAGAAGGCTGAGGAGTAACTCCAGCAGCAGCTGCCCTGCCCCCTCAACACAGCTGCTTAACATTAGGATGATGATCCGGAACAAGGAAAAAGGAAAGTAAAACCATTCACAGCCTGGTGGTAAAGCTGGAAACCTGATACCAACCCTACCAGTCAGGTGACCTCTGGTGAACAGGTACCAACCAAAACCTACCAGCACGGTGAGCACTGTGAAACAGGTGACAGCCCTAAACCGACACTGTGCAGGGAATGTCAGCCTGCCATAGCACACCTGGCTGCACTTCAGCTGTGATCAGATCCTGAAACACGACACAAGTGATGAAGCATTTAAAGCTCTGGAGGGAACTGAGCGAATTACAGTGGTGTGCTGCTGTCGCACAAAAACAAAATCTCGTTATACTAGTTAGGAGACAAGATCTCATAGTTATGCCATCGGGGGAAAGATACCGCACCATCAAAACCTGGACTAACAGGCTGAGGAACAGCTTCTTCCCCAGAGCTGTAGCCACCATCACCCCCCCCCCCACACACACACACACACACACACCTGCTGAGGACTAACTGCTACTAAAGCCGCTGCTATCTTTTATTGTCCAACTATCATTTTTGCCACCTGACTTGTTTATACTAAATGCTGTTTGTGTGTTTTATCTTGTTTTTGATCATTTACCTTGTCAGTGCTGCTGGTCTGAGAGTCACCACGGGACATTTCGTAAAGTATCTTGTCTAGTGAGTTAATATGTCGTGCGGTATTTCTCAGCATTGTGAGGTGCACCAAGCAGCATTTTCATGAGTGAATCACATGACTTTAATGTGAAAGGGTTGCTGATACTGCTGATCACATTCTGCCTCAACAGTTTCCTTCCTTCACTTCTGTCTGGTCTTGTCCTCCACCTCTGCCCAAGTTCCTCCTCCTCCTCTCACCACACACACCTTCAAACGCTGTGGTAACTGCTCACATGTTCGTAACGCATCATGATGCATCATAATGCATCATAATACATCATGATGCATCATCATAACTCATCACGATGCATCATAATGCATCATAACGCAGCCTGTTCAACGTGACCTGGCTGAAGAGGTCCCAACATGGACCAAACCAGACAGTCCAGTATGAATCAAGACCAGGACTTCACAACTGAATACTGGACTTGCATTTGATAAGGTGCGGCCATTAGAGGTGACTTAGTGTACAGAATTAACAAGGAAATTAGGAAACCAAGTTAACGTGTCAACACACACACACACACACACACACACACACACACTGCTTAGCATCCTGCGCATCATACTCTTCAGACATTTTGTAAGTCCGTTATGATTGTGTTATCCTCTTTCAGTGCTGTATTGTGTACATTGTGTAAACACAACATCATGTCAGGACATGTCCATACTGAGGACATGAAGTTAAAGAGTTAACAGGACATGTCCATACTGAGGACATGAAGTTAAAGAGTTAACAGGACATGTCCATACTGGGGGACATGAAGTTAAAGAGTTAACAGGACATGTCCATACTGGGGGACATGAAGTTAAAGAGTGAACAGGACATGTCCATACTGGGGGACATGAAGTTAAAGAGTGAACAGGACATGTCCATACTGGGGGACATGAAGTTAAAGAGTTAACAGGACATGTCCATACTGGGGGACATGAAGTTAAAGAGTGAACAGGACATGTCCATACTGGGGGACATGAAGTTAAAGAGTGAACAGGACATGTCCATACTGAGCATATGAAGTTAACCCCATCTTAAAGTTGGTCAAACTTCAACACCACAGCAGCTGGATGCTGACTGAAGTGTCAATAAAAAAGTAGACATGGTTAAATACTGGCGTCATAAAGTTAAATACTGGTGTTATAAAGTTAAATACTGGCGTCATAAAGTTAAATACTGGCGTCATAAAGTTAAATACTGGTGTTATAAAGTTAAATACTGGTGTTATAAAGTTAAATACTGGCATCATAACGTTAAATACTGGCATCATAAAGTTAAATACTTTCATTATAAAGTGGGATTAATGGGACATACACACTTATAACTTCCATTAAAAAGCCGACGATATAAAGTACTGGTAGTTACACTTACTATATAGTACTGGCAGTTACACTTACGATATAAAGTACTGGCAGTTACGATTACGATGTAAAGTACTGGCAGTTACGATAACGATATAAAGTACTGGCAGTTAACGATATAAAGTACTGGCAGTTACGATTACGATGTAAAGTACTGGCAGTTACGAATACGATATAAAGTACTGGCAGTTACGATAACGATATAAAGTACTGGCAGTTAACGATATAAAGTACTGGCACTTACGGTATAAAATACTGGCAGTTAGAATATAAAGTACCGGCAGTAACGATATAAAGTACTGCAGTTACGATATAAAGTACTGGCAGTTACGATATAAAGTACTGTCAGTTAGGATACAAAGTACTGGCAGTTACGATTACGATATAAAGTACTGTCAGTTAGGATACAAAGTACTGGCAGTTACGATTACAATATAAAGTACTGGCAATTACGATATAAAGTACTGTCAGTTAGGATACAAAGTACTGGCAGTTACGATTACAATATAAAGTACTGGCAGTTACGATATAAAGTACTGTCAGTTAGGATACAAAGTACTGGCAGTTACGATTACGATATAAAGTACTGTCAATTACGATATAAAGTACTGTCAGTAACGATATAAAGTACTGGCACTTACGGTATAAAGTACTGGCAGCTAGGATATAAAGTACTGGCAGTAACGATATAAAGTACTGGCAGCTAGGATATAAAGTACTGGCAGTAACGATATAAAGTACTGGCAGTTAAGGATATAAAGTACTGGCAGTAACAATATAAAGTACTGACAGTTAACGATATAAAGTATTGGGAGTTACGATATAAAGTACTGGCAGTAACGATATAAAGTACAGCAGTTAGGATATAAAGTACTGCAGTTAGGATATAAAGTACTGGCAGTTAACGACTTAACGATATAAAGTACTGGCATAAAGTACTGCAGTTACGATATAAAGTACTGCGGTTACGATATAAAGTATTGACAGTTAACGATATAAAGTACTGGCAGTTAGGATAGAAAGTACTGCAGTTAGGATAGAAAGTACTGGCAGTAACGGTATAAAGTACTACAGTTGGGGTATAAAGTACTACAGTCAGGATATAAAGTACTTCGGTTAGGGTATAAAGTACTAAAGTTAGGGTATAAAGTACTACAGTCAGGGTATAAAGTACTGCGGTCAGGGTATAAAGTACTGCGGTTAGGGTATAAAGTAAAGCGGTCAGGGTATAAAGTACTGCGGTTAGGGTATAAAGTAAAGCGGTTAGGGCATAAAGTACTGCGGTCAGGGTATAAAGTACAGCGGTCTGTTTATAAAGTACTGCGGTCAGGGTATAAAGTACTGCGGTTAGGGTATAAAGTACTGCGGTCAGGGTATAAAGTACTGCGGTTAGGGTATAAAGTAAAGCGGTCAGGGTATAAAGTACTGCGGTCAGGGTATAAAGTACTGCGGTTAGGGTATAAAGTAAAGCGGTCAGGGTATAAAGTACTGCGGTTAGCGTGGGAAGAAGCGTCTTACCTCCGGATGAAGACCGTGTGGGAAAGCTGGATTTACCGCCTCATTACGGGTGATACTGCAGTTAAAGTACGCGTATTGCTGTGCTGAAGTACTAGTCGGTCTGTTACCACGGCTGTTGAAGTATAATTTGGTGTACTCCGGCTGTCAGTTGACTTATTGAAGTACTTGTCCGTCGTCCGTCCACAGGCTGCTGACTCAAACCAGGAAGTTTGTCTGCATCCTGCTCCGGCGCCGCGAGCGCGCCGCGCGCCGCCGCGGGGCGCGCGCTCGCGGCGCGCTCCGTCCGCTCGAGACTCGTCCCCTGACGGTGACGCGGCGTCCCCTGGTGGCCGCGCTGCGAAGCACAGCGGATAAAACAGATGAAAGTAGTTTTATAAAACAGATGACGCTTCTATATATATATATATATATATATATATATATATATATATATATATACATGTGTGTGTGTGTGTCTGTGTGTGTGTGTATGTATGTGTATGTATGTATATATATGTATGTATATATGTATGTATATATGTATATATGTATACATATATATGTATACGTATACATATATACGTATACATATATATGTATACGTATATGTACACGTATACATATATACATATATACATATACATACATATACATACATATATATATATATATATATGTGTGTGTGTGTGTGTGTGTGTGTGTGTGTGTGTGTGTGTATGTATGTATATATATATATATATATATATATATATATATATATATATATATATATATATATATATATCCAGCGAGTCCAGTACATTCACTGTGAGACGGTACAAGCCTGTTTCATCCCATTCTTTATATATCTTCTAGTAAATCCATATAACTTTGCTATCCTGTTACTTCTCTCTCTCTGATGTGAGTCTGCTGTGTGTCCCGGTCTCCTCTCTCGTGGGTGTGGATGGAGGGATGTGAGTCTGATGTGTGTCCCGGTCTCCTCTCCCGTGGGTGTGTGGATGGAGGGATGTGAGTCTGATGTGTGTCCTGGTCTCCTCTCCGGTGGGTGGATGGAGGGATGTGAGTCTGCTGTGTGTCCCGGTCTCCTCTCCCGTGGGTGTGTGGATGGAGGGATGTGAGTCTGCTGTGTGTCCCGTTCTCCTCTCCCGTGGGTGTGTGGATGGAGGGATGTGAGTCTGCTGTGTGTCCCGGTCTCCTCTCCCGTGGGTGTGTGGATGGAGGGATGTGAGTCTGCTGTGTGTCCTGGTCTCCTCTCCCGTGGGTGTGTGGATGGAGGGATGTGAGTCTGCTGTGTGTCCCGGTCTCCTCTCCCGTGGGTGTGTGGTTGGAGGGATGTTAGTCTGCTGTGTGTCCCGGTCTCCTCTCTCGTGGGTGTGTGGATGGAGGGATGTGAGTCTGCTGTGTGTCCCGGTCTCCTCTCCCGTGGGTGTGTGGATGGAGGGATGTGAGTCTGCTGTGTGTCCCGGTCTCCTCTCCCGTGGGTGTGTGGATGGAGGGATGTGAGTCTGCTGTGTGTCCCGGTCTCCTCTCCGGTGGGTGTGTGGATGGAGGGATGTGAGTCTGCTGTGTGTCCCGGTCTCCTCTCTCGTGGGTGTGTGGATGGAGGGATGTGAGTCTGCTGTCTGTCCCGGTCTCCTCTCCCGTGGGTGTGTGGATGGAGGGATGTGAGTCTGCTGTGTGTCCCGGTCTCCTCTCCCGTGGGTGTGTGGATGGAGGGATGTGAGTCTGCTGTGTGTCCCGGTCTCCTCTCCGGTGGGTGTGTGAATGGAGGGATGTGAGTCTGCTGTGTGTCCCGGTCTCCTCTCCGGTGGGTGGATGGAGGGATGTGAGTCTGCTGTGTGTCCTGGTCTCCTCTCCCGTGGGTGTGTGGATGGAGGGATGTGAGTCTGCTGTGTGTCCCGGTCTCCTCTCCCGTGGGTGTGTGGATGGAGGGATGTGAGTCTGCTGTGTGTCCCGGTCTCCTCTCTCGTGGGTGTGTGGATGGAGGGATGTGAGTCTGCTGTGTGTCCCGGTCTCCTCTCCGGTGGGTGGATGGAGGGATGTGAGTCTGCTGTGTGTCCCGGTCTCCTCTCCCGTGGGTGTGTGGATGGAGGGATGTGAGTCTGCTGTGTGTCCCGGTCTCCTCTCTCGTGGGTGTGTGGATGGACGGATGTGAGTCTGCTGTGTGTCCCGGTCTCCTCTCCCGTGGGTGTGTGGATGGACGGATGTGAGTCTGCTGTGTGTCCCGGTCTCCTCTCCCGTGGGTGTGTGGATGGAGGGATGTGAGCATGCTGTGTGCATGTGTAGTCTGTCCTCCTGCCAGGTCTGCATGGTGAAGTTGGTGGCTCGGGTCCCGGGTCCCAGGTCTTGTGTCCCTGGTCCCGGGTCCCAGGTCTTGGGTCCCGGGTCCCGGGCTGTTGGGTCCCAGGTCTTGGGTCCCGGGCTGTTGGGTCCCGGGTCCCGGGCTGTTGGGGCACTGCTTAGCATCCTGCGCATCATACTCTTCAGACATTTTGTAAGTCCGTTATGATTGTGTTATCCTCTTTCAGTGCTGTATTGTGTACACTGTGTAAACACAACATCATGTCACGGTGTGCGACTTGGGAGGGAGATCCTCCCTCCTGTGGTGCTCTCCCTCAGCTTTCTCCCTATCTCCCCCGTTAAAGGGCTTTAGCGAGTTGTTCCTTATCCCATGTGAGGGTGTAAGGACGGGATGTTGTGTTGCTGTAAAGCCCCTGAGGCACATGTGTACTTTGTGATACTGGGCTACACAAATACAACACACTTGGCATACACACGGTTGATGAGATGGAAGATTTTGCAGTGGAAGGGTGTAGTGTGCACATGGCTACTACTACATAGTACACCACTACGTATATACCTGTACATGTGTACCCACAGATATATCAAGTATTACTATAGTACTACGTCGTACACCACTACGTATATACCTGTACATGTGTACCCACAGATATACCAAGTATTACTATACTACTACGTAGTACACCACTATGTATATACCTGTACATGTGTATCCACAGATATACTAAGTAGGACTATACTACTACATACTACATCACTACGTATATACCTACACGTGTACACAGATATATCGAGTAGGACTATACTACTATGTAGTATATCACTACGTATATACCTACACATGTGTACACAAATACTATATCAAGTCGGACTAGACGAGACGGAGAGGGGTGTGCATGTAGAAGGATGCAGTGCAGGGTTCTGGTCTGCAGTGCAGGGTTCTGGTCTGCAGTGCAGGGTTCTGGTCAACATGGAGGACCACAATGTGATGCCAAAACTAACACCTGAGAGCTAAGCAGAAAATGCCTTGCTGGTGGCTGGTGGTCTTGACCTACTCGTGCCCCGGTGTTGGCCGGGCAGAAGGTGTCTGCACAGCAGGAACGCGGCAGGAGTGAAGGGAGTTTACAGTACCGGTCAGTATGTTAAAATGGGTCAACAGCTAACTCGGTACAGTTCTTTGGACTACCTGGAAAACCAACAGCAAGGTTTTCAACGTTGTGGAGCTGCAGCCGCCACCAAAATCCCCAGCCACCCGGAAAACCAGGTGCTCACTCTATCAGTCGCACAGGTCAGAGAATCACTGCGCAGAGTGAACACATGGAAGGCTGCCGGACCGGACAGCATACCGGGTCGGGTCTATCGGGAATGTGCCGACCAGCTGGCTGAGGTCTTCACACCTGTATTTAACCTCTCACTGTCCCATTCTAAAGTCCCGGCATGCTTTAAGACCACCTCTATCATTCCTGTCCCCAAGAAACCAACATCCACATGTCTGAATGACTACCGACCCATAGCACTCACCCCCATTGCCATGAAGTGCTTTGAAAGACTGGTTCTGGCTCACATCAAAAACATTATCCCCCCCACATTCGACCCACATCAGTTCACCTACCATCCCAAAAGGTCTACTGAGGATGCCATTGCCACTGCCCTGCACCTTGCTCTGACCCACCTTGAACTTAACAACACATACATCCGGATGCTGTTTATAGATTACAGCTCTGCCTTCAACACCATCATCCCCACCAAACTAACCACCAAACTCCTCTCCCTTGGCCTCAACCCCTCCCTCTGTAACTGGATCCTGGACTTCCTGACCAACAGACCTCAGTCTGTTAGGTTAGGTGACCACACCTCCTCCACCCTGACCCTCAGCACAGGTGCCCCTCAAGGCTGTGTTCTGAGTCCCCTCCTTTTCTCCCTCTTCACCCACGACTGCCTGCCAACTCACCCTTCAAATGTTATAGTTAAGTTTGCAGATGACACCACAGTCATTGGCCGTATCACCAGCAATGATGAGATGGCCTACAGAGACGAGATTCAGCACCTCACATCATGGTGTACTACCAACAGTCTTGTCCTTAATGTGCAGAAGACAAAGGAGCTGATTGTGGACTTCAGGAGGTCTAGAAGCTGCAGCCACTCCCCCATACACATCAATGGGGTGGAAGTGGAGCATGATTCCAACTTTAAATTCCTTGGAGTCCACATCAGTGAGGACCTTTCCTGGACATTAAACACCCAGGCCCTTGTGAAAAAGGCCCAACAACGCCAGCATTTCCTGAGGAGGCTGAGGAGCGCCTGTCTACCCCCCAAAATTCTCCCCAACTTCTACCACTGCACCATAGAGAGCATCCTGACCATCTGCATCTCAGTGTGGTATGGCAACTGCACCTCAGTAGACCAGAAAGCTCTGCAGCGGGTCGTTAAGGCGGCCCAGCATATCACCGGTACCCAGCTCCCAGCCATAAAAGACATTTATCACAAACGCTGCCTTCGAAGGGGTCTGAGCATCAGCAGAGATCCCACCCACCCCAACCATGGACTGTTCTCCCCCCTGCGCTCTGGGAGGCGCTACAGGAGCCTCAGAGCCCACACTACCAGGCTCAAAAACAGCTTCTTTCCACAAGCTGTTGCCCACCTGAACCTGGCTACCCACTGAATGTCTGTAGATATTGTTAAATATTTTGTGCTCCAGCTCTCTTTTAACTTATTCTTAGCTTTTGGTCTTCATGTGTGTATATCTTATATGGTGTTTGCTGTGTTTGTCTGTGTCTGTCTTGCACTGTTTGGTGAAGCCACAGCCCTCATTTCCTTTTCAACATGTGCCTGCACATTGTTTTTAATGACAATAAAATTGAATTGAATTTAAAGTGTCCTTAGGCATGTGTCTACACAAGTGTCTTGATGCATGTGTCTACACAAGTGCCCTTATGCATGTGTCTACACAAGTGTCTTGATGCATGTGTCTACACAAGTGACTTGATGCATGTGTCCACATAAGTGTCTTGATGCATGTCCACACAAGTGTCTTGATGCATGTGTCTACACAAGTGTCCTTATGCATGTGTCTACACAAGAGTCTTGATGCATGTGTCTACACAAGTGTCTTGATGCATGTGTCTACACAAGTGTCTTGATGCATGTGTCTACACAAGGGTCTTGATGCATGTGTCTACACAAGTGTCCTTATGCATGTGTCTACACAAGAGTCTTGATGCATGTGTCTACACAAGAGTCTTGATGCATGTGTCTACACAAGTGTCTTGATGAATGTGTCTACACAAGGGTCTTGATGCATGTGTCCACACAAGTGTCTTGATGCATGTGTCTACACAAGTGTCCTTATGCAGGTGCAGTAATCCAGGACACCCAAGATAGTTGATTCACTCATCTGGCTCAATGGTTCATCCCTCGCAACCTCAAGCTGACATGTGGGGAGCGTTCTGGCACAAAATGGCTGCCGTACATCACCCAGGTGGTGCTACATATTGGTGGTGGCTGAAGTGAGTTACCCCCTTACAGGACAACCCCACCCTTAGCAATAGGACCACCCTTAACACTGACCAAGTGTGCCTGCTCCTGAAGCTGTGTCTTCAGTCCATGTACTTCACATACAGGGGGCAGTACTATAGGCAGAGGCATGGGTGTGCTATGGGTTCCCCAGTCTCACCTGTAGTGGCCAACTTATATATGGAGGAAGTGGAAAAGAGGCTCTGATGTCCTATCCAGGGACACCACCTAGCCGTTCAGATTTGTGGACGACACCTGGGTTAAAGTTAAATCTCAGGATGTAGCACATTTCACCGACCACATGAACTCTGTGGACACCACATCAAGTTCACCAGGGAGGATGTGGAACATGACAGGTTAGTCTTCTTACACTGTGAAACTGCAGTTGGTGATGGGGGACATTTGATTATTGATGTTTACCGTAAACCAACACATGCTGATCAGTATGTAAGGTTTGACTCCCATCATCCACTGGAGCTCAAACTAGGAGTCATCAGGACGTTGGACCACCGAGCTGACAACGTCCCCACTGACATAGCAGCCGGGGAAGAGGAGACATCCCACATTAAACAGGCCCTGGTTAAGTGTGGTTATCCTAACTGGGCATCTGTCAAAGCCAGGAAGACGCTCAAACACTGCACCAGCCGATCGACGAGAGGAGGACAACAGCTGTCTAAGTGTAAACGAGTGGTGGTTCTGTATGTGGAGGAAGTGTCGGAACAGTGGAGACGTGTATTTTCCAAACACCGCGTCTCAGTTGCTTTCAAACCCCAAAACACGCTGCACCAGAAGTTGGTCCACCCCAAGGATCAGGTCCCCCAGCACAAACAGAGCAATATAGTGTAGCTGTTAAACAAAGAAGGTTGAATCAGTTCACCTGGACACAACGTTTATTGACAGACACGTTTCATCATCATCTAAGTGACTTCTTCAGTCTCACCTGACTGCAGGTGTCCCACCCTTATAAACAATACAATGTCCTCACCTGACTGCAGGTGTCCCCACCCTTATAAACAATAGTGTCCTCACCTGACTGCAGGTGTCCCCACCCTTATAAACAATACAGTGTCCTCACCTGACTGCAGGTGTCCCCACCCTTATAAACAATACAGTGTCCTCACCTGACTGCAGGTGTCCCCACCCTTATAAACAATACAGTGTCCTCACCTGACTGTAGGTGTCCCCACCCTTATAAACAATACAGTGTCCTCACCTGACTGCAGGTGTCCCCACCCTTATAAACAACACAGTGTCCTCAGACAGTGGCATAACGACCCAAACAACGACCAGTTTCACATGCAAACATGGGCGTGACCGTTAACTAGAGTTACAGTGGTCATGTGTACTAGTCACAGAGGGTTGGGGAATGTTTGCAATCACCGCATTGTAAGATGGTGACAGATGTACTCTTAGCCCCCCCCCTCCCCCCCTGGTTCAGGGATGGTCGTTCCCTCATCACATAGATGACCTCTTTGACTCCCAGTTCAAACCAGCGTTCCTCCCTTTCAAGGATGTGCACATCCTCATCCCTGAAAGAGTGGCCACTGGCATCTGGATGGTGTAGACTGTGGAGTCCTGGCCTGTAGATGGTGTAGACTGTGGAGTCCTGGCCTGTAGATGGTGTAGACTGTGGAGTCCTGGTCTGACGTGTTAGCTCTCCTGTGTTGTGCCATCCTCTTGGCCAACGTCTGTTTAGTTTCCCTGATGTACAAGTCACGACAATCCTCCTGGCACTTAACAGCTACACTATATTGCTCTGTTTGTGCCGGGGGACCTGATCCCTGGGGTAGACCAGCTTCTGGTGCAGTGTGTTTCTGGGGTTTGAAAGCAACTGAGACGCAGTGTTCTGAAAATACCTGTCTCAGCTTTTCTGACACTTATCTGTCACAGCATGAAGATTTGGGGAAGAGTAATAGAAGCTAGGTTAAGAGGAGAGGTGATGATCAGCGAGCAGCAGTATGGTTTCATGCCATGAAAGAGCACCACAGATGTGGTGTTTTCTTTGAGAACGTTGATGGAGAAGTATAGAGAAGGCCAGAAGGAGTTACATTGTGTCTTTGTAGATTTAGAGAAAGCATACGACAGGGTGCCGAGAGAGGAGGTGTGATATTGTATGAGGAAGTCGGGAGTTGTCCCACCGTCTTGTCTTTCCCCTCTCTGTCCCCGTTTTGATCGGCCCTCCGTGCTAGCCACATGACTAGCTAACTGGCTAACCACCACTCGGCTAACGTTAGCTTTACATGAGCTCTGACCTCCTGGCTCTCCACGCTAGTTTGCGGATCTGCCTCCGTCCCCCAACCCCCGCTGGATTAGCTACCTTATTTTCCCTCGGCAGGGGACACTATCCCTCTTTGGACCATCATCAAACTGGGACTAGCGTAATCTGGACATCACCATCCCTGGCGGCGGCAATCCCCTGCATATGGTGAGTAGCTAGCCTCACCCCATCCGTGCTCTGCGCCACCCCTCTTACGTTTCCAGCGTTATTAACCCACCCGTCTCATGGAACCAACTCTCTGCTGCCCTCTTCTGTTTCTACTTACGCTACCCCCCCTTATTACGACTACAGAGAATACCCTGGTTCCCCGTTTTATTAGCTTCCCTCCTCCTCCTCCCTTACACTACTCTCCTGATGAACTACTGTCCCTCAACAAAAACTACCGGCTATCCTCTGTTGCACGCACCTCCGCTCTGCCTGCTGGCATCCTCCGCTGCCGCCGTTATCTTCATCACGGCCCCAGACACTCCCGTCATCTACATCCTCCACTAACCCCGATACGATATCCCACATCCAAACCCTATGCTCCCACCGCCCCCCCTCCACTGCACCCCCCCGCACTGCTAACCTGGACAACCTCAGACCTCTCCAGCATGCCCCCACTACGTTGCCCTCTCATTCCATCAACCTTGCCTCCTTAACACCCGATCACTAAATAACAAAGCCCTTATCCTACACGAAACAATCACTGATAATCCATTTGACTTTCTCCTGCTCACTGAAACCTGGCAACAACCTGGCGACTTGTTCTCCCTCAACGAAGCATCCCCCCTGGTTTTGGCTACATCTGCAGACCCCGTCCCTCCTGTCGTGGAGGTGGTCTTGCTGCCTTATTCAATCAGAACTTCAGGACCACTGAGCTCTCATTCCCCACCGTCTCATCATTTGAATTCCTCGCTTTTAAAACCTGCTCAATGGCTGTCATTCTCATCTACCGGCCACCCACACCAAATCCATCTTTCCTGTCCGACCTCTCTGAACTCCTCACAATAGCCTCATCTCTCTCCTCACACTTGCTACTGCTTGGTGATTTTAACATCCACGCTGATACCCACCTGTAAGTTTGCATCAGAATTCATCACTCTATTGGACAATTTCAACCTCACCCAGCACGTCACTTTCACCACCCATGTCAAAGGCCATATCCTTGACCTGGTCTGCTCTGTCAATCTACCAATACACAACATCCATTCATCCCAATTTCCTCTGTCAGACCATAATGTCATCCAGTTCACTATTCCATCCCCAACTCCTCGGCCACACCTCCTCAGAGAAATAACATTCCGCAATACTAAATCTATTGACCCCCTCCAACTCTCCGATCTGCTCTCCTCTGCTCTCCCCCTTGAACCAGCCTCTACCTCACCTGATGATCTCACCAATCACCTCAACGCCACCCTGTCTGCCTCCCTCAACACACTGGCCCCTCTCAAAACAAAAAGTCTCCTTCAACACCTCTGCACCCTGGTTCACACCTGAGCTCTGCACAATGAAACAGACTGCCCGCCAACTGAAACGACTCGCCAAGAAAACACCTCTCACTGTACATCAAGAAGCCCACAACCTCCACCTCACTGCCTACAAAGATGCCCTCACCGCCGCCAAGTCTGCCTATTTTTCCACCATCATTAATGATTCCAACCACAACCCCCGCACCCTCTTCTCCACTGTAAACAACATCCTCAAGCCCCGTGCCGATGCCCTCTCCAACTCTACTCCTGAACAATGCAACTCATTTCTCCAATTTTTTTGCAGACAAAATCGCCGCTATCAAAAAATCCCTGTCCCCTGCATCTGACTCGGCAGCACCTACTCCGGCCCCTCTTCTCCCCATTCCTCTTGACCTCCCTACCCCTCCCCCCCATCGCCGCCTCTCCCGGTTTGTTCCAGTTGCCCCTACCACTATCTCTGAACTCGTCAAAATCCACAACCTGCTCCTTTGATCCCCTCCCCACCCCCCTACTGAAGAAATGCCTCCCTGCCCTATGCCCCTACCTTACCAAACTTTTCAATTCCTCACTGTCCCATGGAATTGTCCCCTCTTCCTACAAAACTGCAGCTGTCACCCCAATTCTCAAGAAACCTGGTCTTGATCCATCCTGCCTCAACCACTACCGGCCAATTTCCAATCTCCCCGTCCTCTCTAAAACCCTGGAACACATTGTCGCCACACAACTCCAAACCTACCTACACTCCAACAACCTACTCGAACCCCTCCAGTCTGGTTTTCACCCACTCCACAGCACTGAAACTGCACTCCTTAAAGTACAAACCCCAATTCAAATGAAGTTGGGACGTTGTGTAAAACGTGAATAAAAACAGAATACAATGATTTGCAAATCCTTTTCGACGTATATTCAATTGAATACGCTACAAAGACAAGATATTTAATGTTCAAACTGATAAACTTTATTGTTTTTTGCAAATATTCACTCATTTTGAATTTGATGTCTGCAACATGTTCCAAAGAAGCTGGGACAGGGGCAACAAAAGACTGGGAAAGTTGAGGAATGCTCAAAAAACACCTGTTTGGAACATTCCACAGGTGAACAGGTTAACTGGAAACAGGTGAGTGTCATGATTGGGTATAAAAGGAGCATCCCCGAAAGGCTCAGTCGTTCACAAGCAAGGATGGGGCGAGGGTCACCACTTTGTGAACAACTACGTGAGCAAATAGTCCAACAGTTTAAGAAAAACGTTTCTCAACGTACAACTGCAAGGAATTTAGGGATTTCATCACCTACAGTCCATAATATCATCACAAGATTCAGAGAATCCGGAGAAATCTCTGCACGTAAGCGGCAAGGCCCAAAACCAACACTGAATGCCCGTGACCTTCGACCCCTCAGGCGGCACTGCATTAAAAACCGACATCATTCTGTAAAGGATATGACCACGTGGGCTCAGGAACACTTGGGAAAACCATCGTCAGTTAACACAGTTGGTCACTACATCTACAAGTGCAAGTTAAAACTCTACCATGCAAAGCCAAAGCCAGATATCAACACCACCCAGAAACGCCGCCGGCTTCTCTGGTCCCGAGCTCATCTGAGATGGACTGACGCAAAGTGGACAAGTGTGCTGTGGTCCGATGAGTCCACATTTCACATTGTTTCTGGAAATCATGGACGTCGTGTCCTCTGGGCTAAAGAGGAAGAGGACCATCCAAATTGTTATCAGAGCAGAGTTCAAAAGCCAGCATCTGTGATGGTATGAGGGGGGGTGTGTTAATGCCCATGGCATCATGGGTAACTTGCACATCTGGGAAGGCACCATTAATGCTGAAAGGTACATACAGGTTTTGGAGCAACATATGCTGCCATTCAAGCGACATCTTTTTCAGGGACGTCCCTGCTTATTTCAGCAAGACAATGCCAAGCCACATTCTGCACGTGTTCCACCAGCGGGGCTTCGTAGTAAAAGAGTGCGGGTACTGGACTGGCCTGCCTGCAGTCCAGACCTGTCTCCCATTGAAAATGTGTGGCGCATTATGAAGCGCAAAATACGACAACGGAGACCCCGGACTGTTGAGCAACTGAAGTCGTACATCAAGCAAGAATGGGAAAGAATTCCACCTACAAAGCTTCAACAAGTAGTGTCCTCAGTTCCCAAACGCTTATTGAGTGTTGTTAAAAGGAAAGATGGTGTAACACAGTGGTGAACATGCCCCTGTCCCGGCTTCTTTGGAATGTGTTGCAGGCATCACATTCAAAATGAGGGAATATTTGCAAAAAAAACAAAGTTTATCAGTTTGAACATTAAATATCTTGTCTTTGTAGTGTATTCAATTAGGTCGAAAAGGATTTGCAAATCATTGTATTCTGTTTTTATTTACGTTTTACACAACGTCCCAACTTCATTGGAATTGGGGTTTGTACTTAATGACCTCCTCACCTCTGCTGATACTGGAGCCCTTAACATCCTCATCCTCCTCGACCTGAGTTCAGCCTTCGATACTGTGAGCCACAACATCCTGCTCACCAGATTGAAAGATGTCGGTATTGAAGGCACTGTACTCAGCTGGCTCCAGTCCTACCTCTCCAACAGGTCACACTTCATCTCACTTCACAACCACTCCTCTGTTCCATCCACAGTCACACAAGGTGTTCCCCAAGGTTCTGTACTCGGCCCACTCCTTTTCATCATCTACATCCTCCCTCTTGGTCAGATTCTCTGCCATTTCAACTTGGACTTCCACTGTTATGCTGATGACACCCAGATATACCTCAGTACCAAATCCCCTCACCATCCACCCCTCTCTCACATCGACTCCTGTCCGTCTGCAGTTAAAGTCTGGATGCAGCAAAACCTTCTCAAACTGAACAGTGACAAAACTGAACTCCTCTTCATTGGCTCCAAGTCCACTTTCAGCCAAACCAACAACCTCGCACTCACCATTGATGGCACTACTGTCTCCCCTTCCTCCCAGGCACGCAACCTTGGTGGGATCCTTGATCCGACCCTCTCCCTTGAGCCACATATCCACCAAATGGTCAAATCCTCCTCCTACCACCTTCGCAACATTGCAAAAATAAGATCCTCTCTCACACGCCCTGATGCTGAGATACTGATCCATGCCTTCATCTCCTCCCGCCTTGATTACTGCAACTCACTCCTCTATGACATCGGTGCTAGCTCTATCAAGAGACTCCAATTAGTCCAGAACGCATCCGCCCGACTTTTAACTTTCACCAAATCCTGGCACCACATGACCCCAATCCTAAAAGACCTCCACTGGCTACCCATCTCCCACCGGATCAATTACAAACTCCTGGTTCTTACTTATAAAGCCCTTCACAATCTGGCTCTCCCATACCTCACCGATCTCCTCTCCCCCTACCAACCCTCTCAGTCCCTGATCCACCTCAGCCTCCCTTCTCTCTAACCCCAGGTCCAACCTCCGCGGCTTTGGTGACCGAGCCTTCTCCAGAGCAGCTCCTAGGCTCTGGAGCTCACTTCCCCAAATCATTGGAGACTCAGAATCCCCCTCACTCTTCCAATCCCGTCTCAAGACAAACCTTTTCTCCACTGCCTTCTGGTGCACCCCCCCCCCCCCCGCTCATCCACCCCCGGTCTGGGGACTGAGCGCTCGACCTGCCCCCTCCCCAAGCGCATCGGACACCGCTGCGGGCTGCCCACATTCAGGTCATTGGTCGGGACTCACCTCTTCAGACTTCATCTGTGATTTTTGTGATTTATGATGGTTTTTTTTTCTTTCCCTTTTGTATCTGTCCAAGTCAGAGTACTGCTGGCGTCGTGTGTGGCTGCCGTTTCTCTCTCTCATAGCCCCCCTTCCCATCCACACCTATATGTCTGTGTTATGTTTATCTGTCGTCTTGTTTCTCCCCGTTTATTGTAAAGCGACTTTGAGTATTAGAAAAGCGCTATACAAGTTTGATTTATTATTATTATTATTATTAAGTGTGCAGGACTGGTGCAGGATATGTATGAGGGTAGTGCGACAGTGGTGAGGTGCGTGGTTGGAATGACAGATGGGTTTAAATTGGAGGTGGGATTACATCAAGGATCGGCTCTGAGCCCTTTCTTGTTTGCAATGGTGATGGACGGATTGACGGACGAGATCGAGTCTCCACGGACGATGATGTTTGCGGATGACATTGTGATCTGTAGTGAGAGTAGGGTGCAGGTTGAGGAGAGCCTGGATAGGTTGAGGTGTGCACTGGGGAGAAGAGGGATGAAAGTCAGTAGGAGCAAGACAGAATACCTATGCATGAATGGGAAGGGCAGTGGAATGGTGAGGATGCAAGGAGTGGAGGTGACGAAGGCATATGAGTTTAAATACTTGGGGTCAACTGTCCAAAGTAACGGGGGGTGCAGAAGAGAGGGCAGGCAGGGTGGAGTGGGAGGAGAAGAGTGTCAGCCTGTTTGGGGTCTTCCTGGCTTTGACAAACGCCCAGTTAGGATAACCACACTTAACCAGGGCCTGTTTAACGTGGGATTTCTCCCTTTCCCTGACCACTGTGTCAGTGGGGACGTGGTCATCTCGGTGGTACAGCATCCTGATGACTCCTAGTTTGAGCTCCAGTGGATGATGAGAGTTGAACCTTAAGTACTGATCAGTATGTGTTGGTTTACGGTAAACATCAACAATCAAATGCCCCCCATCACCAACTGCAGTTTCAGTGTGAGAAGACTAACCTGTCATGTTCCACATCCTCCCTGGTGAACTTGATGTGGCGTCCACAGAGTTCATGTGGTGGTGAAATGTGCTACATCCTGAGATTTAACTTTAACTCAGGTGTCGTCCACAAATCTGAACCAATGGCTAGGTGGTGTCCCTGGATAGGACATCAGAGCCTCTTTTCCACTTCCTCTATATGCAAGTTGGACACTACAGGTGACACCGGGGAACCCATAGCACACTGGGCTCTGAGGGACACACCACGCCATGTAGTTTATGGTGAAATATCAAGAAGAAAGTCAATTTAGATAAGATTAGTTTTAACTGAAATAAATTTATCAAAGTCAAAGGTTATTTTTGTTTCATTCCTTCGACAACGAATTGCCTCAGGGTGTTAATACACAGCAATGAATCTTCTGGTATCACAGGACTTGACCAACTGCATGATTAGCACCTAGCAACGAATCTTTGTAGTATCAAGCAATGAATGCTTGATGCTACAAAATAGTGCTTTGCCGTTACTTGCCGTTTAAAACAGACGTCCAGAGAATGAGCCCGAGTGACCTCTCTTAAAAACAAACAGTAATAGCACTGCCAGCCAGGTGAGACTGAACAGGTCACTTAGTTGATGAAACGTTCTTGTCACTAAACGCTGTGTCCAGATGAACTGAGTCACTTCGGTGACTAACCTTTTCATACTGAAAGTGTCCGGTTCGCTCGTGTCTGCCACCACCTACACCATGGTCCAGCTCACTGCCGGCTCACGAGAGCCTTTGCTTCTTCAAGAGTTTGCATTTGAATCGACAACGTTAGTACTTCCCATGAAAAAACTTCAAGCTGCGTGTAAGCAGGACAGGAAATGACGTATTTTAATCAGTCAGCAGTGGCTGGTCCAACAGAAAGAATGACGCAGAACTTTCTCTCTGGTGGACCAACCAGAGAGGAAATGTTTGAGATCGCACCTGTGGACGTGAATGAAGACACGGCGACTCTCCTCCCACCAGGACACAGAAACAGGAAGCTGTGAATGGAGCCAGTATATAGAACAAGCTTTATTCTTCACTACTGTTTCATCTGGAAGAAAACTTCACCCCCGCCCCCCCTCCCCATAGTTAAACACATTCTGGATCATGGAAGATGATGATACATTTTTATTGCCATAAACAGTGTAGGAAAAAATGAACCAAAAAGAATAAAAACAGCTGGTCTTTTATAGTACAGTAAGAAAAGGTTTCACCTTCTCTAGTTCAGAGCCAGTAAAATGTCAAATAAAAATGGTTCTTGCAAACACAAAAAATTCTCAAAAAGCAATCTAGGCTTGATCTAATGGCAAGCGGACTACAGCACGTCTCAGCCCAGGGCCTCGGTGGGGACTCGTCCTGGTTGTGGGGTGGTGGGTTTGTTTGATTCAGATTTAGTGAATGAATGAATGCTTGGGTGGGAAGAGACTTGGGGGAGTGGGGTTGGGGGAACAGGAACAGACTCAAGAGCCAATCAAAATGACTCAAACCACTTCCTCTTCACCCCGATGTTACAAGAAGTCAGGTTGCCTGGATGAGAACAGACCAATGAAAGAACAAAAACACTTTTTTAAACATCAGTTGTCATGACCAGAGGCGAGCTGAACCGTCGGCATCCCTGGTTGAAAGGGGGCTTTGGTTAAATGATCTGCGGCTCACAGAAAATTAAGAGACAAACAGAAATAAGAGGGACCTTGGTTGCTGTGTCTAAGCTCTGGTCCTGTGGGGAGGGGCAGGTTAGACAGAAGACGCATAGGCCCCTCCCATAATGGCAGCTTAGCAAGTTGCTCTTTAACCAATAGGAGGTTTCAGTTTCCACTCAGCTTCATTCTATTTGTTCTTTTGTCTTTGAAGAGGTGAGATCGATTATTTTTGTCTACACAGCTGTTACGTGGGTGGAGTCTACCAAACCGGACATAAAAACTAGACCAAGGCCAGGGATGGGCAACATGATCCAGAAAGGGCCGGTGTGGGTGCAGGTTCCAACCAAGCAGTTACACACCTGATTCTATTAGTCAACCAACAGTCTTTGCTAAGGACCTTGATTTGTGTACTCAGGTGTGTAACTGCTTGGTTGGAACAAAGACCTGCACCCACACAGGCCCTTTCTGGATCATGTTGCCCATCCCTGGTCTAGACAATCACAGCAAAGTATTCAAACGTCAGTTGAGAGCATTTTGCTGTGATTGACAACTTACCAGGTGACTATCTGTTGGTTCCTGACAGTTAACTCCACCCATGAGGCACTGTAAGGAGGTAAAAATAAACTAGCAGTAGCATTTGGCGTGGGTCTGCGGGGCCCAGCAATGGGGCCGAGCACCAACACTGTGGAGGGAGGGTCCGTTTTCTTCAGTCTACCAGTCAATGCCACTATTCTACAGGCAACCTAGATATTTAGAATAAAAGCGGAGCTCCACACTGTGACTGGTTACCTGTAGGGGACAATTACCGAGCAGCCCAAGGACAAATCTGATGTGGTTTGGCCTGAAGTGGATTGGTGGACTGGAATAGGTTGGTGTTGTGAGGCTGCTAGTAGAGACTCACTGTGCTGCAGTCTATGTGTGGATGAGATGACAGCCAAGCAGGCACTAAACACAGTGAAAGTTTGGACATGCATTCACAAGCTGCTCATTGGTGTGTTTGTGTTTGTGTGTGTGTTTGTGTGTGTGTGTGTAGGAGCATGTTCTCATTTGTTTTGTGTCTTTTTTTATTCCTTCTAAGAATAAATATTTTGCTCAGGCTGAACTCAAAGAGGGGAAAGAGGAGGGCAGCATTGCTGGCTGTCAGGAAGGAATGTTAGTGCTAGCGTGACCATTCCATCAACGTTCTCCCTAGTTCTCTATCCAAACATGTGTCCCTGTCCTCCCATCATACACTCACTCATCCAACCCTCCCTGCCTCCCTCCCTCCCTCTCACAGCTGGCCATCCTTGGCCACAGTCTCTTATGCCTTGTCTTTGGGGATTACCTCCTCCCGTGGTTTAGCCCCACCAAAGATGGCCGAGTTGGGGTTGGCCACCTGGTTGAGCGGGCCAGCCACCGTGCGAGGCTTCAGCTGCAGCCGTGGCCTCTGCGCCCGCTCCTCTGCAGAAAACACAGAGAACAATATCAGCCCAAACTCATCCAACCTCTACATTTTTAAAACATCATGCACAAACTGTTGGCAAGCACAGGCTCCTTTCTAAAGAGCGAGTAAAAACTACAACAACGTTCCAGACTGTCAGTAGACCCCTCATCTTCTGTCTCACTCCACTCACTCACTTTCTGTTACTATATATCTGCAAGTGCGAGATGACGTTACTGAAAACTACTGTGCTTGTCAGGGAGAGAAAACCATTGATCTTGTCAACAAAATAACACATTTTTGTGAGTTTCCACAACAGTGTGTAAACAGATGTAAATTAAGTGAAGATTAGAGAAGAAGGAAAACATTACATTACAGTCATTTAGCCGATGCTTTTATCCAAAGCGACTTACAATAAGTGCATCATTTAATGTAGGAAATCAGGGGAACTACTAGTCATCAGAGGTCATAAGTGCATCTAAACAAGCATCTAAGAGCAAAACCAGTGCTAAAGTAAAAGTGCAAGAAAGAGATTCACTTTTTTAAATGGGTGAATACAATAAGTGCTAAGAACAAGTAACAGGGTAGTAGTTCTTAAAGAGGTGAGTTATCAACCTGCGCCGAAAGATGGGCTGCGACTCCGCTGTCCTGACATCAGTGGGGAGTTCATTCCACCACTGTGGGGCCAGGACAGAAAAGAGCCGTGACCAGGTTGATCGGCAGCAAGGGCCACTGAGCGACGGGGCAACTAGGCGATCCGAGGCAGCAGAGCGAAGTGGTCGGGCGGGGGTGTAGGGCTTGACCATGGCCTGGAGATAGGAAGGAGCTGTTCCTTTCACTGCCCTGTAGGCTAGCACCAGAGTCTTTAAACTGGATGCGAGCAGCTACTGGGAGCCAGTGTAGGGACATGAGAAGGGGAGTTGTGTGGGAGAACTTAGGGCGGTTAAACACCAGACAAGCTGCAGCTTTCTGAACAAGCTCCAGAGGTCTGATGGCTGACGCCGGGGCGCCAGCAAGGAGGAAGTTGCCGTAGTCCAGCCGGGAGATGACCAGAGCCTGGATGAGCACCTGTGCCATCTCGTCGGTGAGGAATGGGCGACTCCTCCTGATGTTATAGAGGAGAAATCTGCAGGAGCGAGCAACCGATGCAACGTTTTCAGCAAACGACAGTTGGTCGTCCAGGATCACACCAAGATTCCTCAAAGTCCAATTTGGCATCACCACGGTGTTGTCAATGGTGATGGCCAGGTCTCAGTGTGGGCAACCTTTCCCCGGGAGGAACATCAGCTCTGTCTTGTCCAGATTGAGCTTCAGGTGGTGTGTCGCCATCCAGTCCGAGATGTCAGTCAAGCACGCAGCAATGCGTGTCTCTACTTGTGTGTCAGAGGGAGGAAAGGACAAGATCAGCTGGGTGTCATCGGCATAACAATGGTAAGAGAAGTCATGCGAGCGAATAACAGAACCCAGGGATGTTGTGTACAGGGAGAAAAGGAGAAGACCCAGAACCGAACCCTGTGGAATGCCTGTAGTCAGTCTGCGAGGCTCCGACACAGATCCCCTCCTTGTAACCTGGTAGGAACGACCCGTCAGGTAGGTTGCAAACATTGAGAGTGCAGAGCCTGTGACACCCAGCCCCTCGAGGGTAGAGAGGAGGAACTGGTGGTTCACTGTGTCGAACGCAGCTGACAGGTCCAGGAGTATCAGGGCAGAGGAGAGAGTTTGCTCTCGCAGAGTGCAGGGATTCTGTCACTGCAAGGAGAGCTGTCTCTGTCTAGTGACCCACCCTGAACCCAGGCTGGTTGGGGTCCAGGAGGTTGTTCTGGTGGAGGTACAAAGAAAGTTGGTTAAAGACAGCACGTTCGAAAGTTTTGGATAGAAAGGGTAGAAGGGAAACTGGTCTGTAGCTTTTGACATCAGAGGGGTTAAGTGATGGTTTCTTGAGAAGGGGGGTGACTCTAACAGTCTTGAAGGCAGATGGAAAGCATCTTGCCTGGAGGGAGGTGTTGATGAGGTGGGTTAGCTAGGGAAGGAGTTCAGGTGCTATAGACTGAAGAGAAGAGGGGAGGGGACCGGGTCAAGGGAGCATGTGGTGGGGCAACTGGATGTGATGAGGTTTAGAACCTCGTCGGGGGAGAGGAGAGCGAGGTGGGATAGGGTGGGACGTGAAGAGGTGAAGGAGGGTGCAGAGGCTGGGATAGTGCAAGCAGCACTAACCGGGTGGTTAGAAAAGGAGGATCTGATGTCATTTACCTTCTTGTCAAAGAAGTTAGCAAAGTCATCAGGGAGAAGGGAGGAAGTAGGAGGAGGAGGTGGGGGTTGAAGAAGTCTAGAGAAGGTTTCAAAGAGTTTCTTAGGATTAGAGGCAGAGGATAGGATTTTAGAGCGATAGAAGGCAGCCTTAGCTGCAGAAAGGGAGGAGGAGAAAGTGGAAAGAAGAGATTGGGAGTTGAGAAGGTCCTCTGGGAGTTTGCCTTTTCTCTATCTGCACTCTGCTACTCTCAGGTTCCGTCTGTCATTACATACCGAGTCGGTCAGCCAAGGGGCAGGTGGAGTTGGGCGTGCATGCCTGGAGGTTAGGGGACAGAGATTGTCCAGAGAAGAGGAGAGGGTAGAGAGAAGAAGATCAGTAGCAGTGTCAGGGGGTAGGAGAGAGAAAGATTCAGGTGTAGGGAGGATAGAGGTAACAGAGGAAGAAAGATCAGTGGCGGAGAGAGAGCGGAGGTGTCTATGGGTGGAAACCATGTAGGTAGGGAGAGGGGCTGAGGGGGGTGAAGAGAGGGAGAGAGAGTAGGACATGAAATAGTGGTCAGAGAGCTGGAGGGGAGTAACAGAGAGATTGGAAATAGGACAGTGTCTAGTAAAGAAAAGGTCCAGCTGGTTGCCCGCCTTGTGGGTAGGAGGAGAGGGTGAGAGGTGAAGGTCAAAGGAGGAGAGGAAAGAGAGAAGAGGATCTAGCTTGTTAGTGTGGATGTTGAAGTCACCGAGAAGGATAAGTGCAGAGTCATCAACAGGGAAGTGTGAGACAAGTGTGTCAAGCTCCTCCAGAAACTCAACAAGGGGGCCTGGTGGGCAGTACTCAACCACGATGGTGAGTTTGACTGGATAAGAGACAGTAACAGCATGAAATTCAAAAGAGGGTGGAGAAAATTGTGGAATGGAAACAAGAGAGTATTTCCATTTCAGGGAGATCAGCAGGCCAGTACCACCACCCCGCCTCCCAGCTCTGGGAGTGTGAGAAAAAGAGTACACATCAGACAGAGCTGCGGGTGTGGTAGTGTTTTCTGGCATGATCCAGGTCTCAGTTATAGCAAGAAAGTTGAGGGAGAGCAAGGATGCGTAGCCTGAGATAAACTCAGCTTTCGGCACCGCAGACTGGCAATTCCAGAGCCCTCCCGTCACCACTTGCTCAACGTGAGTGGAGAGAGTGGGATAGATGAGATCGGTAGGGTCACAGCATCTAGGAGTGACCCAACGTCTATGCCAGCCCCGGCAAGAGGAAAGGACAGGAATGTGAAGGAAACACATAGTCTATATTAGGTACACAAAATACAGACGACTGACTGGATCTAAAAAAAGCAGTCCGTGCTTGACGAAATCTTGGCTTGAAAAAGTCGTGCTTGCGTTTGTTTACTCCAGCCTTCGTTCAATCTAGACTTATTTGCCTGAGGCTTGGAAATAGCAAACATTTTTCCTTTCAAAGGACATTTAAGAGCTAGACTCCCTTCCCTTCTGAGACGGCTGTGTTAGAAAGATGTGAATGTTGATAACTTTATGAACCAACAAACACAAAGTTTATCTCACCATCAGATGGTTCTCTGAAGTCAGTCTGTCCTCCACGGTTTGGTCCTTCTCTATAGCGACCCATCCCTCCTCCAACTCCTCCAACTCCTCCTCCTGCTCCTCCTCCTCCTGCTGCTCCCCTCCTGTCACCAGGACGACCACCTCCTCGACCCCGCCCTCCCATATAGTCATCATCTCTAAAGCCTGCTGGAAGAGACAGAGACACAGAGATGGACAGACAGTCCAGGTTAGAAGATGGCCACGTCACACCCGCCCACAGCCTGGAAGTCCACCTGTAAGGTGCTTAAAAAGCATGACATGATGTTTATGAGGGGGGGGGATGATGGGTAACCATGGAAACAGCAGATGGTATGACAGCCAGGCAGTTCTGGAATCAGTGCCTGGTCTGGTCTGCAGTGGTCCTGGTGTCCATTTTTAGCAAAGCTAACGTCTCAAAAAGACCACACAAGGAGAACTGGCTCTGAATTTGTTCGACACCTTTATACGTTTTAAAACCTTGTACGGTCAAAAATCCAAGTGCTGTTGTCAGACCTACAGGGAGAAGTGAAAACATCCAGAGGAATATTAATAAACCACCAAAGGTTCCATGTGTGGGAGTTTCATCTGGATTAGGAAGGCTTCTTAATCCTCCTATTTAAATCTATACTTATAACTGAGAAGTTATCCAAAAGGATTTTCCAAGAACCAAGAAGGGAGAATAATTATTATCCAGAGTGGTGTCTCACTGTTTTCAGTTCATCTGAGCCATCAACAGCATTTCTGTCCCATCTAAATCTCTGTATTTCTACATTCCAAAAAACAGTACGTCCAAAAACTAATCTAAGTGATGATGCAGTGTTTCTGTGTACTGCCACCACAGGTGTATCATGTAGGCCTAAATGTGCTGTTTTCTGTTCTCCAGTACTAAAACTAGTCTTTCTGCGAGGACAACCAATGATTTATGGACTACTACTCTTTTTTTGGGGGGGGGATCCCCCCTTTTTTTCCTCCCCAATTGTAATTGGCCAATTGTCCCACTCTTCCGAGCCGTCCCGGTCTGTACTCCACCCCCCCCTGCCGATCTGGGGAGGGCTGCAGACAACCACATGCCTCCTCCCATACATGTGGAGTCACCAGCCGCTTCTTTTCACCTGACAGTGAGGAGTTTCCCCAGGGGGACGTAGGGTGTAGGAGGATCACGCTATTCCCCCCAGTCCCCCCCCCCCGAACAAGCGCCCCGACCGATGAGTGCAGCTTCTCACCCACAGATACGGCCAATTGTGTCTGTAGGGACGCCTGACCAAGCTGGAGGTAACACGGGGATTCGAACTGGCGATCCCCGTGTTGGCAGGCAACGGAATAGACCGCCACGCTACCCGGACGCCCTTTGGACTACTTCTTCTTAAGATATGGTTGACCAACAGGACTGTTGTGTGTTGTCTTCTGGGACCAGAGCTGTTGCATGAACACAAACGATAGGTCTACACAGCTCATACATTTTGATCACACTGACAAACAAATCCAGAAGAGCAGCTAAGTGGTTAATAACACAAACCTTCTTCAATAGTTTATATGTGATTTTTACCAACAGATGAGTGCGTACATCAGGCCCATTGTTTGAGAATTACAGCCAATAATTCCTTGTTAGCTGTAGTGGAGAGACAAAGATGTGGAGATCATGGTTAAACCTGGACTAAGTATTTATATATATAGTTTTGGTCTAAGCAGGACTAACTGTGTCTCTAGCTGGCTCCGGATTAACCTGGGTTTCCTCTGTCTATATACAACTCTGCTCCAACAAGGACCAACTCTGGTCTAATCTACTACTACTACTACTACTACTACTACTACTACTACTACTGCTACTACTTTCAACTGCTCCCATTAGGGGTTCGACTGCTCCCATTAGGGGTCGTCACAGCGGATCATCCGTTTCCATTTCTTTCTGGTCTAAACTGGACTGACCATATGGGGCTGCGGTACAACCTTGACTAATTTACTGGTTGTCTGGATTCAGTTTCACTGGCTTTAGTGGCATTTATATTCACCATTTGCAAAATGACTGACAGATCGATCCACCAATCAGAGTTTAGCGACATTTTCTACTTCCTCTGACATGTAGCTCCAACAGCCTACCTGCATCAACAGTGAGCAGCACTGATTCAGCCTCAAACACCATTTTTTTACTACTACTACTACTACTACTACTACTACTTTTGGCTGCTCCCGTTAGGAGTCGCAATTTAATAAAGACAATTTTTTAATAATCCAGCATAACAATGGATTAGTAAAAAGACATAATAAATAAAAAGGAAGAGTTGGATAGGGGTTGTTGGAAGAAGTAAGAGTCCCATTATGCTAAGTGATTGATCACCTCCTGTGGTAACTGCCAGAGGCAGATATAGTGACAGAACTCAGGTTGAAGGACTGTCAGACACAACAGTAACTAAGGAAGGCAGGACATGCAGAAATTTTGCAAATGGTGAATTGGTGATTAACTGAGAATCAGAGCCGTTCTCCTGTTCATTTGACTGAAGACCCACTGAGGAACTGGAGACACCATTCTAAGCTAACCCATACTAGAAACTGCAGGTCTATCAGATTTTAGCTTAATTTTACTGGGAAGACTTTGGATTCCATCAGAATATCCTGTGGTCCGATTGGCTGTATCCTAGCATCACAGCGCCTGCTAGATCTCCAACCTGAGACGCTGTTCTCTCTGATCGCACCTTCTCCTGAGTTGTCGTAGAAGTCGTCCCTGGAGTCCCTCCCTCCTCTTGGAGCTCCATGAGAAGAACCGCCTCGGCCTGCAGGGAACAGGGTCAGTTTTACAAGGAGAGGAGGAGGGGGCATGGCCTATGGCTTGGGGCGCCGATATTGGCCAAAACGGACCTCATCACAGGCCCATGTGTACCTTGAAATCTCCAACTGAAAGCACACCAGTAAGAGCTAACAGAATCGTTGACTGCGTGGCGCAAAGACTGACAATCTAATCCTGAGAAAAGGGTAAGAGTTCAGTTTGAGAGGGCTTGGGACTGCTGTGTCAATACTCAGCTTAAACTGGAAGAAGAGTTTCCATGACAACAAAGAGAAACGTGAGGGGCGATGATCAGCAGACTGATTAATGGTTAATTGTGTCAGTAACCCCCATTAAGGAGTTTACCCATTACACCTTTCCAGTGTACATTCAATACATACTCAGAGACAGAGGATTAGCACCAGGCTGGGAGAGCTAGACCCAGGAAAGAGAGAGAGAGAGGTGAAGGATGAATGGAATGAGATACGGACAAGAGTCCTTTGTTTCCTCCAAGTCCTAGTGGAAGTCTTTTTAGAAACTGGTTTGTTTTTATTCATTTACATTTTCTGGATAAACATAACTCCTATAAATCTACAAACCATGAACTGGTGCACAGGTTAAGGCAGCGAATATCTACTCCCAGAAGGCTGGAGAGGTATACAATATTCTTTTCAATTGGAATCAACACTTTCTCTATAGCTACTAAGTTGACAATTCATTTGCTCTTAAAGAGACCAGTCACTTCCAGTCACTTGGAGGACAGCAGGACAGGGGATGGACCAATATCAGTCAGAACACATTGGTACTAAAGACTATAATGCATAGAATAACATTAACTGTTGTAAAGAGTCTTACACAGATCAGGCATTTCCACAAACAGTGATTTAACAAGTTTAAAAATGATCAACTATGTAAATAACTGGTTCTAATGGGTAGCTACAATAATGAACTAGTTCCTTTCAGCAGACTGTTACCTCTGTCATCTTTCCTGAAGCCGAAACCACCACCGCCTCTTTCTTGTCTCCGCCCCTCGGCGATGTCCACCCTCAGTGACCGGTCCCCCAGCAACTGAGAGGGTGGGATTAAAGGTCAGATTACACCAATAATAAAAAGGTAACTTGTCAGAAATGTCAGTTGTCTTTCGACATGAGCCAACATTAAATCCGAGGAGAATTATTGACATGTAAAATCTGATTATTCTTTTGCCCAATTGCATGGTTCAATTCCTGTAAGTCAGACAATGCTGAGTGAATGACAGTTTGATGGGATACGTTACCTAAAATGTCAACAGTATGGAGTTACTGAATTGTTTCTGATTTGTAAACACCGCTCTGCTAAAACATTAACTGGAGAAAAAAAAAAAAGGAACTTCTTCACTACACATTCAAGTTACCGCCTGGACACACGACACCTGACCAAGCTGCACAGACCAACAGACCAGCGTCCCCTCACACTTCCCTGTCCCAACATTCAACCTCTAACAAACTTGGAAGTAGTGTCATCTATAAAAACGACTCAGAAGTTTTGGGGTTCTAATAACCATTTCATCCTTGTAGTTTTGTGACTGAATCTTAATGACAAACAGGAATCTGAAGGGGTACGCATTTAATTTAGACAATGGTCCAAATTTTGAAAAATTAAACAGGTTGCTAACGGATATAAAAAGTCTACACACCCGTAAAATGGCAGGTTTTTGTGATGTAAAAAGATAAAACCAAGATAAATCATGCCAGAACTTTTTTCAACCTTAATGTGAAAGTGCAACCTATAAAAATAAAAGTGAAAAACAATCAGAAACATTTTAGGGAAAAAAATAAGAATACAAAACTTACAATAACCCAGTTGCATAAGTGTGCACACCCTTTTGTAATTGGGGATGTGGCTGTGCTCAGAATTAAACAGATCTCATTCAAACTCATGTTAAATAGCGGATAGTATACACCTCCCATCAATTAAAGTGACTTGTGATGAAAACTAAAAGTTCAGCTGTTCCTGTAGGATTCTCCTGACATCTTGGTTGCATCCAACTGAAAAAGCCATGGTGCACAAAGAGCTTACAAAGCATGAACGGGATCTCACTGTCGAAAGGTATCAATCAGAGGAGGGCTACAAAAGAATTTCCAAGGCATTAGAAACGCCATGGAACACAGTGAAGACAATCAAGTGGAGGAAATATGGCACAACAGTGACACTGTCACATCCCTCCAAAACTGATGAGAGGAGAGAGACAGAGAGGAGAGGAGAGATGGGCATGCAGTGATCTCACAAGAGCATGAGGAGAGAACAGATCCAACATAGCAGCATCCAGCTGCAAAATCTATATGCTTACAATCCGCTCTTATGTAAAAATGAACTAATAACATATAAAATACAAAGCACCCACTCCACAATTATGCTGGTCACCCCACAGGACTTTATACCATAAACGCAGGAGTGGAGGACCTCAAGGAATCTATCGATCGCTATTACAACCGGTCCGCGATGGAGGACGACCGCAACAAATCAGCCAACAGGAAGAAGACAGACTCATCCACCGAAACAAGACAACCTACTGACCCCTGATGTAGAGGTAAGTGTCCTGGCCTCCGTCAACAAAAAGCTGGACATGCTTGGTGCGTTATACTTTGATATCACTGAGCTGAAAGCCAGCTGGACATCATGCACCAAGTTTTTAGTCAACTACAAAACTATGCAGCTGAACTTAAAACCACCGTGGAGTTTCTAAGCACCCAGGTGGAAGTCATTAAAAAAGAAAATAAAGTGATGAAAGAGACTACCCTGGATGTACAAATGAGAAGTATGAGCTCTACTTTTTATTTATTCATTTCTATTTGAATGTTTGGATGAAAACTGTTTTGTTTATTAAAACGTGTGCAGCGCTGTGTTATTATAACTGCGCTAATTACGCTACCTACCTTGTTCTATTTATTAGTTATTTTTATTCTATATAATGCCATTCATTTATTATCATCTAAATTGTTCGTTTATTTAAATGTGTGCTGCTGTTATTATAATTGCGCTACCTTGTTCTATTCATTACAGTTCGTTCATTGTCAGAAAAATATCAGTGTTACACCTTTAAGCCTACTGCTATGGCTATCTCATGAAAAGTATTGTTGTTCTAACAGAAATAAGCGTGTTTTGTAGCTCTGACCCTTGTTGGGTTCAGGCTGTAAAACGTTATAGACTTAGGTTAATAGCTGACAGAATGTGGAATTGGAGTTGGCCCCACCCAGTGCTCCTAGTGTATAGGAAGGGTCAAACTGCAGAGCACAATTTTCATTTCAATGTATGCAAGTACTGAGAAATGACAATAAAGAAATGATAACTAAATATAAATCTCAAATTTGTTGGAGCTAGTATGCCGTTTCTGTGCTTTTGTTTCATAGCACTTTCTCGGGCATTGTCTCGGATACTGAGACTATTATAATGAGCATTTATGTAGGTCTGTAATTTATCCATGATAAGAAAAAATTGTCACAAGCTGTTATGTCACAAAAAGTGCATAGACAGGACCTAGTTTAACCAAATCCCTCAGGATTACAAACGTGCATAAAACAAACCAAACCATTTCGAAAATGTTTTTTATTAACAAATAACAATATAAACAACAATACTGTAGAATAACAGAATCCTTAACAATTAATATCTTTAGTTAAACCAAAAGACACATGTTGCACCACTATGCTGTCCATCTCACTCAAACAATGGAGAAATGTCTGGCTGACTCCTTCACAATCCCCAGACGGCTATTTTGAGTAATGGGCTCAGAAGAGACAGTTTTCCAGCGTAAAGAGGAATGAGGAACGGCTGCCCCTTGTCATCCCTCTTGTTTGCCATGGCCATTGAACCATTAGCAGAGGCCATAAGGATGACGCCCTCTATACAGAGTTAGCGAGTTCATAATGTGCATTATAAGAGAAGCCTATATATAAACTTAGCACAAAAAGTAAGGAAATTTGTGTTTGGTAGATTATTTCTTTGTTGTAACAATTCTTCTTGGCAATAAATCTTATATCTGGAAGTTGATTGTCAGCAACCTGGGGTACCAGAAGCTCAAAATAAGCTGTTTGGCATTGGCAGAGAAGATCTGGCAAATTTTTCATGGGCACAACCCACATACTCAGCTCTGCTGCTCATCCCACAAATGCATGTTCCTTACAAATGTGGCACAATTTAAAAGGGAAATAAACAGGCTTTCCAATGGTATAAGATGTATTGCCAAGAAGCATTGTTACAACAAAGAAATAATCTACCAAACACAAATTTCCTTACTTTTTGTGCTAAGTATATATAAATAATGTTTTGGAATTATTTCCAATCCAGCAATGTCAACACGAGCTCTACTTAAGGTTATTGATTTGTTTAGCAAGTTTTCTGGGTACAAAATTAATTTGACCAAGTCTGAAGCCATGCCACTTGGGAGCCTTAATTCAATACCTGATGCTTTGCCTTCTTTTCCCTTTAAGTGTTCTCCAGTAGCTTTTGTATATCTAGGTATATTTACAACAACTAAATTTAAACAAATGTACGAAGCATGACAGTTCCAGTACCAGTGTCTCTGCTTTCAATCCTATTGTGTGTGTCTTGCGGGTTGCAGGTCCTATGGTGCGTGTTTTGTGTGTTGCAGGTCCTCGGAAGGATGGAGCTGGGGTGCCATCAAGTATTAACTGAGAAAAACTGCCCAGTGTCCCAGAACCTATATAAACCTGCCTACCCTGTTTCCACTCTCTCTAATCATGCTGATCTCTTTGATTTTTGTTCATTGATCATTCTGATCTCCCTGATTGCTTCCTTGTTTACCAAGCCTTGTTCGGCTTTTACCAAGTCTGATCATATTTCTCCTATATAGCAGCAGCCCTTCTGGCCTCCCGTTAACTGTCTGCTGCTTCAGGAGACCCCTGGGCCAACCAAGCCTGAAAGCCCTCCTTCTTCAGCCTTCCCTCACCGCCGGTGTCCACCAGCTGGTTCTTAGGTTGCCACCTCGACAGGCAGCGATGACCTTATGAAAATAAAGGGGACCGGAAAGTGTGCTCCAATTATCAGGGCATCACATTGCTCAGCCTCCCTGGGAAAGTCTAATCTAGGGTGATGGAAAGGATGTTCCGACTGATTGCTGAACCTCGGATCCAGGATGAATAATGTGATTCCATCCTGGCCGTGAAACAACGGACCAACTCTTTACCCTTGCAGAAGTGCTGAGGGAGGCATGGGAGTTTGATCGGCCAGTCTACATGTTTTGTGGACTTGGAGAAGGCTTATGACCGTGTACCCTGGGGCCCTCTGTGGGGGATACTGCAGGAGTATGGGGTACCGGGCCGTTGCTACAAGCCACCCGGTCCTTGTATAACCAAAGCGAGAGCTGTGTCTGCATTCTCGGCACAAAGTCAAATATGTTTTCAGTGGGTGTTGGACTCCGCCAAGGTTATCCCTTATCTCCAAATCTGTTTGTGATATTCATGGACAGGATCTCAAGGCGCAGCCAAAGCGAGGAGTGTGTCCATTTTGGGAACCTCAGAACTACATCTCTGCTCTTCGAGGATGATGTAGTTTTGTTGCCTTCATCAGAATGCAACCTCCAGCGTGCACTGGGGCGGTTTGCAGCTGAGTGTGAAATGGTCGGGATGAGAGTCAGCACCTCCAAGTCTGAGGCCATGGTTCTCTACCGGAAAACGGTGGATTGCTCCCTCCAGGTTGTGGACGAGTTGTTGCCTCAAGTGAAGGAGTTCAAGTATCTCGGGGTCTTGTTCACGAGTGAGGGTAGGATGGAGTGGGAGATTGACAGGCGGCTTGGTGCAGCATCAGCAGTAATGCGGACGTTGTACCGGACCGTTGTGGTGAAGAGGGAGCTGAGCCGGAAGACAAAGTTCTCAATTTACGAATCTTCGTTCCAATCCTCATCTATGGTCATGAGCTTTGGGTAGTGACCGAAAGGGTGAGATCGCGGATAAAAGCAGCTGAAATGAGTTTCCTCCGTAGGGTGCGTGTGCTCAGCCTTAGAGATAGAGTGAGGGGCTCGGCCATCCGGAGGGAGCTCGGAGCAGAGCCGCTGCTCCTTTGCATCAAAAGGAGCCAGTTGAGGTGGTTTGGGTATCTGATTAAGATGCCTCCGGGGCACCGTCCTTTGAAGGTTTTCCGGGCATGTCCAACTGGGAGGAGACCCCGGGGTAAACCCAGAACTCGCTCGAGGGACTACATGTCTAATCTGGCCTGGGAACACCTTAGGATCCCCCAGGAAGAGCTGAAGGGTGTTGCTGGGGAGAGGGATGTTTGGAGTGCCCTACTTAGCTTGCTGCCATTGCGACCCAACCCCGAAGAAGCGGCTGATGATGAGATGAAGTGATCATATTTCATTGTATTTATCTTTGTTGCTTACTTTAACTAATTTCAGTTTGTTATTGTTAAGGGGAAAAGTCGCATTTGGAGTTTGCTCGCAATCTAACCAATGATTCTGATCATTGGTATGCTGCGACTGATGTTAATTTTCATGAAATCCCGTGTGAACTAATTATTCTGAAGCAATTCAAAAATGTGGTGCCGGAGCGCATCGCAATCTATAGAATCAGAATCAGAATCCTATTTATATGCCATGTAGGTTTGCACATACACACGCCTGAGGTAGATGGACATGACAGAGCATACCAGTATACGTACCATTTACAGTACTGTATATACAACATGTACAGTACAGTATATACAAAATGTACAGTACAGTATATACAACATGTACAGTACAGTTCGGGCCCAGCGTTTCCGGTTTTTATTTTTCAAAACCATCCAGCACGCCGAATTGCGCCACAAGAAGACACTGTTACATAACCTCACACGAACAGGAACAACTTTTGGATCTGTGGAAACAAAATCCAGGTGAAAATAAGTTTAAAATCTGGGTATTTTTCAGTGAAAATCGGTAAAAACCGAAAACGCTGAGCCTTGAGTACAGTACATACAAAATTGTAGGATTTACTTGATAGTGTTAAGCATTCATTTGAATAACAGCCTGCTGATAGAAACTGTTTTTATATCTGGTTGTTTTTGGGTACAGTGCTCTGTAGCACCTGCTAGAAGGGAGGAGTTGGAACAGGCTGTGACCAGAGTGTGATGGGTCCGAAGTGATGCTGGCTGCCCGTTTCCTGAGTCTGGAGGCGTGTAAGTCCTGAATGGAGGGCAGGTTGCACCAATGATTTTCTCTTCAGACCTAACTGTCCGTTGTAGTCTGTCCCTGTCCTGTTTGGTGGCTGAACCAACCCAGACAGTGACGGATGTGCAGAGGACAGTCTGGATTATTGCAGTGTAGAACTGAATCAACAGTTCCCGAGGCAGGTTGAATTTCTTGAGCTGGCGGAGAAAGTACATCCTCTGCTGGGCCTTTTTGTTTTGTTTTTTTGGGCTCCTCCCCCTTTTTCTCCCAATTGTATTTGGCCAATTACCCCACTCTTCCGAGCCATCCCGATCATTGCTCAATCCCCCTCTGTCGATCCAGGGAGGGTTGCAGACTACCGCATGTCTCCTCCGATACATGGGGAGTCGCCAGCCGCTTCTTTTCACCTGACAATGAGGAGTTTCGCCACGGGGACGTAGCACATGGGAGGATCACGCTACCCCCCCCCCCGAAAAGGTGCCCCGACCACCAGAGGAGGCGCTAGTGCAGCGACCAGAACATATACCCACATCAAGCTTCCCACCCACAGACACGCCACTTGCGTCTGTAGGGACGCCTGACCAAGCCAGAGGTAACACGGGGATTCGAGCTGGCGATCCCCGGGTTGGTAGGCAACGGAATAGTCCACCACGCCACCCAGGGACCCCTGCTGGGCCTTTTTGATGATTGTATATATTGGATGCCCACCTTAGATCCTGGGAGATTGTGGAACCCAGAAATCCAGAGGTTTTCGCCATAGACACCGTGCTGTTGAGTATGGTGGGGAGGGGGGCAGTTTTGGGGACTCCTATTTAAGTCCACTGTCATCTGCACGGTTGACAGCGTGTTCAGCTCCGGGTTGTTATGGCGGCACCAGAGGGCTAGCTGATCAACCTCCCGTATATACAGCCTTGTCACCATCCAATTCCTGGATGAGGCCAGTGATGGTTGTGTCATCTGTAAACTTCAGGAGTTGAACAGACGAGTCACCTGAAGTACAGTCACTTGTGTAGGGCAGAGGTGGGCAACATGATCCAGAAAGGGCCGGTGTGGGTGCAGATCTTTGTTCCACCCAAGCAGTTACACACCGGATCCGGATTCTATTAGTCAAGCAATTGTCTTTGCTAAGGACCTTGATTTGTAGACTCGTGTATAACTGCTTGGTTGGAACAAAAACCTGCACTCACACTGGCCCTTTCTGGATCATGTTGCCCATCCCTGCTGTAGAGGGAGAAGAGTAGAGGGGAGAGCACACAGGGGGGCGCCAGTGCTGATTGTCCGGGTGCTAGATGTGATTTTCCCCAGCCTCACCAGCTACCACCTGTCCGTCAGGAAGTTTTTAATCCACCGGCAGATGAGGGCTGGTACAGTGAGCCGGGTGAGTTTGGAGTGGAGGATATCTGGATGATGGCGTTGAAAGCTGAGTTGTCCACAAACAGGACCCTTGCGTATGTCCCTGGAGAGTCGATATGTTGGAAGATGTGGTGCAGCGGTGGCTAACCATGTGCCATGGAGAGCCATGTGTATGCAGGTTTTCATTCCAACCCGACTCCACACCAGATGATTTCACTGATTAGCACCCCTTCAACCAAAGAGGAAGAATGTATCAGGAAAATCACCTGGTGTGGAGTCGGGTTGGAATGAAAACCTGCATACACATGGCTTTCCATGGCACATGGTTAGCCACCCCTGATGTAGTGTAACCCCATGTTGACTGCGTCCTCCACTGGCATGTTTGCTCAGTAGGCAAACTGCAGGGGGTCGAGCAGGGGGCCTATGATTTCCTTCAGGTGGGCCAACACCAGTCTCTCAAAAGATTTCATGACCACAGACGTTAGGGCAATGAGCTTGTAGTCATTTAATCCTGTGATATGGGGTTTCTTGAGGACCAGGATGATTGTGGCGCTCTTGAAGCAGGAGGGGACTTCACAGCTCCAGTGATCTGTTCAAGATCAGTGTGAAAATGGGGGTCAGCTGGTCAGCACAGACTTTAAGACAGGAGGGTGACACGCTGGTGCCTTACTGGCATTCTGTCTCTAGAAGAGCTGGTGCATGTCCTCAACACAGATCCTGAGTGCGGGTGGGGTTTCGGTTGGGAGGGGAGAATGGCTGGCAGGGAGTGCAGTTGGTTGTGTATTGTGGCTGGAGAGGGTGAGGTGTGTGAAAGTTTGCTTTTCAAACCTGCAGTAAAACCCATCTAGGCCATCAGCCACTTGATGGTTCCCTGCAGTGTGGGGGGATGGTCCCCTGTAGTTGGTAATGTCTTTCAAACCACTCCAGACTGATGGGTTCTTGGCAGAAAACCTGTTTTTCAACTTCTCAGAGTAGCACCTTTTTACCACCCTGATCTCCTTTGTGAGTGTATTTCTGGCTTTGTTATACCGGATCCTATCTCCACTCCTGTAGGCTTCTTTGGCCTGATGAAGCTGCCTGAGTTTAGTTGTGAACCAAGGCTTATTGTTTTTAAAGGTACAGAAAGTAATGATGAGCACACACACATGTACTCGCAAAAGCTGATGTAAGATGTCAGTGTCAGTAAGTTCATCCAGGTCTGCAGATGCAGCCTCAAAAACACTCCAATCAGTGCAGTCGAAGCAGGCCTAGAGCTCCATTTTTGGCTCATTGGTCCATTTCCTCAGTTTTAACCACAGCGGTTTCAGATTTTAGTTTCTGCCTGTAGGCTGGGATAAGATGAATTAGACAGTGATCAGAGAGGCCCAGGACTGAACGAGGGACAGAGCGATAGGCGTCCTTTAATATTGTGTAGCAACGTTCCAGAGTATTTTTACATCAGCCCTGCCATTTTCAGAATAGACTTATACATGTTCTTTCATACTGGTCCTGGCAATGTGGTTAAAGGTTCTGCATGTGCGTTTGCATAAAATAATGCTGTACTCTGATCTGTTCCAGGGTGAGGTGGCAGCTGGTGTGCGCCCAGCTCTCCCCATGAAGGGTGTCACAATGATTTTGGGTAATGGTATAGCGGTGAGTCAGGTGTAGGCTGATGTTTCACCTCATGCTATTGTTGCTCCAGTGCCCCTGATGAGCAATGAGCCGGATAAAAATGCAACAGATATTCCAGATGTGTTTAAGGCATGCGCTGTGATGCATGCAATGAGCCGCGCAGAGTTGGATGACACCACTGCAAATGATAACATGCCATAGCTATTTGACTTGATGTTTCCTGATTTTCCTTGGTCTGTTTCTCACAGTGAACTGGTGGAGGAGCAGTGGGCTGAATTGTCTCTGAAGGATCTGATGGATAGGGTTCTTCCTGGGAGTGAGGTGAAAAACCATGCTCAGTGTTATTTCCACCAGAATGATGTGCTGATGAGAAAGTGGGTGCCTCAGGGGGAAATTTTTGTTGGTGAGCCTGTTTACGAAGTTTTTGTGCCTTCCAGGTTACACAGAATGGTGTTGTAGGTTTCACATGACGAGTCTGGCCATTTGGGCATCAGGAAAACGCATAACTCAATCTTGAGGTATTTCCTTTGCCCCAAACTGAAAAGAGATATTTCTGTATACATAAAATCATGTCACACTTGTCAGCTAACTAGTAAACCTAATCAGAGCCTAAAACCCATTCCGCTGTGTCCAATACCAGCCATAAGTCAGCCATTTGAATATGTTATTGATTATGTGGGCCCACTGCCTCTTTCTATATCTGGCGCTAGTTACCTGTTGACGGTGATGTGCCAGAGTACAAGGTACCCAGCTGTGTATCTGTTTCGCACAATCACAGCCAGGTCTGTGGTGCGTGCTTTGTTGCAGTTTATGTCCGTCTGGTGTCCCCAGGGTAGTGCAGTCAGATCAGGGGTTGAACTTTTCATCACACTTGTTTGCTCAGGTTCTGAAACAATTGTGCATTAAACAATCAGGTGTTGGCTTACTATGCGCAGAGCCAGGGTGCCTTGGGGCGTTTCCATCAAACACTTAAGTCAATGCTGCATGTATATTGTACCCAAATGAACGGAGACTGGGAAAAGGGTTTGCTCTGGTTGTTCCTGACTGCTAGGAAGGTTATACAGGAGGACGGGGTTAAGCCTCAATGACCTTGTGTTTCGCCATACTGTCCAGCGTCCTTCGGTGCTTTTGCAGGATGATTGGAAAGATGTGCGACTGCCGCAAAATTTGATTGATTAGAATATTGGCTTCAAGTAAAGGCTTTATAAAGCCCAGGAAGTGGCCAAGGTTAGCGTCTGCACAGAGCAAGATGAAAAAATTTAATGACCACCAGATTTAGAATTGTGTTTTTCTCCCAGGGTGCTAGCTCTGTTGCCCAATGTAACCTCTCCATTTCAGGCTAAGTTTTCTGGTCCGTATTCCATTGAAAAGGTGGTATCAGATCAGAATTATTTAATAGCTACTCCCAACAATAGAGCTTCTACTCAGCTCCGTCACGTTAATTTATAAAATCCATATTACTCCCGTGCGCATCAATCGGTATGTGTAGAACAGCCGTTACCAGGTAAACATCCAGTATTTGTCAGTGTCTGTGTCCCCTCATGCTGAAGTATGGCAAGGAAGAAGGACTGGTCAGGCCCAGACAAAGCTGTTCTTTATGGTCATCTTAAAATTCTGAGTCTACAGAATCTGGATGGTTTATTGGGTCATTTCGAGATTTATAAGTGCGGTCAACCTGATTAGGCAGAGGAATTATCGTGTATCGTCCGGAAAGATGGAAATATCTTGATGCAGAGGTCAGGTATATGATTGAAAAGGGTATTACAGAGCCGTCTTCTTCCAGTTGGACCTCAACTTGCCTGCTGGTACCCAAATCAGACAACAATCCCAGATTGTTTAGATTTCTGCAAGGTGAATGATGTTACAAAACCGGACTCTTTCCCACGTCCATGTATGGAAGATTGTGTCGACCAAGTGGAGGCTGCTAAGTCCATCAGTAAGTTTGACCTGCTGAAGGGCTAATGTCTAAAAGAGTGAAAGAGATTGCTAAATTCATTATGAGCACAGGTTTGTATTCATATAAGGCAATGCACCTTTTGGTTGGCCGAATGCGCCAGCAATCTTTCATCAGCTAATAAATACGGTTGTTGGGGATCTGGAGGGTTGCTCTGTGCACTTGGATGATGTAGTCATCTATTCAGAGGATTGGGATGTCCATCTTGACTGCATTAAGACATCACTTGACCGTTTGACACATGCATGTTTAACTGTTAACCTCGCCAAGTGTGAGCTTGTGAAGGGCAGAGTTACTTATTTGGGTCGTCTGGTGGAGCAAGGCCAAGTATGTCCAGTCCATGCAAGGGTGCAGGCTATTGATGACTATGTTCCACTTGTGACTAAAAAGTGTCTCATGTATTTTTTGGGGATTAGTTCATTGTTACAGGTGTTCCTGTAGGAATTTTACCTTAACTAGCCTGTTGAAAGCTAAAGCAAAATATGTGTGGTCTTCAGAGTGCCAAAAGACTTTTGAGAGTGTTAAAGCCCTGATCTTTAAGGCTCCCATTTTGGCTGCTCCCCAATGAGATAGGCTTTTTAAAGTTGAGGTGGATGAGAGTTATGTGAAGGCGGGTGAAGTATTGTTACAATCTGATGACTCAGGGGTTGATGAGCCAATTCGTTTCTTTGAAAAAAAATTCGATAAACTTCAGCTGAATTATCCAGTTATTGAAAAAGTAACACTAGCTGTGAAATTACAAAACGGCCTCTTTCCTTTTTTCCCCCTCCTCTCCAGTTAAATTTGGCCAACTACCCTACTCTTCCAAGCCGCCCCAGTCACTGCTCCACCCCCTCTGATGAGCCGGGGAGGGCTGCAGACTACCACATGCCTCCTCCGATACATGTGCAGTCGCCAGCCGCTTCTTTTCCACCGGGTTTTGCCAGGGGGACGTAGCACGTTGGAGGATCACGCTATTCCCCCCAATTGCCCCTCCCTCTCAAATAGGCGCCCGGACCAACCAGAGGAGGCGCTAGTGCAGCGACCAGGACATGTACCCACATCCGGTTTCCCACCCGCAGACATGGCCAACTGTGTCTGCAGGGATGCCGGACCGAGCCGGAGGTAACACGGATTTGAACTGGCGATCCCTGTGTTGGTAGGCAATGGAATAGACTGCTACGCCACCCAGATGCCCCTGGCCTCTTTCCTCTTAAATCAGCATCTATGATCCAGTTGCTGAGAACGTAGGGTGGGGGTTAAAAGGTGGTTATGGAACATAAATGTGATTTTTTTTTTAATGTTTGTATAACATATTGTTAGCTTGGGTTGTTTGTGTGTGTGTGTGTGTGTGTGTGTGTGTGTGTGTGTGTGTGTGTGTGTCCAGCGTAAAAACTTTGCCAAATCAAGTATGCAGATCATAAATAAAATTTCCAGAATGGATCGGTTGAGCCTTGGGTTACCAACAACCGCCACCAGTACTGTTGGCCAGTAGGGTGCCGGTGGAAGCTATGTTACTGTTGGGTGAAGGAGATGGGGAAGGCATGTCCTGAGGCAGCGGGACAGGAGGAACGTTAAGAGTGTGGAAGTGAGATTTGAACTTTGAATGGTAGCACTATGACTGGTTAAGGAAGAGAGCTGGCTGATATGATGGAGAGAAGGAAGGTAGGCATACTGTGTGTGCAAGAGACCAGGTGGAAGGGGAGTAAGGCCAGAGCATCGAAGTGGGTTCACACTCTTCTACCAAGGTGTGGATGGGAGGAGAAATGGGGCAGAGATAATTCTGAAGGAAGAGTATGTTAATAGTGTGTGTTGGAGGTGAAGACAGTGTCGGACAGTGATGGGTACGAAGCTGGAAATCGAATGTGTGATGATGAATGTTATCAGCGCATAAACCCCGCAAGTTGTGTGTGAGATGGAAGAGAAAGAAGAATTCTGGAGTGAGTTGGATGAAATAGTGGAGAGGGTACCCAAGGAGGAGAGAGCGGTAATTGGAGCAGACTTCAGTTGGCATGTTGGTGAAGGAAATGGCATGGACAGGAATGTGGAAGGACAGATGGTGGTGGATTTTGTGAAAAAGGATGAAAATGGCTGTGGTAAATACATATTTCAAGAAGAGGGAGCAACACAAGGTGATGTAAGAGTGGAGGAAGGTGCACACAGGTGGACTATATCTTATGCAGGGGGTGAGATCTGAAAGAGATTGGCGACAGCAAGGTGGTCACAGGAGAGTGTTGCTAGGTAGTATTGAATGGTGGTCTGTAAGATGACTTTGGAGATCAAGAAAAGTAAGGGAGTGAAGGCAGAGCCAAGGATCAAATGGTGGATTTTAAAGAAGGAAGACTGTTGTATGGAGTTCAGGGAGAAGTTAAGACAGGCACTGGGTGGTAGTGAAGAGTGGCCAGATTGCTGGGACACTACTGCAGAAATGGGAAGGGAGACAGCTAGGAAATTACTTGGTGTGTCATCTGGGCAGAAGATGGAAAACAAGGAGACTTGGTGGTGGAATGAGCAAGTACAGGAAAGTATACAGAGGAAGAGGTTGTCAAAGAAGAAGTGAGATAGTCAGATGAAGAAAGTAGACAAAAGTACAAGGAGATGTGGCGTAAGGTGAACAGAGAGGTGGCAAAGGCAAAGGAAAAAAAAGTATGGCGAGGTGTATGAGAGGTTGTGCACTAAGGAAGGAGAAAAGGACTTGCACTCATTGGCTAAACAGAGGGACCAAGCTGGGAAGGATGTGCAGCAGATTAGGGTGATAAAGGATAGAGATGGAAATGGACTGACAAGCAAGGAGCGTGTGTTGAGAGATGGAAGGAGTATTTTGAGGGGCTGATGGATGAAGAAAATGAGAGAGAGAAGATTGGATGATGTGGGGATAATGAATCGGGAAATGGGGTGGATTAGTGAGGATGAAGAGAAGGCAGCTATGAAGAGGGTGAAAAGTGGAAAGGCGGTTGGTCCAGATGAAATACCTGTGGAGACATGGAGATGTGTAGGAGAGATGACAGCTGAGTTTTTGACTAGATTGTTAATCTTGGAAAGTGAGAGGACGCCTGAGGAGTAGAGAAGAAGTGTACAGGTAACGATGTTCAAGAATAAGGACGATGTGCAGAGCTGTAGTAACTACAGAGGTGTAACGTTGATCAGCCACAGCATGTAGTTATGGGAAAGAGTAGTGGAAGCTAGGTTAAAAGGAGAGGTGACGATTAGCGAGCAGCAGTATGGTTTCATGCCACATAAGAGCACCACAGATGTGATATTTGCTTTGAGAATGTTGATGGAGAAGTATAAAAAAGACCAGAAGCAGCTACATTGTTGGAGAAGTATAGAGAAGGCCAGAAGGAGTTAGATTGTGTCTTTGTGGATTTAGAGAAAGCATATGACAGGGTGCCAAGAGAAGAGGTGTGGTATTGTATGAGGAAGTCGGGAGTGGTAGAGAAGTATGTAGGAGTGGTGCAGGATATGTATGACGGCAATGTGACAGTGGTGAGGTGTGCAGTTAGAATGACTCCAGTGTCTCTGGTCCTGGGATGGGTGGTGCAGAGATGCCATCAAAAATTAACTGGCAACACCTGGCCGCTGTCCCAGAACCTACATAAACCACTGTACCAAGTCTGGTCATATTTCATTATATTAGCTTTGTTGCCTAGTTTAATTTCAGTTTTTTATTGATGAGTTTGGCATGTGTCTCCGTCTTATGTTGTGGCCTGCGAGCTGGTCATAACAAAAAACAAACTTTGTTTCCCAGTTCAAGAAGTCGAGGCAAGATTTGGAGCAATGAAATTCGTTACCTGTCTCTTCACTGGGATGCATATCAACAACAACAACTTAGTTTTGTATAATGCTCTTCAAGGAAACCAGGGATGCTTTACACTAGATAAAAAAAGGATTAAAACAAAGATCAAAAGACTACAGACCATAGGCTTTAGAGTCTGAGGGTAATGGCCGGAGTCTGGAATGTTTTTGAGGTGAAAGAAAGCAGATTTGGTGACAAATTTTATGTGTGACTGGAATGAGAGGGTGGAATCCAGAATGACGTCAAGGTTACGGACTTCTGGGGATGGAGGTGAAGGAGAAGAGAGGAGAACATCTCCAACCTTCCAGAGCAGCACCTTGGCAGCTACAAACATGAGCTCAGTCTTAATGGTATTTAGCTTGAGTAGATTTGATGACATCCAGATTTTTATTTGGTGGCGGCAGTTAACGGGATTGTGGGGGGAAATGAGAGGATGGTCTAGTGCGGAGATAAAGTTGCATGTCATCAGCATAGCAATGGAAACTTAAACCGTGGTGGCGGAGGAGGGAGGAGCATGTAGATGGTAAAGAGGATGGGTCCAAGCACGGAGCCTTGTGGCACACCTTGGTTGACTGGGGCTAGGGAGGAACTGGAGTCTCTGATGGTGACTAACTGTTTCCTGTTGGTGACATATGACTGAAACCATGGGAGAGCTACACTAGTGAGGCACATGTATTCAGATAAGTGGTTGAGGAGAATGGTGTGGGAAAGTGTCGAAGGCTGCAGAGAAATCCAGGAGGACGAGAATACTGATGTGGCCAGAATCAGCAGCAACGAGGAGGTCACTGGTGATTTTGATAAGGACAGTCTCCGTGCTGTGGTGTGCTCTGAAGCCAGATTGGAGGGGTTCATAGAGCGCATGGTTGGACATGTGCTGACAGAGTTGGGCAGCAACTACTCTTTCTAGGATTTTACTGAGAAATGGAAGGTTGGGATTGGCCGGTAGTTAGTGAGGTCATCTGGATCCAGGCCTGGCTTTTTGAGGATGGGGGTGACTGCAGCCATTTTGAAGCTGGAGGGTACCATGCAAGATTCCAAAGAGGAGTTGATAATAGTCTACAATTATGGGGCACAGGGTAGGAAAACGTGCCTTGACCAGGACTGTGGGCATGGGGTCCAAGGAAGAGGTGGAAGCCTTGGCCATGGTGACCAACTTAGCAACTTGAGAAGCATCCAAAGGGGAGAAAGAGGAGAGGCAGCACTTAGGTAGGTACACAAGCGGGAGGAGCAACATCCTGCAACTAAGGTGCATGGTGGGGGGGGCAGGTACCAGAAGCTGCTGGTGGACAGAATCCACTTTGGCCTGGAAGAAATCCAGGAACTTGGTGCAGATGTCAGAGGCACTAGAAGGGTGGGGGGTGGGGTGGGTGGCATCAAGGGGGCAAAGTAGTCAGTTGGTGGTGGAGAACAATATTCTGGTTCTGGGGGGATTTGACTGGTTGCCAATGATAGTAGAGTAGTAATACATTTTAGCCTGGGAGAGAACTTCTTTATAGGTCTTCACGTGATCTTTAAAGGCATCAAGGTGGACAGTGAGGCCAGACCTTTTATAGAGGCTCTCCAGTCGATGACTAGTGGCCTTCATGATACGGAGTTTGGTGGTGAACCAGGGGGCAGGATGGGAGAAGGAGACAGACCGGGTTTTGAGGGGGGCAAGAGTCAAGGCTGATGGATAATGCTGCATTGTAGGGGGCTACCAGGCTATCCATCAAAGTGTTAGGGGGATCTGAGGTTAGATTTGACACTATCATGTCGGCCAGAGCTACTGCACTCACTGTTTTGATGTTCCTGAACATGATGGTACGTTTTGTGTGCTGCCTGGGCAGGGGGGCAGGAACAGCAAAGTGGATGGCATGATGGTCGGCTATCGCACGGTCAAGGCACTTCAAATGGAGGGGAGTTGTACCAGTAGAGCACACCAGATTCATAGTGTGACCTTTGGCATGAGTGGGACCTTGAATATGCTGTGTGATGTTAAAGCAGTCCAGTAATGACAGGAATTCAGTGGCAAACGTGCAAGTACTGGAGTCCACATGGATACTGAAATCACCTAACAGGAGTATAGATGGAGACATAGAGCAGACAAAGGCGAGTAGTTCAGACAGCTCAGACATGAAGGTAGTGAAGACTTTGGGGGGGGGGGGGGTAAGCAAGGACCATCTGGAGCTGTGCTGACACAGCTAGCGTGAAAGCAACACACTTCTATGAGGAGACACATAGTACTGGAAGTTCTTTAACCAGACTGTCAGCTCGAAGTATAATAGCCAGCCCACCACCATGACCCATGGAACGGGGTTTCTGCATGTACACATAGCCTGAGGGTGTGGCTTGATTTAGTGTCACGAAGTCCTGCTGATTTTGCCATGTCTCAGTTAGGCATAGAAAGTCAATTTTCCTGTCCATGATGATGCCATGGATGAGTAGTACTTTATTGTTTAAGGAGCGAGTGTTCAGTAACATGAATGTAGCAGTGTTGCTCATATATGCTGAGGCAGGTGCTGTGAGAGGAGTGACACTGTCAACACAAACCAGGGGCTTCAGATTGTCGGAGTGAACAAGTAATTTGTTGTGATGACGTCAATGTCGCAGTGCGATAGAACGGCAGTCAGACAGCACAGATGGAATAGCATGATCAGAGTAAACAAACTCACATCGGGAGGCCCTGTAGACATAGCGGGGGCAACGCAAGAGTCCGGGGGAAGTAGTGTCAGCGAGGCAGTTTGGAGTGATGTGGTGGCTGAGGTTTGGATGTTCGAATGCAAATTATTTTATGAACGCCATATCAGCAACAGAAGCGCAGCAGTTAGCTACTGAAGCCAGTAGCCAGAGAGAAGGCACTCAGTGCTGGACCACAGATGCGAGGCAGCAGTGAAGCCAAAACAGTATGACAGGTCCAAAACAGAGGTCAGGGATAGTCCTGAGATAGTGGAAGAGAATGGTCCGGTCAGGGTGTACCAGAGGGGATAATCCATGATTAGTTGAGTACGCCGGTGGATCACTAGCATGCAAAGCAAGCTAAAAGCTGGTCAGCGAAGTAGGTGAGCAAACAAGCTGCAGGGGTACAACGATCAACTATTGGCAACACAAAAACTGCAAAGTGTTGGGATAAAATAGGATGTGACAGACAGTCAACAATCCACAACAGACCCTACATGCAATGAAAAGCACAAATTGATTCAGATTGAGAAAAGGTGACATACACGCCAGCATCCTCTCACTCTGACAGTAATACCCCTGGTTATCTGATGGTAATACCCCTGGCTAAGACAAATATATTAACTCTATTATTGTATCCTGTTCAAATTAGGGCTGCACGATATACTGTTTTAGCATCGTCATCGCGATGTACGCATGTGCAATACTCACATCACAGGCCGTACGATGTGAAGTAACATGTGCTTGATACAAAAGGAAATCTTGCATGGTTCTCATTTTCCAAAGCTAATCCACAACAGAAGTCTGTCAGACATAACTTACTCCAATTTAATGCTCGGAACGTCATCACTTCTCACTCTGTCTGGACAACTGACACACTGGCGTGTTTCTCTGCCTCTCGGCTATGCGCGGATCACAGTTATGTCTGCAGGCAGTTATATTGGCAGTTAATTTTTATGACTTGGCTGCCTGGTCAGCAGATGGGTTGCTGGCAGGTGAAATAATAAATGAGGAAAATATTAACTACATTCTCTAAAATGTGAACATATTTAAAGCAATGAGCTAGCAGACTAGACTCTCACCATACTAACCGCGGCGTCCATTTGCCTTTTAGCAGCAATGGAAGCAAAAAAGAACCGAAAAAAATTAAAAAAGGAGAATTAAAAAAACAAAAGAGCAGAAAAGTTCTGTGTGGGATGAGTCAAGTGCTGGTAGTGTCCTATGCAACAGCTACAAAGTGCTGTACGTAGGTATATGACAACCACAAAACTGGTACCTCAAACATGGTGTAATATGTTACCATATCACATGTACCCCACTGAGAAATAATGGTCATGTCAACTGCCAACACCAGTTTTCCTACTGGGCAAACAAACCGACCGAGGATGCCGTCTGTATGGCTGTAAACACAGCCTCTCTCATCTGGGAAGACCCAACACCCACATCAGGACGCTCTTTGTTGATGACACCTTGGCATTTAAGAACGACCAGAATGAACGGGATTTCACTCCTACCTAAAACCACCATGGACGGTAACATGACGGCCGGTGTTCAAACTCTATATTGTGTCAAGATAAATACCCATTAGAGATATTAATGCCTTACATGCGTTAGTATGTCTGTTAGGAAACTGACACCAAAATTAACATTTTAACAACTTTAAACTATTTTTAAACAATTTAAATGGCTGCTGTCCAACACCTGTAAATACTGCAGCGCCTCAGTGGTAGTCATGGTGTGTCTGTTACGGCGTCTGTAACCAGACATGTTGGGCATAATCACACATCAAGTTTAGACTATTTGTCTGCACTGGAGGGCGCTACTGTGTTTATAGGGCAGAGCAATGAACTTCACCAAGGAAGTGATGCGACCAACACACGTCATAAATACCGACAGGACGCACAACATCACGCGCAGATTATGAGACAGTCATGTTGACCGTCCATGGTCATTTTAGGTAGAGCTTATATAACTTTTTTGTGCAATTGATCTAAAACTAATTTTAATGCGCATACAGTGCGTCCGGAAAGTATTCACGCTCCCCATCTAACCTTACAGTGCTCGAGAGGACCTGCAGAGAAGAATGGGAGAAATACCCCAAATATAGGTGTGCCAAGCTTGTAGCTTCATACCCAAGAAGACTTGAGGCTGTAATCACTGCCAAAGGTGCCTCAACCAAGTACTGAGTAAAGGCTGTGAATACTGATGTACATGCAATATGTCCGTTTTTTATTTTTTAATAAATTTGCAAAAATTTCTACAAAACTTTTTTCACTTTGTCATTATGGGGTATTGTGTGTAGATTCATGAGAAAAATAAAAGGAATTTAATCCATTTTGGAATAAGGCTGTAACATAACAACATGTGGGGAAAGTGAAGGGGTGTGAATACTTTCCGGTTGCACTGTATATGCAGTGTCTGTATCTTTTTAATCACAAAGTTATTAAACTTTGAAAATGCAAAACGGTCACGATGACCATCTTGGTCGTTCTAGTGTTAATCTAGAGACAATAACGCGCAGATTTTTTTTCCCCACAACCAGTCAATTGGTCGAGGGGTAGGGAGGACATCAGTGGACCAAGATTTGCTTTGGTTGACTGCAGCCCTAGAAAACACAACATACCTAACTAACAAAGTGCTGCCATTTACGTTGCGCGTCCAGTCTGACTGGCAGCAGGAAGTACGTTCACCGAGACTGGTAGCAGGAAGTACGTCCAGTCTGACTGGCAGCAGGAAGTATGTCCAGTCAGACTGGCAGCAGGAAGGTTGTTTTCAGGTTATGATATGACCTGTATGACAAGCCACATTCATAAATCTGCAATATTATAAGTTTGTGATTTGTTCATGAGTAGGTTTATTCATCAGTACATTCATTTGTTTTCTTTAGACACTGTTGTGTTCAGGGTCACAGGTGGCTGGAGCCCAGATTTTAGATTTATCTTTAATCTTTGTTTAGTAAAATTCCTGTGTTGAGAAACCCTGAATTTGCTGTAAAATTAAGCCATGGAAATGGAAGACACATGAAAATACCAATATGCATGTCCACTTGGGCACGTTAGGAGTGCAGTCCTGGTTATTTAGGAAACACATGCATCTCTGACCAAATCCACATGCACTTTGGGTGATCAGACCCTCAATTCGGTTTGAAGGCGTTCACACCTTTATTTTAATCTGTGTGTTTGTGACATGACCGCCTGAGAAGAATTTCAGTAACGGGTATGAACTGAGTCCTGGAGACAGGAAGACTGGTTCATCATTGCTCTTTCTATGAAAAGACCAGCCGACAGACTGGTTTGAAATATTGAAGAATCAGTATTATCCATCCATCCATTATCCGAACCGCTTATCCTGCTCTCAGGGTCGCGGCGATGCTGGAGCCTATCCCAGCAGTCATTGGGCGGCAGGCGGGGAGACACCCTGGGCAGGCCGCCGGGCATCACAGGGCCAACATATACATATATACACATACACACACACATTCATACTTAGGGATAATTTAGTACGGCCGATTCACCTGACGTACATGTCTTTGGACTGTGGAAGGAAACCGGAGCCCCTGGAGGAAACCCACACAGACACGGGGAGAACATGCAAACTCCACACAGAGAACGACCCAGGATGACCCACCAAGGTTGGACTACCCCAGGGATTGAACCCAGGACCTTCTTGCTGTGAGGCGACCGCGCTAACCACTGCGCCACTGTGCCGCCGAATCAGCATTATATCAAATATTATATTGTGGGAGTGCAGGAATGAGGAGACGGAGAGATCGAGTCGAGTCAATTCCGTTTACTCGCCACACAAAACAACACTGATACAGCACAATCTCTCGTGGCAACCTGCTAACCACTAGGCTGCTGCAAACATGGCTCACCCCGGAAACCCTCTGCAGTGCCTACGTCAGCACTCTAAATGTCCGCCTTAAAGGAGCAGCAGCCCCTGGTGAATCTACCCTCATCTGTGTATCACCACAGGCCCCCCCAGAATTCAACATCATGAAAAAATGCAACACAACAGTCTTCAGTGAAACCGCCAACATCTCGGGGGGCGGACCAGGCGACCAAAATGGCTGCGCTGAATGGGTATGGGGGTGGGGGCAGGGGCAGAGGACAGAGTCGGAGCCGTGGCAGGGGCCGAGGCTGGGCCAGGGGCCTGAGAAGGGGGGCGTCCACGCCATGAGGGCAGGGCCAGTTCGACCGGCCCACCCAGGTCCAAATAGGCAGGCTTGAGATGGTCCACCGAGACCCGCTCCGGCTTGCCCCCCATGTCCACCACAATATATTATTAAATATTATTATCCATAATAATAATAATTTATTATTATTATTATTAATAATAATAATTTTGTATAATCAATAATATTAATAATTATTGAATAATAATAATAATAATAATCTAATATGATTAACAATAATAATTGAGTAATTATAACAATTTAATATTATTAACATTATTAAATATTACTTTATATCAAATATTGAAGAATCAGAGAAAGTTTACTAACAAAGCTATTTGACAAACTGCCGCTGATTTAAAACACAGAGCTTTGCTGAAATCTTTTCAGTGATGAAATCGGCACTACATGGTGAAAATACTACAAAGTAGTTCACACTGCTCTAACAGTTGTCACAGTGTTCGGAAACTACAAAAACAAAAAACAAAAAAACAAAACAAAACAGTCATGATACTGCTACAATACCCAGAAACTGCTAGCAGAGCTACAATACTCATGTTTAAGAGGTACTCACAGCACCGTCGTAAGTCAAAGCTTCCTTTAGGGATTCCAAGTCATCAAACTCTACATAACAAAAACCTGAAAGAAAATCACAAACAAATGGTTAAATTGCAGTTCACCTCATCAAGGACCAGAATAAGCCCAAAGGAAGCATGTAGAATGTGAGGCTGACATGAGTCCTCTCTTTTGGTCAGAACAGAAAAATAAATCAGGGACTAGAGAAAGTGTGAGAGAATGAATGAATGTTCTTCCAGTACACTCATCTGAAGGACATTGTACTTCGTGACTGGCTGGTGGTGACATCACAACACCATAACCAACACTGGCAGAGAGATGTGTAATGAAGAAATGACAGCTATATTTAGTACATGTTCCTCGTCCAAATGTGTGCTCTGTGTACTGTTTGACCTTTGAACTTGTCTGTTTCTTTGTCTCTGACGAGGCGAACACTGCGGACACTGAGATCCTTGAAGATAGCGTCAATGTCTCCTTGGACGGTGATGAAGGGCAGGTTGCCCACATAAGCTGTGTACGGTGGCTCTGTCGGCAGCTCCTTCTGCTTCCGGGGCCCGCCAGGCCCGCCACCACCACGCGGTCTGAAAACACAAAGCATTATGGGATCAGCAGGGAACAAATTCATTCAAGAAATCAGCGGTGCTCATCCTGCTCTACAGTGCCACACCGAAAACCTTCCCTACAGCCGCCGGTCCTTTCTATGTATAGGATTATCATCTTGTTTGTAGTCCCAGAAAATCAGTATGAAAAAGGTCTATTTCTCAGTCCCTCCTATATCCAACTGTTGATATCCCAACATTGTTCAACTGGAATATTGACTGTCTGTCCAACACAACCACATCACATTCAAATGGACACAACAGTGAGAAAAGTCACAGATTCTACCTGTAACTATTTAGCTCCCAGTTACTGCTTCCAATAACAAACAGCTTTTATGAATAATGTATAACTGGTAACAGAAACAAGCAGAAATGCCCTGATCTGTTCAGGATGCTGATTCTAATCTTAACTGACACCACACTGAAGTTATGAGTAGAAGACAAGTAGAAGTTTTAACTCTAGAATTTTAATGAAAGGTCTTTCACCATTGTCACTTTGTGTTGCACAAAGAAAACAGATTGTATAATTTCAGTCAAGATGACGTAAAAGTTGACATGAAAAGATGACAAGTCAAGATGACATAAAAAAAAAGGGGGGGAGCAGAGGTTGCACTCCAATTATTGGGGCATCACACTGCTCAGCCTCCCAGGGAAAGTCTACTCTAGGGTGCTGGAAAGGAGGCTCCAACTGATTGTTGAACCTCGGATCCAGGATGAACAATGCGGATTCCATCCTGGCCGTGGAACAACGGACCAACTCTTTACCCTTGCAGAAGTGCTGAGGGGGGCATGGGAGTTTGACCAGCCACTCTACATGGGTTTTGTGGACTTGGAGAAGGCTTACGGCTATGTACCCCAGGGCACTCTGTGGGGGGTACTGCGGGAGTATGGGGTACCGGGGCAGTTGCTACAAGCCACCCGGTCTTTGTATAACCAAAGTGAGAGCTATGTCTGCATTCTCGGCATAAAGTCAAACACGTTCTCGGTGGGCGTCGGACTCCGCCAACGTTGTCCCTTGTCTCCGATTGTGTTTGTGATATTCATGGACAGGATCTCAAGGCGCAGCCAAGGTGAGGAATGTGTCCATTTTGGGAACCTCAGAATTGCATCTCTGCTCTTCGCAGATGACGTGGTTTTGTTGGTTTCATCAGAATGCGACCTCCAGCGTGCACTGGGGTGGTTTGCAGCTGAGTGTGAAATGGCTGGGTTGAGAGTCAGCACCTCCAAGTCTGAGGCCATGGTTCTCTACCGGAATATGGTGGATTGCTCCCTTTGGGTTGGGGATGAGTTGTTGCCTCAAGTGAAGGAGTTCAAGTATCTCTGGGTCTTTTCACGAGTGAGGGTAGGATGGAGCGGGAGATCAACAGGCAGATTGGTGCAGCATCAGCAGTAACGTGGACGATGTACCGGACCGTTGTGGTGAAGAGGGAGCTGAGCTGGGAGGCAAAGCTCTCAATTTACCAGTCAGTCTTCGTTCCAACCCTCACCTATGGTCATGAGCTTTGGGTAGTGACTGAAGACATCACTTGGATTTTTCTTTTTAAAATTTTTTTTTTTACTTTGATATACTTTATTAATCCCCGCGGGGAAATTCTCTGCATTTAACCCATCCTGGGCAGTGGGCAGCCACTGCGCAACACCCGGGGACCAACTCCAGTTCATCTTGCCATGCCTCGGTCAGGGCCACAGACAGCAGTATTAACCCTAACATGCATGTCTTTTTGATGGATGTGTGATGAAACGTATCTGTCAATAAACGTCATGTCCAGATGAAGTGATTCAACTTTCCGTGATAGTGTTAAATAGATGAAAGCGTTTACAAGCATGAAGATTCAAGTTTTTTTCATGGGTTAGTGTGGTAGTATGTTGCAAGGAAAAATAATGGCATTTTGTTTTCCATCTTCATCAGAGCAGTCAAATGAGAATTTAGTGAACTGTCAGGTATTTGTAGAGGAAGCTATCATATCTTGATGCATGCTCAATAATCCTGGTAAGACAATCAAAGAAAGGTGAATTAGTTCATCTGGACACAACGTTTATTTACAGATACATTTCATCATCATCTAAGTGAGCTCTTCAGTCTCACCTGACTGCAGGTGTCCCCACCCTTATAAACAACACAGTGGTATAACGACCCAAACCAACGACCAGTTTCATATGCAAATATGGGTGTGACCATTAGTTAGAGTTACAATGGTCATGTGTACTATTCACAGGGGGTTGGGGAATAGTTGTAATTACAGCATTGTAAGATGGTGGGTGACAGATGTACTTGTAGGCCCCTCCCTCAGTTCAGGGATGGTAGTTCCCTCTTAACATAGGTGGCCTCTTGATTCCCCATTCAAATCAGCATTCCTCCCTATCAAAGATGTGCACATCCTCATCCCTGAAAGAGTGGCCACTGGCCTGTAGATGGGTATAGAATGTGGAGTCCTGGCCTGACATGTGAAGAGCTAACACGTTTGAACGATCAGTTTCATATGCAAATAGGCGTGACCATTAACTACAGTTTCAATGGCCAATGTATACTAAAGAAGATATATATGTGTGTGTAATAAAGGATTTGGGAATGTTTTCAATCATAGCATTGTAAGATTGTGATTGTGACAGATGTACAGGGAGGAACGCTGGTTTGAATGGGGAGTCAAAGAGGCCATCTATGTGAAGAGTGAATGAACATTCCTGGACCGAGGGGGGGGGGCATTTATTGAACATACAAGAGTGGAGGAAAGTGCACACAGGCAGACTATATCTTATGTAGAAGGCGTGATCTGAAAGGGATTGGAGACTGCAAGGTGGTGACAGGGGAGTGGCAGAGCGCAAATGGAGAAAAGGCAAACTCCCAGAGGACCTTCTCAACTTCTCTTCTTTCCACTTTCTCCTCCTCCCTTTCTGCTAAGGCAGCCTTCTATCGCTCTAAAATCCTATCCTCTGCCTCTAATCCTAAGAAACTCTTTGAAACCTTCTCTACAGTTCTTCGACCCCCACCTCCTCCTCCTATGTCCTCCCTTCTCCCTGATGATTTCGCTAACTTCTTTGACAAGAAGGTAAACAACATCAGATCCTCCTTTTCTCACCACCCGGTTAGTGCTGCTTGCACTATCCCACCCTCTGCACACTCCCTCAACCTCTTCACGTCCCACCCTATCCCACCTCGCTCCCCTCTACCCCGACTAGGTCCTAAACCTCATCACATCCAGTCGCCCCACCACATGCTCCCTTGACCTGATCCCCTGCCCTCTTCTTCAGTCTATAGCACCTGAACTCCTTCCCTTTCTAATCCACCTCATCAACACCTCCCCCCAGGCAGGATGCTTTCCATCTGCCTTCAAGACTGCTTGAGTCACCCCCCTTCTCAAGAAACCCTCACTTAACCCCTCTGACGTCAAAAACTACAGACCGGTTTCCCTTCTACCCTTTCTATCCAAAACTTTCGAACGTGCTGTCTTTAACCAACTTTCTTTGTACCTCCACCAGAACAACCTCCTGGACACCAACCAGTCTGGGTTCAGGGTGGGTCACTAGACAGAGACAGCCCTCCTTGCAGTGACAGAATCGCTGCACTCTGCAAAGAAAACTCTGTCTCCTCTGTCCTGATACTCCTGGACCTGTCAGCTGCGTTCGACACAGTGAACCACCAGATCCTCCTCTCTACCCTCAAGGGGCTGGGTGTCACAGGCTCTGCACTCAATGTTTGCATCCTACCTGACCGGTCGCTCCTACCAGGTGACATGGAGGGGATCTGGGTCGGAGCCTCACAGACTGACTACAGGCATTCCGAAGGGTTCGGTTCTGGGTCCTCTCCTTTTCTCTCTGTAGACGACATCCCTGGGTTCTGTTATTCACTTGCATGACTTCTCTCACCATTGTTATGCCGATGACACCCAGCTGATCTTGTCCTTTCCTCCCTCTGACACACAAGTAGAGACACACATTGCTGCGTGCTTGACTGACATCTTGGAGTGGATGGCGACACACCACCTGAAGCTCAATCTGGACAAGACAGAGCTGATGTTCCTCCTGGGGAAAGGTTGCCCGCACCGAGACCTGGCCATCACCACTGACAACACCGTGGTGACAGCAACTCGGATTGTGAGGAATATGGGTGTGATCCTGGACGACCAACTGTTGTTTGCTGCAAACGTTGCATCGGTTGCTCGCTCCTGCAGATTTCTCCTCTGTAACATCAGGAGGATTCACCCATTCCTCACCGACAAGACAACACAGGTGCTCATCCAGGCTCTGGTCTTCTCTCGGCTGGACTACGGCAACTCCCTCCTTGCTGGTGCCCCGGCGTCAGCCATCAGACCTCTGGAGCTTGTTCAGAAAGCTGCAGCTCGTCTGGTGTTCAACCGCCCTAAGTTCTCCCAACCAACTCCCCTTCTCATGTCCCTACACTGGCTCCCAGTAGCTGCTCGCATCCAGTTTAAGGCTCTGGTGCTAGCCTACAGGGCAGTGAAAGGAACAGCTCCTTCCTATCTCCAGGCCATGGTCAAGCCCTACACCCCCGCCCGACCACTTCGCTCTGCTGCCTCAGGACGCCTGGTTGCCCCGTTGCTCAGAGGCCCCTGATGCTGATCAACCCGGTCCCGGCTCTTTTCTGTCCTGGCCCCACAGTGGTGGAATGAACTCCCCACTGATGTCAGGACAACGGAGTCGCCGCCCATCTTTCGGCGCAGGTTGAAAACTCACCTCTTCAAGAATTACTACCCTGTTACTTGTTCTTAGCACTTATTGTATTCACTCATAAAAAAAACAACTCTTTCTTGCGCTTTTACTTTAGCACTGGTTTTGCTCTTAGATGCTTGTTTAGATGCACTTATGACCTCTGATGACTAGTAGTTCTCCTGATTTTCTACGTTAAATGCACTTATTGTAAGTCGCTTTGGATAAAAGCATCGGCTAAATGACCGTAATGTAATGTAAAAAATGTAATGAGAACGTAGCTAGGCAGCATCGGATGGTCGTCTGTAGGATGACCTTGGAGACCAAGAAGAGGAAGCGAGTGAAGGCAGAGCCAAGGATCGAATGGTGGAAGTTGAAGAAGGAAGACTGCTGTGTGGAGTTCAGGGAGTAGTTAAGAAAGACACTGGGTGGTACTGAAAGTGCACAGGTGAGACCAGACGCAACTGGGGTTGCTCCGTCTAGACCGTGTCTTATTTTATGTCTTCTTATGGTTTCAGGGTCCGAAATTAACTTTTTTGCTTACCGGCCAAGGAGACTGGTGGATGAAAAAAATCTACTGGCCAAGCATATTTTTTACTGGCCAAAATAACTAGTAGCCTTTTTTGTGCCATACATACGTTTTCAGTACATATCAATGAGAGAATAAGGTATTGTGTTGAATAAAGGCTTTTAAAAATGTGACAAGAAGCAAAAATATTTTTACGTAAAATTAGTCAGTGGTTAAAAGATAAAATTTTACAAGTATTACTTCATGTTTTATTTGCAGTATTATTATAACTACTCGAGTGCTCCACATGCCCATCCCTAGTCCCAGACTACTTCTCAATCTACAGGAGCCACTCTCTTTGCACCGTCCATGAAGTCTGGCCTCCTGCTCCTGACAGAGTCTTGGTGCCACAGATCAACAGCACTGGTTGGATCATACTGCCTGATCTCGGAAGATGACAGTTGCACCATCAGTAGATCCCAGAGTGTGTCTGAGTTGAGGTTGAACTGCCAGTCAGTTTTTTTTTCTATAAATTTATTTCTGATTTTTCCCCTTTTCTCCCAATTTAGTGGCCAATCGATCCCTATTTTAGTTCAAACAACCACCCCCGTACTGCATGCGTTTGCCAACTGCATCTCTCCGGCCAGCAGTCTCGAAGGAGACGCCTCGCCACTCTTGTGACGAGGCAAATCCAGGCCGATCCACTGCTTTTTCCGACACACACAGAGACGCATTCATGTGACAAACACAAGCCGAATCCGACCCCCTCCCGAAGACGGCGCTGCCAATTATTGCTGCTTCACCGAGTCCGGACATAGTCGGATCCCACGAGACCGGGGCGCGAACCCCGGTCCCCAGTGGGCAACTGCATCGACACAAAGCCAATGCCTAGACCGCTACACCACCGCGGACCCTAGGACCCTCAGTCAGTTTTAACCTGTTTCGTGGTGTTGAGGCAAGCACACAGCTAACGTTAGTGCAAGCTAGGTGTCACATACTAGTGCTAGCTGGCTAACGTTAGCTACAGCCAGCACCTTGTTTACGCTGTATAAGGATATTTTGAGATGACAACTAAATTCAATTACTCGCACATCCATTCAAAGTCAGAGAGTGGTCTGGCCTTCTTGCCAACGGCATGCACAATCCTAAACATGTTCTGCATTTTCATGCTGGTCTGCTCGGACATGGCTATTAGCGCCTTTACGGAGGATGTTGCAACAAGAGGCTCTTGACTGAGCCCGAGAGGCATTCATACAGGTAAAGTGACATCTGGAAGTCTCATGTTCCTTGATGTTTTCTACCTTCATTATCTTGTTACCGACGACAAATGAATTGCTGCGGTTTTTGGCATACTGGCGACAGACGGAGCAACTCATTATCACGGTCTGTGCATTATACTCCAGCCAGCCTCTCGCAGCTCCTTTATCGTCATACCTTCACTTTCTACTAAACTTTCTTATTTTTCGGTTTGGTGGTGATGGTGGCTTCTTCCTCCTCTTCGGGGCATCATTGTCTTTTTGATGGTGGTTTTGTGCCTTCTAAATATCGCCACATAATTGGTGTTACTCGCTAACGTTAGTTAAAAGAATAGAGTAGGCTAGTACCAAGTTAGACGGGTGCTGCTGTCGTTGTTCTTCTAGTGTGTGCGTAATGTTACCCGCCAGTAGCATCTAGCAACATTCTAATGCACTTTGACTGGTTAGTTTCTGTTATTGATGTTGCTATGTTATTGCTGTTGCTAAGGAGAGAGAGCGTGAGAGATGGGGGGAGGGTTAAGTGGTTGGATTTCACTTTTTTTGTTACTCACCATGTGGCAGGTAGGCTTCTGAGATTAGCTCGCCAATCAGAAAATCTACTCACATTTGGCGTGTCGCGAGTGTTAATTTCGGACTCTGGTTTTACCGAATTTATCTTTAATATCATCGCATATGATCGTGATACCCTTTCAAAAGATTACAAATCAGTTTCCTGGGACCGCAACAGGGTTACCAGCAGAGATTCCCTGAAGCGTCAGCCAGAGGAATGAAGACTGTTTACTTTTGAAAGATTACACAGGGATCAGGAGAAGGGCCAAAAAACATCAAGGAAAACAAGCTGGGGTCAGAAACAGGCTGAGGAGCCAGGCAAACCGCCCACCCTTGCCGAGCATCCTACTCACAAATGTTCAATCATTAGAGAATAAGCTGGATGACATCAGAGCGAGGATACAATTCCAACGGGACATTAGAGACTGTAACATCCTGTGTTTCACCAAATCCTAGTTGACCCCCACCGTACCGGACCACACAGTTACACCAGCTGAACACTTCTCCACTGTCCTTATGGATAGAACAGAGGAGTCCGGCAAATCCAAAGGTGCGGGAGTCTGCTTCATGACAAACACCAAGTGGTTTTGACCCAAGGAACGTTACCGTTCTCTCTCGGTCCTGCTCTCCCCACCTGGAGCATCTAACCATCATGTGCCGTTCATTCTGACTGCCCCGCGAGTTTACATCAGTAATCATCACAGCGGTCTATATTCCACCACAAGCCAACACTGACACTGCCGTATCCGAGCTGCAGGAGGTGATAAACAAACAACAACAACACTATCTGGGGGCTACTTTCATAGTGGTCGGCGACTTTAACAAAGCAAATCTTACCTGGGGCATGCCAGAATTTAAACAACATATTCACTTCCCCACGAGAGGAAGAAATACACTGGATCACTGCTACACGCAGTTTATGGACAGCTATAAAGCCATCTCCCTGCCAGCCTTTCGGCAAGTCAGACCATGCCGCTATCCTCCTCCTACCAAAATACAAACAAAAAATCCTAAGGCAATCCCTGGTGACGAAAGAGGTGAAGCACTGGGCTGATCAGTCGGAAGCCATGTTGCAGGACGCTCTTGAGAACGCTGATTGGGAGATGTTCCGCACGACCTCAGCTAACGTCAGTGAGTTTATGGAAGTAGCAGTGAGTTAGATCTCTGTGCTAACAAATGCTATCATTCCGACTGTCAAGATTAAGATCTTCCTGAACAGAAAACCAAGGGTTGATAGAGCGGTTCGATAGGCATTAACAGCTCGCACCATCGCCTACAATGCAGGGATGACTTCTGGTGACTTGACTGATTACAAATCAGCATCTTTGGAGTCATTCGACCCACTCCAGTTTGCCTATAAAAACAACAGGTGCAGAGACAATGCCATCTCCAACCTCTTGCACACCACCTTAACCCACCTAGATGGGGGAGAGGGAACTACGTATGTGTGTTGTTCACTGACTACAGTTCAGCATTTAATACTATAGTCCCCCTTAATCTGGTCACGAAGATGAGGTCGTTAGGAATCAACACCCCGTTGTGCAATTGGGTGTACAACTTTCTCACTGACTGGCCCCAGGTGGTTAGGGCAAGCACCTGTGTTGGTGCTCCTCAGAGTTGTGTGCCCTCTGCTGTACAACATCTACACACATGACTACAAAGCCACGGACAGTTCCACCTCCATCATCAAATGTGCAGAGACACAGCGGTAATAGGCCTGATTTCCAACAACAACGAAGAGGCCTATCCGAAATAAGTAGATGACCTGGCACAATGGTGCCAGTTCAACAACCTGACCCTGAACATCAGCAAGACCAAAGAAATGGTGCTGGACTTCAGGAGACAGCAGGGGAAAGGATACAACCCACTAAAGATCAACGGGGAACCTGTGGAGAGGGTCTCCAGCAGGGGTGGAAATTAACTTTTTTGTCCACATGCCACTGTGGCTGGTGGATTCCAAAATCTACCAGCCACTCAATTTTTTTACCAGCCCCTTTCTTGTTTTAACCGGCAGTGTGTAACTGCATGTGATAAATAATAAAACAAGATCTACAATATTCAAGCAATAGGCTATTTTAAATATTTAAACTCTTAAAATACTATTTTCAAAATCTAGTTTACTCTTCTATGGTTTTCAAAATTGTGTACACTACCTTTAAAACATTTAACATATTTGTCAAAAAATAACCAGCGTATCAGTGCCACCAAAATTCCCTTTATTATTACATAAACCAAGACTGTAACAAGTAGAAGGAATTGTGTCAGTATGGGTCTTCAACACTTCATCTAACGTTAGTAAATGACGATTTACTTGCTAACTACACGTAACGTTAGCTAGCTAATGACATTACATGACAGCTATATTCTGATCTTAATTCAACACTTAATCTAACGTTAGTGAACAGATTTTTAAAAAATTACGATTTACTTGCATTGCCACACGTAATCTGTAAATGGCCTTCCTTTTATGGCGATGGCGTGGGCATTTCTAAACAGTAGGCTCATCTTCTCCAACTGGGAGGTGTTCATGGCAGCGGTATCCTGCGGGGTCGATTCTCCCTGTACTATCTTTATTACATGGATGTGGCATTTGGATGATTCATGGTCTTTTATGGCTTCCAATTTTAGGTTTTTAGTCCCAATAATGAAACTGTTAGCTTTCTTGTTGGCATCCAAAGCGTGTTGACAACATACCGAACAGAACATTGTCTGGCTTGTCTCCTCGTAAACTAACCGATCACGGGACTCTCTGTCTCCGTTGTCAGTTATTCTCCACTTCTCATTAAAAAAAAAAGTTTTCATTTCGTCTTCGCCTCTTTAACCTGTGTCTCCCCTGGGATGTTTTCTCTGCAGACCTCTTAACCACTGCGATGTAACACCATATTGTGTTTTCTGGCTCTCTCCTCGTATTCAAAAGTGTCTGTGTGAATTAGCAGACTCACAAGACAAGCGTCCCTATACTCTGCCTCTGATTGGCTAACCAACGATGGCAACAAGTACTAGCCAATCAGAGGCAGAGTAGGGCGGGTCATAGGGGGGGAAATAAGGCAGATTCGCGATTCAGTACGTCACAAATTGCTACTTTTCTTTACCCACCACCGTGGCTGGTAGGTTGAGCAAATTCACCCGCCAATACGCAAATCCACCCGCATTTGGCGTGCAGCTGGTGCTAATTTCCATCCCTGATCTCCAACTTGAAATACCTCGGTGTACACATCGCTGAGGACCTCACCTGGACTCTTCACACCCAGCACAATCTAAAGAAGTCCAGACAGAGGCTCTACTTCCTCCGAAGGCTGAGGAAATTCAAGGTCTCACCCTCCATCCTGAAGACATTCTATTCCTCGGTTGTGGAGAGCATCCTACCAGGTTGCATCACCGCCTGGTATGGAAACTGTTCTGCCTGTGACCAAGTTGACCAGCAGAGTGGTGCGTTCCAGAACACACCCCCCCCCATCCTGCATGACACTTACACCAAAAGGGTGAGGACGAGAGCCACGAAGATCACGAGCAACACTTCTCACCCTAACAATGGACTGTTCAGACAATTGGGGTCTGGTAGACGCCTCTGTAGTCTTAGGGCCAAAACAGAGAGACTAAAGAGAAGTTTCTATCCACAGGCCATATGATATCTCAACATATGACCTTTCACATACTTGAAACAGCTAGGTATTTATTTTTTGTTTGCTTTATTTTGACTTAAGAATGAACTGATCTTTTGTCTGTTATCTTTATATACTAGGCCTATGTCTTTTTTTCACACAGTGACAGACTGAGTACCCGCTTTCATTTCACTGCATGTTTTACTCTGTGTTTCTGTGCATGTGACAAATAAAGTACTTGAACTTGATCTTGAAGAGTTGCCGGATGGCTGGGCAACCACTGCAGAAATAGTGAGGGAGAAGCTAGGAAGATACTTGGTGTGTCATCAGGACAGGGGAAGGAAGACAAGGAGACCTGGTGGTGGAATGAGGAAGTACAGCAAAGCATAGAGGAAGAGGTTGGCAAAGAAGAAGTGGGATAGTCTGAGAGATGAAGAAAGTAGACAGGAGTACAAGGTGATGCAGTATAAAGTGAAGACAGAGGTGGCAAAGGCAAAGGAACAGGCGTATGGTGAGTTGCATGAGGTCAGAAACTAAGAAAGGAGAAAAGCACTTGTATCGATTGGCTAGACAGAGGGACCGAGCAGCAAGGTTAGGGTGATGAAGGATTGAAATGGAAATGTGCTGACAAGCATGGAGAATGTGTTGAGGAAGTGAGGGCAGCTATGAAGAGGATGAAGAGTGGAAAGGCAGCTGGTCCTGACGACATACCTGTGGAGGCATGGAGGTGTTTAAGAGAGATGGCAGTGGAGTTTTAACGATTGTTTAACACAATCTTGGAAAGTGAGAGGATTCCTGGGGAGTGGAGAAGAAGTATACTGGTACCGATTTTCAAGAATAGGGGTGATGTGCAGAGCTGGAGTAACCACAGAGGTAGAGCATCAACTTCAAATCTACCACAAAGAGAGCTACTACAGGTGCAGCTAGAAGGGACTGCACAATCCCACTCAGGAGAACTGCATTTAGTCAGGTCGTCTTCTCCTTTGGCACATCGCATCAATGGAACTCACTACCACAATCCATTAAGAGGCCCCATCCTGTTATTCATTTGAGTGTAATGTCAACGCACCTTTAACATGTTGTGTAACTGTAATGTACATTAGCTGTGTTGTGTCTGCTTTTTTATATACACTACCGTTCAAAAGTTTGGGATCACATTGAAATGTCCATATTTTTGAAGGAAAAGCACTGTACTGTTCAATGAAGATAACTTTAAACTAGTCTTAACTTTAAAGAAATACACTCTATACATTGCTAATGTGGTAAATGACTATTCTAGCTGCAAATGTCTGGTTTTTGGTGCAATATCTACATAGGTGTATAGAGGCCCATTTCAAGCAACTATCACTCCAGTGTTCTAATGGTACAATGTGTTTTCTCATTGGCTCAGAAGGCTAATTGATGATTAGAAAACCCTTGTGCAATCATGTTCACACATCCGAAAACAGTTTAGCTCGTTACAGAAGCTACAAAACTGACCTTCCTTTGAGCAGATTGAGTTTCTGGAGCATCACATTTGTGGGGTCAATTAAACGCTCAAAATGGCCAGAAAAAGAGAACTTTCCTCTGAAACTCGACAGTCTATTCTTGTTCTTAGAAATGAAGGCTATTCCATGCAAGAAATTGCTAAAAAATTGAAGATTTCCTACACCGGTGTGTACTACTCCCTTCAGAGGACAGCACAAACAGGCTCTAACCAGAGTAGAAAAAGAAGTGGGAGGCCGCGTTGCACAACTGAGCAAGAAGATAAGTACATTAGAGTCTCTAGTTTGAGAAACAGACGCCTCACAGGTCCCCAACTGGCATCTTCATTAAATAGTACCCGCAAAACACCAGTGTCAACATCTACAGTGAAGAGGCGGCTGCGGGATTCTGGGCTTCAGGGCAGAGTGGCAAAGAAAAAGCCATATCTGAGACTGACCAATAAAAGAAAAAGATTAAGATGGGCAAAAGAACACAGACATTGGACAGAGGAAGACTGGAAAGAAGTGTTGTGGACGGATGAATCCAAGTTTGAGGTGTTTGGATCACAAAGAAGAACGTTTGTGAGACGCAGAACAAATGAAAAGATGCTGGAAGAATGCCTGACGCCATCTGTTAAGCATGGTGGAGGTAATGTGATGGTCTGGGGTTGCTTTGGTGCTGGTAAGGTGGGAGATTTGTACAGGGTAAAAGGGATTCTGAATAAGGAAGGCTATCACTCCATTTTGCAACGCCATGCCATACCCAGTGGACAGCGCTTGATTGGAGCCAATTTCATCCTACAACAGGACAATGACCCTAAACACACCTCCAAATTGTGCAAGAACTATTTAGAGCAGAAGCAGGCAGCTGGTATTCTATCGGTAATGGAGTGGCCAGCGCAGTCACCAGATCTGAACCCCATTGAGCTGTTGTGGGAGCAGCTTGACCGTATGGTACGCAAGAAGTGCCCATCCAACCAATCCAACTTGTGGGAGCTGCTTCTGGAAGCGTGGGGTGCAATTTCTCCAGATTACCTCAACAAATTAACAGCTAGAATGCCAAAGGTCTGCAATGCTGTAATTGCTGCAAATGGAGGATTCTTTGACGAAAGCAAAGTTTGATGTAAAAAAAATCTTATTTCAAATACAAATCATTATTTCTAACCTTGTCAATGTCTTGACTCTATTTTCTATTCATTTCACAACATATGGTGGTGAATAAGTGTGACTTTTCATGGAAAACACAAAATTGTTTGGGTGATCCCAAACTTTTGAACGGTAGTGTATATTTTCTATATTTTCTTTTTTCTACATTATTTTTATATTCTGTATATATTTTCTTGTTTGTTTGCCTTTGTTGTTCTTGTATTGTATATTAATTATGTTGTACTTTTTTGTACTATTTACTCTATTATCCTAGGATGCCTAACAACATCAGGCAAAGGGACTGCCGATGGAAACTAGCCTCTTAGCTAACACGGGTACATTTACATTTGTTTCAAATGTTGATTAATGTACATTGTCCCTTCTCAAATAAACGTTTTTAAATAAATAAAGTTGATCAGCCACAGCATGAAGATAAGGGAAAGAGTAATAGAAGCTAGGTTAAGAGGAGAGGTGATGATCAGCGAGCAGCAATATGGTTTCATGCCACGAAAGACACCACAGATGTGATGTATGCTTTGAGAATGTAGATGGAGAAGTATAGGGGAGGTCAGAAGGAGTTACATTGTCTCTTTGTAGATTTAGAGAAAGCATATGACAGGGTGCCGAGAGAGGAGGTGTGGTACTGTATGAGAAAGTCAGGAAGAAGTATGTAGGAGTGGTGCACGACTCCGGCTTGGTCGTGCCTCCCTACAGACACAATTGGCCGTGTCTGCAGGTGAGAAGCCGGATGTGGGTGTGTCCTGGTTGCTGCATTAGCGCCTCCTCTGGTCAGTTGGGGCGCCTGTCCCTCCTACGTGCTACATCCCCCTGGCGAATCTCCTCACTGTCAGGAGAAAAGAAGCAGCAGGCGACTCCACATGTATCGGAGGAGGCACGTGGCAGTCTGCAGCCCTCCCCAGCTCGGCAGATGAGGTAAAGCAGCTACCAGGATGGCTTGGAAGAGTGGGGAACCCCCCCCCCAAAAAAAAGTGGTGCAGGATTTTCTTCAAGATGGCGGCGCGCTGGACGCAGTGGCTAATGCGGCTCCCTGTTCAGTGTTGTGTTTTCTTTGTTATTTATACGTTAGTTTTAAGTTTATTTAAAAGTGTAGGTCCTGCGCTCTTCTACAGCCGCCAGGAACTGTTAAACCTCAGAACGGATTACTCACTTCCCTCCACCATCACGGAAAATTTCCCCATCGATATTATCCGCTCACCGGTCTCGCAGTGGAAACGCTGCCCCCGTTGGCAACGTGAACAGAAGAGGGGGAAACGAGGCAGGCTACATGCTAAGCTAAGTGGCGCTCACTTCAAAGTTTTCCTCCCCAGCATCTTCATAGCTAATGTCCGATTGTTAGCTAACAAAATGGACGAGATAAGACTCAGGCTGTCCTCTCAGAAAAGGCTGCAGAACTGCTGTCTGCTGATGTTTACGGAGACTTCGATCAACAACAACATAGCCGACTCGGCAGTTGAGCTAGTGGGCCCAACAGCCTTCCGTGCCGACAGGACAGCGGACTCCGGCAAGATCTGCGGAGGAGATTTGAGTATTTATGTCAATAACTCTTGGTGCAACATTATAAAGATCATTGAAAGGCATTGCTCTGCTGATCTGGAGCTCCTTATGATTCAGTGCAGGCCTTTTTACCTGCCCAGGGAGCTAACGGCAATTAACATCACCGCTGTACACATCCCCCCACATGCTAATGCTAAGGTAGCACTTAAGCAGCTACAATGTGCCATCAGTAGACAACAGACCAAACACCCGGACAATGCCTTTATCATAGGTGGTAATTTTAATCAGGCTAACCTCAGGGCTGTATTGCCCAAATTCCATCAGCATGTCTCCTGCCCCACTAGGGGACAAAACACCCTGGACCATCTCTATACAAACATTAAGGACTCATGCAAAGCTACTCCCTGTCCCCACCTGGGGCATTCTGACCACCTCTGCCTGTTCCTGGTCCCAGCCTACAAACCCCTAATAAAACGGGTCAAGCCAGCAGCAAAGACAATCACTGTCTGCCCAAAACGAGCTGTCACTGAACTCCAGGACTGTTTTGACAACACGGACTGGAGTATTTTTGCACATTCAGCTACCCATGGCTCCCATATAGACATTAATGAACAGACATCTGCCAGACTTTTGGACTGACAGTGTCACAACAAAAAAAATCAATCTGCGCCTTTCCAAACCAGAAACCCTGGATGACTAGTGAGGTCCGGCAGCTGCTGAAAGTCCGGGTTGCAGCGTTCAAGTCAGGTAACTGTGAGGCCTACAGCGCAGCCAGATCCAACCTCAAAAAGGGCATCAGAACAGCCAAACATAAATATTCCCGACAAATAGAGGACCATTTTCACAATAACTCCAGTTCCGGGTGAATGTGGCAAGGCATTCAGTCTATCATAGACTACAAAAGCTCCAATAGCGGTCGCACTGTCCATGATGCCTCCCTGCCAGACAAGCTAAATCATTTCTATGCCCGTTTCAACAAGGCCAATACTGACCTGGCCACAAAAATCCCCAGCCACCCAGAAAACCAGGTGCTCACTCTATCGATCGCACAGGTCAGAGAATCACTGCGCAGAGTGAACACACAGAAGGCTGCCGGACCGGATGGCATACTGGGTCGGGTCTACCGGGAATGTGCCGACCAGCTGGCTGAGGTCTTCACAGCTATATTTAACCTCTCACTGTCCCAATCCAAAGTCCCGGCATGCTTTAAGACCACCTCTATCATTCCTGTCCCCAAGAAACCAACATCCACATGTCTGAATGACTACCAATCCATAGCACTCACCCCCATTGCCATGAAGTGCTTTGAGAGACTGGTTCTGGCTCACATCAAAAACCTTATCCCCCCCCACATCAGTTCGCCTACCGTCCCAAAAGGTCTACTGAGGATGCCATAGCCACTGCCCTGCACTTTGCTCTGACCCACCTTGAACTTAACAACACATACATCCGGATGCTGTTTATAGATTACAGCTCTGCCTTCAACACTATCATCCCTGCCAAATTAACCACCAAACTCCTCTCCCTTGGCCTCAAGCCCTCCCTCTGTAACTGGACGCTGGACTTCCTGACCAACAGATCTCAGTCTGTTAGGTTAGGTGACCACACCTCCTCCACCCTGACCCTCAGCACAGGTGCCCCTCAAGGCTGTGTTCTGAGCCCCCTCCATTTCTCCCTCTTTACCCATGACTGCCTGCCAACTCATTCTTCCAATGTTATAGTTAAGTTTGCAGATGACACCACAGTCATTGGCCGTATCACCAACAATGACGAGACGGCCTACAGGGACGAGATTCAGCACCTCACAACATGGTGTACTACCAACAATCTTGTCCTCAATGTGCAGAAGACGAGGGAGCTGATTGTGGACTTTAGGAGGTCTAGAAGCTGCAGCCATTCCCCCATACACATCAATGGGGTGGAAGTGGAGCGTGTTTCCAGCTTTAAATTCCTTGGGAGTCCACATCAGCAAGGAATTAAACACCCAGACCCTTGTGAAAAAGGCCCAACAACGCCGGTATTTCCTGAGGAGGCTGAGGAGCGCCCGTCTATCCCCCAAAATTCTCACCAGGGTCCGAAATTACGCTTACCAGCCAAGCATATTTCTTACCGGCCAAAATAATTAGTAGCCTTTTTTGTGCCATACATACGTTTTCAGTACATATCAATGAGAGAATAAGGTATTGTGTTGAATAAAGGCTTTTAAAAATGTGACAAGCACAAATATTTTTATGTAAAATTAGTCAATGGTTAAAAGATAAAATGTTACAAGTATGATTTCATGTTTTATTTGCAGTATTATTATAACTACTCTAGTGCTCCACGTGCCCATCCCTAGTCCCAGACTACTTCTCAGTCTACAGCAGCCACTCTCTTTGCACCGTCCATGAAGTCTGGCCTCCTGCTCCTGACAGAGTCTTGGTGCCAAAGATCAACAGCATTGGTTGGATCATACTCCCTTATCTCGGAAGATGACAGCTGCACCATCAGTAGATCCCAGAGTGTGTCTGAGTTGAGGTTGAACTGCCAGTCAGTTTTTTTTTCTATAAATGTATTTCTGATTTTTCCCCTTTTCTCCCAATTTAGTGGCCAATCGATCCGATCCCTATTTTAGTTCAAACACCCACCCCCGTACTGCATGCGTTTGCCAACTGCATCTCTCCGGCCGGCAGTCTCGAAGGAGACGCCTCGCCACTCTTGTGACGAGGCAAATCCAGGCCGATCCACTGCTTTTTCCGACACACACAGAGATGCATTCATGTGACAAACACAAGCCGAATCCGACCCCCTCCCGAAGACAGCGCTGCCAATTATTGCTGCTTCACCGAGTCCGGACATAGTCGGATCCCACGAGACCGGGGCGTGAACCCCGGTCCCCAGTGGGCAACTGCATCGACACAAAGCCGATGCCTAGACTGTGACACCACTGCAGACCATGGGACTGCCAGTCAGTTTTAACCTGTTTCATGGTGTTGAAGCTAGCACACAGCTAACGTTAGTGCAAGCTAGGTGTCACATACTAGTGCTAGCTGGCTAACGTTAGCTACAGCCAGCACCTTGTTTACGCTGTATAAGGATATTTTGAGATGACAACTAAATTCACTTACTCGCACATCCATTTGAAGTCAGAGAGTGGTTTCGCCTTCTTGCCAATGGCATGCACAGCCCTAAACATGTTCTGCATTTTCATGCTGGTCTGCTTGGACATGGCTATTAGTGCCTTTACTGAGGATGCTGTCAGGACAGGCTCCGACTGAGCCCGAGAGGCCTTCATACAGGTAATGTGACATCTGGAGGTCTCATGTTACCTGATGGTTTCTACCTTCATTATCTTGTTACCGATGACAAATGAATTCCTATGGTTTTTGGCATCCTAGCGACAGACGGAGCAACTCATTATCACGGTCTGTGCATTATACTCCAGTTTTCTTTTTGATGGTGGTTTTGCGTCTTCTAAATATCGCCATATAACTGGTGTTGCTTGCTAACATTAGTTAAAAGAATAGAGTAGGCTAGTACCGAGTTTGACGGGTGCTGCTGTCGTTGTTCCTCTCAAGTGTGTGCGTAATGTTACCTGCCAGTAGCGTCTAGCAACATTCTAATGTACTTTGATTGGTTAGTTTCTGTTATTGTTGTTGCTATGTTATTGTTCTAAGGCACTTCGGTTGGTTAATTTCTGTTATTGTTGTTGCTATGTTATTGCTGTTGCTAAGGAGAGAGAGAGCGAGAGATGGGGGGATTGAGTGGTTGGATTTCACTTTTTCGTTACTCACCATGTGGTGGGTAGGCTTCTGAGATTTGCTTGCCAATCAGAAAATCTACTCGCGGGTGGCGAGTGTTAATTTCGGACCCTGATTCTCAACCAACTTCTACCACTGCACCATAAAGAGCATCCTGACCATCTGCATCTCAGTGTGGTACGGCAACTGCAGAAAGCTCTGCAGCGGGTCGTCAAGGCGGCCCAGCATATCACCAGTACCCAGCTCCCAGCCATAAAACACATTTATCATAAACGCTGCCTTCGAAGGGGTCTGAGCATCAGCAGAGATCCCACCCACCCCAATCATGGACTGTTCTCCCCCCTGCGCTCTGGGAGGTGCTACAGGAGCCGCAGAGCCCGCACTACCAGGCTCAAAAACAGCTTCTTTCCACAAGCTGTTGCCCACCTGAACCTGGCTACCCACTGAACGTCTGTAGATATTTTTAAATATTTTGTACTCTTGCTCTTTTTTGACTTATTTTAGCTTTTGGTCTTCATGTGTGTATATCTTTTTTTTTTGTGTATATACCCCTCTGGCCCATCCCTTCGGTCGCTGGAGAACGCTGAGTCCCCGAACACTACACCGATCTACACCCACTATCCCTCGGGTAAGGGTGGCCTAATGAATGCCTTACCCCGTGGATGCTCTGGCTGTGACTGATTACAGCGAATCTGGGATACGAACCTCCCAGCCACATGACGAGTGGGTTGCAAGAACGGTGGTTTATTCCGCCCAGCCATCAGAGCGGCCTTCATGTGTGTATATCTTATACTGTGTTTGCTGTGTTTGTCTGTGTCTGTCTTGTACTGTTTGGTGAAGCCACAGCCCTCATTTCATTCTTAACATGTGCCTGCACAATGTTTTAAATGACAATAAATTGAATTGAATATGTATGAGGGCACTGTGACAGTGGTGAGGTGTACGGTAGGAACAGGGTTCATACACTCTTTCATCAAGGACTTTCATGACTTTTCCATGACTTCTCCACAACCTTTAACTGAGTTTCCATGACCAAAAAAAATGACTTCACTGTTCACTGAAAATTACTTATTGTAGCACCAAATAACCCCCCCCCATTTTTGTCCCCAATTGTACCTGGCCAATCACCCTACTCTCTGAGCTGCCCTGGTCGCCACTCCACCCCCTCTGCTGAACCGGGGAAGGCTGCAGACTACCACGTCTCCTCCGAGACATGCGGAGACGCCAGCCGCTTCTTTTTCACCCAACGGTGAGGAGTTTCCCCCAGGCCACCAGGGGGGAGGGAGTCTCCCCCCTGAACAGGCACCTCGACCGTCCAGAGGCGGCGCCAGTGCAGCAACCAAGACACATACCCACATCCGGCTTCCCACCTGCAGACACGGCCACTGTGTTTGTAGGGACACCCGACCAAGCTGGGGGTAACACGGGGATTTGATCTGGCGATTCCCGTATTGGTAAGCATCGAAATAGGCCGCTACGCTACCGGGACACCCCTTGCACCAAGTAAAATTAGGTCTGCATTTCAAACATGTGGTGCCTCTCTAAAACAAATCATTGCAGTGTATTTACTTGTATTCACTTCTAACAAAATAAATAATATTTATATCTAAAATGAAATAAAACAATTCTCCCCAAAACTAGAGATGGAATATGTGTTGCTCGATAGTGTGAAATATATATTGTACACAGTTTAATGGCAAACATAAACATAAGTAATAAAACTCACACTAAATAAATCTCTCTTGCATTGCTGTTTAAGATCACCACTTTTGGGACGAACAGAGGATCCTTGGAACTGTTCTTCATGGCCTCAAAAGACTTAAACCTTAGGATCAATCAGATCACCCTTCTGCACCATCTCCACGTACAGTGCATCCGGAAAGTATTCACACCCCTTCACTTTCCCCACATTTTGTTATGTTATAGCCTTATTCCAAAATGGATTAAATTCCTTTTTTTCTCATCAATCTACACACAATACCCCATAATGACAAAAAGTGAAAAAGGTTTTGTAGAAATTTTTGCAAATTTATTAAAAATAAAAAACTGAAATATTGCACGCACGTAAGTATTCACACCCTTTGCTATGACCCTCAAAACTGAGCTCAGGTTCATCCTGTTTCCACCGATCATCCTTGAGATGTTTCTACATCTTGATTGGAGTCCACCTGTAGTAAATTCAATTGATTGGACATGATTTGGAAAGGCACACACCTGTCTATATAAGGTCCCACTGTTGACAGTGCATGTCAGAGCAGAAACCAAGCCATGAAGTCAAAGGAATTGTCTGTGGACCTCCGAGACAGGATTGTATTGAGGCACAGATCTGGGGAAGGGTACAAAAAAAATTCTACAGCTTTGATGGTCCCGAAGAGCACAGTGGTCTCCATCATTCGTAAATGGAAGAAGTTTGGATCCACCAGGACTCTTCCTAGAGCTGGCCGCCCAGCCAAACTGAGCAATCGGGGAAGAAGGGCCTTGGTCAGGGAGGTGACCAAGAACCCGATGGTCACTCTGACAGAGCTCCAGCGTTCCTCTGTGGAGATGGGAGAACCTTCCAGAAGGACAACCATCTCTGCAGCACTCCACCAATCAGGCCTTTATGGTAGAGTGGCCAGACGGAAGCCTCTGCTCAGTAAAAGGCACATGACAGCCCGCTTGGAGTTTGCCAGAAAGCACCTAAAAGACTCTCAGACCATGAGAAACAAGATTCTCTGGTCTGATGAAACCAAGATGGAACTCTTTGGCCTGAATGCCAAACGTCACATCTGGAGGAAACCAGGCACCTCTCATCACCTTGCTAATACCATCCCTACAGTGAAGCAAGGTGGTGGCTGCATCATGCTGTGGGGATGTTCTTCAGCGGCAGGAACTGGGAGACTAGTAAGGATCGAGGGCAAGATGAATGGAGCAAAGTACAGAGAGATCCTTGATGAAAACCTGCTCCAGAGTGCTCAGGACCTCAGACTGGGGCGAAGGTTTACCTTTCAACATGATAACGACCCTAAGTACACAGCCAAGACAACGAAGGAGTGTTTTCGGGACAATTATGTGAATGTCCTTGAGTGGCCCAGTCAGTGCCCAGACGTGAACCCCATTGACTATCTCTGGAAAGACCTGAAAACAGCTGTGCAGCGACGCTCCCCATCTAACCTTACAGAACTCGAGAGGATCTGCAGAGAAGAATGGGAGAAATACCCCAAATATAGGTGTGCCAAGCTTGTAGCTTCATACCCAAGAAGACTTGAGGCTGTAATCGCTGCCAAGGGTGCCTCAACCAAGTACTGAGTAAAGGATGTGAATACCTATGTACACGCAATATTTCGATTTTTTATTTTTAATGAATTTGCAAAAATTTTCGCTTTATCATTATGGGGTATTGTATGTAGATTGATGAGAAAAAAAGGGATTTAATCCATTTTGGAATAAGGCTGTAACATAACAAAATGTGTCTGTGAATGTTCTCATTCATCCAGGTCATGGTTATCCAAAGGAATTGAATCAAGTGCAACTGGACTTGGTTATATAGCCGTGAAGACGTTTCGCCTCTCATCCAAGAGGCTTCATCAGTTCGTGCCTTTCTGACTAGACCAAGCTAGTCTGACTGGCCGGTGATGAAACTCCGATATTTAGCCTCTTTGGAGTAGTTATCAGAGCTATTGATGTCAATGGCTCTTTTGTGTTCCGATGTTTAGCAACGACAGTCGTTGATCCAACACAGAAGGCCAAACTCCTCAGGACAAGACTCAGCAGTCTATCTACACCTAAAGGAGAAGACACACTCCTTCGAGGACAGCAACGTACACATTTTGGATAGGGAAGATAGATGGTTTGAAAGAGGGGTGAAGGAAGCCATCTATATGAAACTGGAAAAACCATCCCTCAACAGAGGAGGAGGTCTGCGACGCCACCTATCTCCCACTTACAATGCCGTCCTTTCATCTCTACCCAGGAGACTCAAAAGCTTAGCCTCCCAAGAACAACAGTCGGTCACTAACGGCTCCAATGACTCATGACCACTGAATGGAGCACTAACGAAGTCGAAACTAACACCTCCAACAACTGTCGTTGCTAAACATCGGAACACAAAAGAGCCATTGACATCAATAGCTCTGATAACTACTCCAAAGAGGCTAAATATCGGAGTTTCATCACCGGCCAGTCAGACTAGCTTGGTCTAGTCAGAAAGGCACGAACTGATGAAGCCTCTTGGATGAAAGGCAAAACGTCTTCACGGATATATAACCAAGTCCAGTTGCACTTGATTCAATTCCTTTGGATAACAAAATGTGGGGAAAGTGAAGGGGTGTGAATACTTTCCGGATGCACTGTAAGTTGCCACGTGGGGCCAAAGCTTCAAAGGTTGGTCAAACACACCGACATTTTCAAGCCAACAGTGTCTGCAGAACTTCAGCATCACGGTGCTGCTGCATCCAGTGGCGGTGACAAAGTCCTCATGACGAGCAGGACAATCATGGAAAAGCCAGTATAGGCTCAAGAGTGTATGCTCAATGTCCCAGCCGGTCTTTGCATCCCTCTCTGAAAGCGTTGTGCACGATATGCAAACTGCAAGATCCAATGTGGAGAAGCAATTTGTCCACCTGCCTCTGCATCTCTTTCTGTATTAGTTCAGACGCTTTCCAGTTCACAGCTGGACGAGGTTATGAACTCCTGTCTCAGACGGCGCTTTCCTTATATTTTCGACAATATCAACTGCAGTGGAATGTCCCAAAAATTCTGAGCCAATGTATTTAGTCTTAACCTGCGCTCCTTCCCACAGCCTCACATTTAAATCCATTTGTTTAGACTGCAAATGGTGGTTTAGGCTCTCGTTAAACAGCACTACATATGCCGTTTTTGGGACACTTCTGCCAGTAAAAGCCTCTTAAAATACGGCGCAAACCCAAATGTGCACACATATGCACACTTTCTCTCACCGCAGGCAAATCTTGCTGCAATCTGGCTGTCGAGAACATGGCTGCGAGAAGACGGCTCATGTCCTCGGACTTATATGAGTAGTGCGAATTCATGATTTTTAATGCCTACATAGTCTCCGCTTTGAGGACTTTGTTTTTTGTTGAAATGTCCAAAGTTGTCTGTTTCTTCACTGTTGAAGCTGCAGTAGCGTCGCTGGATGCATTTGATACACCAGCGTTCACAAACTCACCAATGGGAACTGCGGTGCTAGCAGTAGTGGCAGCCGTCTCATGCTTTTTCCCTCTTCATGTGGCTATCAAGCGCAACCGTGCCCATATTTGATATATCGAATGTTTTACAGCACACCTTACATCAAGCACGTTTTAGGTCAATGTCTTTTACCAGCCACAATTGGTACTTCAACCTTATAAAGCCATGTATTATTGAAGCTGCACTTCCCTGGCATGTTGGCACCTTAGCACACTGGAGGGCTAGTGGGCGGGCCTGTAATCACAGACTGAAATAACTCCTCACACGCCACCGAAATACCGCGATGGTTATCTGCCAATTTAATTTATATTTTTCTATGCTTGGATTTAGTGATTACATTTCATGCAAATTTAGCTACATTTCCATGACTTTTCCAAAACTTTAAAGAAAAATATATATCCCATAACTTTTCCAGGGCCTGGATATTTTAGATTTCCATGACTTTTCCAGCTTTTTCATGATTGTACGAACCCTGTAGGAATGATGGATGGGTTCAAGGTGGAGGTAGGCCTACATCAAGGATCGGCTCTGAGCCCTTTTACTGTTTGCAATGATGATAAGACAGGCTGACTGACGAGATCAGGCAGGAGTTTCCGTGGACTATGATGTTTGCAGATGACATTGTGATCTGTGGTGAGAGTAGGGTGCAGGTGGAGGAGAGCCTGGAGAGGTGGAGGTATGCACTGGAGAGATGAGGAATGAAAGTCTGTAGGAGAAAGACGGATTACCTATGTGTTAATGAGAGGTAGGACAGTGGAATGATGAGGATGCAAGGAATAGAGGTGATGAAGATGGATGAGTTTAAATACTTGGGGTCAACTGTCCAAAGTAACGGGGAGTGCAGAAGAGAAGTGAAGAAGAGAGTGCAGGCAGGGTGGAGTCGGTGGAGAAGAATGTCAGGAGTGATGTGTGACAGAAGGGTACCAGCAAGAGTTAAAGGGAAGGTTTACAAGATGGTTGTGAGACCAGCTGTGTTGTATGGTTTGGAGACAGTGGCACTGATGAAAAGACAGGAGGTGGAGCTGGAGGTGACAGAGTTGAAGATGATAAGATTTTCACTGGGAGTGATGAAGAAGGACAGGATTAGGAACGAGTATATTAGAGGGACAGCTCAGGTTGGACGGTTTGGAGACAAAGCAAGAGAGGTAAGACTGAGACGGTTTGGACATGTGTGGAGGAGAGATGCTGGGTGTGTGTGACATTCTTGTGTAAGAAGTGGGGTTGTTGTGAAGCGTCTAGTGTGTTGGTGTAGTGTTGTGTGCCTGCCACGTCTCACTCTCAACCTTCACCGCTGGCTAGCAGAAATGCAAACAGGAGAGCCGAGCACGTACGTCTCTCCCTGCCAGTACATAGCCTCTCCAAAAGCAAGCCCTATGTAGCGCCTCCTTGTGGCAACACACGGTAACTGGGTACACCTTGGACCCTGGCTGAACTACAAGGGACTTGGAAGAGGTCTGGCCCCTAGACGTGCGGTACGCAGGCCCACCGGTGTGTGGATATTCCCTGATGCACACGAACCACCCGCAGCTATGGGTTAAATAGTGCCACCTAGTGGATACCTCGGGAGAGGACTAGGCTACGGGAGTAAACCCCTACACAACATCAATCTCCAGTGTTGTTGTTTTTTGTTTTTCTTGCCCTTTTGTATGTGTTTAAGTGGGAGCGTACTGCTGGCGTCATGTGTGGCTGCCGCTTCTCCCTCTCGTAGCCCCCCTTTCCACCCACACCTGTATGTCTATGTTGTGTTTATCTGTTGTCTTGTTTCCCCCCGTTCGTTGTAAAGCCACTTTGAGTGTTAGAAAAGCGCTATATAAGCTTTATTATTATTATAATTATTATTATTACTACATTGGGAGAAAGATGCAGAATATGGAGCTGTTGGACGATATGGAGACAAAGCAAGAGAGGCAAGACTGAGATGGCTTGGACATGTGTGGAGGAGAGATGCTGGGTATACTGGGAGAAGGATGCTGAATATGGAGCTGCCAGGGAAGAGGAGAAGAGGAAGGCCAAAGAGGAGGTTTAAGGATGTGGTGAGGGTGGACATTCAGGTGGCTGGTGTGACGGAGGAAGATGCAGAAGACAGGAAGACATGGAAACGGAGAGCCGCTGTGGCGCCCCCAAAAGGAGAAGAAAAAGAAGTGCATGTCTTGACCATGAATCTTATGTAAATAGACCTTAAAAAGAAGAAGAAAAAAAAACAAAGAAAATGTTGATCTTTTTAGTGGTGCCTCACTATGTGTTTCCATTTTCTGTACATAAAGGTAAACATCATGTTTTCTATACATGGCAGTGGCTTTAAAAGCTTGAATAATAAGGTTTTCTGATGACTTCAGGCTACGTATACTTGGCCAGCTGAGAGTTTCTTTTTTAAATGACACCACTGTTTTGTCTAAAGTTAAGGCTGGCACCGCACATGTTGTGCAAGCCCAGGCTAGAATAATGGAGATTATGTCAACTACTTCATTATTTACCAAACTTGTTTTTGGATTCCACTGATCCGGTTTACCTTTTCTAACAAACTTCATCCACATGAACAACCACCAAACATTATTTTTATAAATTAACTTTTTCGGTCAAATCATTTTTGTTCTGTATAAATAAGGTTAATTCTACATTATATATTATTTTCGGTGTTTACACACTTCCAATATTTAATTTGCCATGTATACATGGTGACAAGCATGGACACAAGTCCATGAATACTGGGACGGCATCCAGCGCTGTACCTGTGCCCCGTTGACAGGGTTAGTGGTTGTGTCAGGAAGGGCATCCCACGTAACGTTTTGCCAAATCATTATGCAGCTTGACAAGACTGCCATCAGTGCTGTGCCCTCACAGGGTACCGATGGAAACTATCAAATCCACTGTGGTGACCCCCTGGGAAACTGGGAACAAGCCGAAAGAAGAAGAAGAAGAACAACAATTACAAAACAAAAAACAAACTAGAACTTCTGGCAGGTATTAACGGAGTCCAAGCCGCACCCAGCGGCCCGGAGTAAACATCAGTCAGGCCTGATGAGAGTCGAGGTCAGCACAGAGCGGTGCTTTAAGAAGGCGTTTTAAAAGGTGCTGAAGAACGACTTGAGCAGATGCACTACAAGTGCAATATAGTGTTTGTACTGGTACAAGGATATGGTGAAAGTGCTGCAGCAAAGTGTCACACAGTACATGTCTAGTACGTCTAGTACACGTTTCAGTCGTAAACCAACAGGTTTTGTGACTTGTCAGGTTTCTGAAGGTGGAGCTGTCATTGTAATTTTTTCTAGGGTTAGTTTTATCCTGATTGGACTTACAACCTAAGGTGAATTTGAGAAAGTAGGTTTTACATACACTGCAATTTTGTAAAAAAAAGAAAAGAAAGTACCACCTAGTGGCCGACTGACGCCAAATTTTCCACAGAGCCTCCGTGGGATAAGGGAACTACAGAACTGAGTTTCATGTAAATAGGATTGATTGTTGCCGAGATATACAACACTTCCTATTTTGATTGCAACCTATTGCTCCTTTATAACTGTTGCATTTTTTTATATTATCAAATTTATTGTAAAAAAATTTGACCATGAGGGTGCATAGAGTCTAGGTGCAAGTTTCGTGCAGCTTGGACTAACAACCTAGGAGGAGCTAGAAAAAGAAGGTCTCGCCTACTTCTCAATTTTCGCGGAAGATTTTTAAGGTAGAAATGGGCGTGGTGTATATCTCGTCTTTGAATGTGCGATGTACAATGTCGGAGGCCGTTTACTTTGATTATGGCGCCACCTACTGGTGGACATGTCGTTTTTGGCGTCTGACGTACATCATTCTATAGCTCCCCTGAAAATTTCACGCACATGACTTTTACGGTGTATGCTGCAGTACCACATTTACTGATGGAATAAATAATAAAAATAATATAATAATAACAATAAATAATAATAATAATAATATAAATCCCTTGGCGACGTCAGGGGCGTAACCACGGGTGGGCCTGGCCTGTCACAGGCCCACCCATTTCAAGCCCAAGCCCACCCAATCACGCTGGCTTACAAGCACGTAGGCCGGCCCCTTTTACGTACGTAGAACTGCAACATCTGAGTGCGCATACCATCACGCTCTGTATTCTCCACTGCTGCTAGCTAGCCAATAGCCAACAGTTAGCCATAACTTATGGAATGGCGAAACAAAGTTCAATCTTCCGCTTTTTTAAAAAGCCACGGATGGAGGAGGAGGAAAGCACACCTGCTGCAGCACCGACTGAGCCGCCCAATGAGAGTGAGATACCGCCGGAGAGAAGGACAGAGGAGGCTACAGCTTCTCCGTTGCAGGCAGCTTCTCCTCCTCCCCCCTCTGACGACGGCGAGACGATTCCCTTGACCATGCCACCGCCGCCAGATGTGTCTGCTGTGGATGAGCCACCCTCGCAGCCTAAATTAGTGTTCCCCGCAACCAACATTTCAGCAAAATGACCTTCTTTTTCCCATAAGTGGTATGAAGAATTTAAGTGGCTTGAATACAGCTCAGCAAGGAACGCTGTTTTCTGTAAGATGTGTAGGCATTTCCCCGAGCCCCATATGGAAAACACGGTTTTTCGAAGCGGGTTTGTAGATTGGAAGCACCTCCGCCAGGCATGCTCGAAACATCAGGCTAGCAAACCCCCCCCCCCCCACACTGTATTGCACTTGGTAAATGTGAGGGTTCGGAATGGACCGTTTTCATTCAGGCACTGCGTGGTAAAGTGGAGAGGGGTCAGTGTTACCCATCCCTCATTGAAGTGCTGGACAGCTGCAACTCTGACGTTTTCCCAAACATTAACAGACAGTTAAGGGCAATGATCACCATTCCCCTGACTTCATGTACTGTTGAAAGACTCTTCTCCACTACAGGCCGTATCAAAACATGTCTAAGATCTTCCATGCTACCTGCACGCCTCAACAATCTATCCCTGTTGTCCTTTGAAAGGGAACTTACTGACTCTTTGGACTATGATGAAATAATCTCGATCTTCAACGCTCGCCCTCGGCGTCTACACATTGTGCTGTAAAACGTGTACTATAGGCCTATAGCTTACATGTTGTATCATGATCTTTTAGACTGTTTTCCTCAGTGATGTTTAAATGGTTGTGCAGAGCCTGGCGAGAATGACTGGGGTGGTATTTCTTTAAGTGGGTTTTTATTAAAGTTTTAGTATGTTTCTTGGTCACGTACTAAAAACCTGTGTTATGTGTTTACTGCTGTAATGTGTTCGAATTTGCATCTTGTTTGAAGGATTATTGCTGGAAAATTTTGGCCCACACATTTTCACTCAGGCCCACCTACAAAAATATTCCTGGTTACGCCACTGGGCGACGTACCTTTTGACGTTCAAAGTTTCTACGCCAAACAGTACTGAAGTAGATGCCAAAAAATGGCGGAATAATAAAATAAATGAATGATAAAAATAAAAAGCGGAGATAACTAATAATTAATAATAGATAATAATAATTAATAGATAATTAAGTGTTTGGATGACTTCAGAACTATACAGAAAATAAAAACCATAAAATTAATTAACTGGTAAGTATTTGCATTAACTTCAACTGGGCTAGTTTTATTCCACTTTCTAGAGAGACCACGAGAGAGGAACAAGACCCACCTCTGTTGAAGCTAAATCTACTTGTGTTCAATCACCTGACTGGGCCATAGGTACCACCGACTTTGTCAGGTCTCACAACTGAAACAGCAGATCAGATCATACTGAGCAAGGAGCTGCCCGTAGAACTTAAGGACGCAGGTGTTTGGAGGCAAAAGGTTGAAGAAGGTTTTAAAAGACTGGCAAAGCTTTGAGCCCTCCCAGGAGCGAGGTGAAGTCCACTACAACAAAGCCAGGGGGAAATATGGCACAACTCCGACACAACCAATATCATTCTGCCCTACCAAAGTAAGCATGACCAAGAGACGAGCTACAGAGCTCAGACTTGCAGAGCTCACTGAAAAGAAAAAACACCTGTCCACATATCAGCAAGGTCTTCACTTCAGATCTGGCCTCTTTGTGAGCGTGGCTACAAGGAAGCCGCTTCTGAGAAAGGCCAACATTAACTCACACCTGGAGCTTGATAGAAGCCACATGGCCAAATCTGAGACCTTCCGGAAGATGTTTGACCGAATGGGAAATGCAATGTTTTGTGCAAGCCCAACACAGGTAACAGCATCCTCCCATCACACGTGGTGGAAGCAGCACCATGCTGTGAAGCTGCTTTTTAGCAGCTGGGAAACCTGTCATCAAGGACAAGGTGGACAGAGATAAGACAAGTTTGAAACTGCTCACACAAATCCATGAGCAGAACGTTTTTCTACCAGCTTGAGATCTATGTTTAGGATGCAGATTCATGCTCCAGTGACCAAATAGTCTTGAAAAAGAAAGTCAAGACAGAATCCAATGCCTATGTGTAAGTCAGTGGACAGAGCAAGACTCAACAGCGACGAGGTTGGGGGTGCTTACTGCCCGATGGGTTAGTCAGTATGAAATATTGTCACTCTGTATTGTACTTTACAATGCTACAGCATCACAATATTAAATATGCTTCACTAATAGTCAAGTGATGTCACTAACTGATTAATCTCTTAGCCTGCCCAGTGTGTGTGTGTGTGTATATATATATATATGTGTGTGTGTGTGTGTGGCTGTTTTACCATCTCTACACCTTTCTCTTTATGATGGATGGTATTGAATTAAAAGTAGAGTAGAGTAAAAGTGGAGTTCACGCTACTTATAGTGCATGTTGTGTCTGCAGTGAACATGAATTATTGTTAATGGTGAGTTGTTTCCCTTCCTGGGCCGTTTCTGTCATCCATACACGTTGTGGACCGTCAGCTCTGATGCGAGTCTCAACAGATGGAAGGTCTCCTCAGGCCCTCGGTCCACATAAAGCACACTACATTCCGCCAGTCTGCTCCAAATCTCCAGCTCGCACCCCGGACCGAAGAGGCATCTCTGGTGTTGCTCAGCGGGTTTCTGCACACCACACAAAGCACTGCATTATTCCTGATCGTTGACAACTGTGCAAGCACCGGGTTTTCCTCCCCGCAGCACCGGTTCCCTAAGAGCAGGGGACCCGGTAATGGAGGCAGGACAGGCCTGCAGCACGATGAGCCCGAAAGACCCTCCATTCAAATCCTAATATGGAGCAGCAAACAGACTGGACCGTGTCAGACATGCAGGTACCTGCAGCACATAACAGCTGCCCGCTCCACCGTGCAGCACCCGCCGGGGAGCCGAGCAACAAATCCCGGCGAGCGACCATGTGGACTTCACAAGGACCGACCGCTTCTCGTTGAAACTTTATACATTCTCATCATGGTCGTCGTGATGCTGCGTTGTTACGGTGCTTACTAACACCACTGCCGCTGTGGCGTTATCGCGCGCCGGCCCCGGCCTGGGCTCCATCATGTGTTATTAGGGAGTGCGGAGCTTGTGCTCCAGCACTGACGCCGCTTAGCTCGGAGCAGCGGTGTTTCCTGCCCTCCCTCCCCGGGCTCCCCCCCCCACCCGGCGGACAACAAAACAGGCACTCCCCAGGAACCGCGCCGGGGCCTGGTCCTCTCCACAGCGCAGAAGAGGTCGGGAATAAAATACACCCTCCACCGGGCCGCCTTCTCATCCCACCCCCGCGGCCAACGCGCCTCTACCGACCGGCCCCGCGGCTTTTGCTCACCCTCTGCCTCCGCCGAAGCTGCCGTAGGCCCGGTCCCGCTCGTCGTAGCTGTCGTGCTCCGCCATTAGAGTCTCTGTCCGGAGGAAAGCGGCGGGGTGGGGAGGGGTCCTCCAATTCATACCGAGCATTAGGTCTCCATACGTCGCCTGACTAAAATGGCAGAGCGTGGGTTTGTGTTGTGTCGTGTTGTTGTATTTCATTATTACGTTTCTTCACTCTGTCTTTTAAGTCTTGTAATTTATTCATTCTTTAATCTTTTATTTTCTCCTCAAATGCCCGATATGTTTTTGTTGTAGGTATGCGCTCCTACCCACGCTGCCGCCATAGAGCCTGCACAGCACTCACATGTGGTCCCACCGCCACAAGTACCACACACCTCCCTGTCCATGTCTCACTGGACGCGCTACACACCTTTCCCTCCTTGTCTTAGCAGAAATACTAGCTATACTGCACAGATAAGACATAGTACACACATCAGAAATAGTAGTACATACATCATAGACAGTACACACATCATAGATAGTACACACATCAGAAATAGTACACACATTAGAAATAGTACACACATCAGAAATGCTACCCATATCAGAAATAGTAGTACACACATCATAGATAGTACACACATCATAAATAGTACACACATTAGAAATAGTACACACATCAGAAATAGTAGTACACACATCATAGATTGTACACACATCATAAATAGTACATACATTAGAAATAGTATACGCATCAGAAATAGTACACACATCAGAAATGCTACCCATATCAGAAATACTACACACTTCAGAAAGAGTACACACTTACATGTGGACGTACTGTATGCACTGTGTGGACTGCATGTACTGTATTGTAGCGAATTCCGGGGACAACGCAACCACAGGAAGTGCCGCGGCCGGGAAGCGAACCCGTGTCGCCCACACCGCAGGGGACATCGCTAACCGCTAGGCTCAAGGGTCAGACCCGCCAGCCAGCGGCCAGCGTGTCTTCTTATCCATGCACGTTACAGCATGCACTGGGTGAACTGCATGGACTGTATGTACTGTATGTATTGTACGTACTGTATAGACTGTATGAACTGTATAGACTGTATGTATTGTGTGGACTGTATGTATTGTGTGGACTGTATGGACTGGACTGTATGGACTGTATGGACTGCATGTACTGTGTGGACTGAGTGAACTGTATGGATTGTATGTGCTGTATGAACTGTATGGACTGCATGTACTGTATGAACTGTATGGACTGTACTGTATGGACTGTATGTACTGTATGTAGTGTGGACTGTATGGACTGTATGAACTGTATGGACTGTATGTAGTGTGGACTGTATGGACTGCATGTACTGTATGGACTGTATGTACTGTATGGACTGGATAAACTGTATGGACTGTAGGACTGTATGGACTGTATGTACTGTATGTATTGTACATACTGTATAGACTGTATGAACTGTATGTATTGTGTGGACTGTATGTATTGTGTGGACTGTATGGACTGTACTGTATGGACTGTAGGACTGTATGGACTGTATGGACTGCATGTACTGTATGGACTGAGTGAACTGTATGGATTGTATGTACTGTATGAACTGTATGTACTGTATGAACTGTATGGACTGTACTGTATGGACTGTAGGACTGTATGGGCTGTATGGACTGCATGTACTGTATGGACTGTATGAACTGTATGGACTGTATGTAGTGTGGACTGCATGTACTGTATGGACTGTATGTACTGTATGGACTGTAGGACTGTATGTACTGGATAAACTGTATGGACTGTATGTACTGTACTGTATGGACTGTAGGACTGTATGTACTGTATGGACTGTATGTACTGTACTGTATGGACTGAAGGACTGTATAGACTGTATGTACTGTACTGTATGGGCTGTATGGACTGTATGTATGGTACTGTATGGACTGAAGGACTGTATGGACTGCATGTACTGTATGGGCTGTATGTACTGTATGGACTGTATGTACTGTATGAACTGTATGGACTGTATGTACTGTATGGGCTGTATGGACTGTATGTACTGTATGGGCTGTATGTACTGTATGGACTGTATGTACTGTATGGGCTGTATGAACTGTATGGACGGTATGTACTGTATGGGCTGTATGGACTGTATGAACTGTATAGTATGGACTGTATGGACTGTATGTATTGTATGAACTTTATGGACTGTATGTATTGTACTGTATTAACTGTATGGACTACATGTACTGTATGGACTGTATGTTATGGACTCTATGTACTGTAAGGACTACATTTACTGTATGGACTGTATGTTATGGACTCTATGTACTGTAAGGACTACATGTACTGTATGGACTGTATGGATTGTATTGACTCTATGGACTGTATGGACTGTACTGTATGGACTACATGTACTGTATGGACTGTATGTACAGTACTGTATGGACTGTATGTACTGTACGGTATGGACTGTATGTACTGTACTGCATGGATTGTATGGACTGTATGTACTGTACTGTATGGACTGGTGATGGAAGAGAAAAGAGAAAATCTGCTGATAACAAAGTTCTCATAATCATAACAATACTTCATAACCATAATAATGATAAAAATATTAATATTAATAATAATAATGGCAGATCATCACAAACACATGTGTACATGTATGGACCCCCCCCACCCCACCCCCCGTATTCAGGTCTCTCTGTAATGAACTTACACTGGGTGTAAATCCTGAAAGGTATGAAGTTAAAGCCACAACAGAACTGCTGAAATGTGCACAATCCTACAAATGAATACAACCTGAATGTATGTACCTGTACTTCATACTGAAGACCACATGATGAGACTTTATCATCTTATAGTTTGTGTGGTACTGAATGTGTGTACCTGTACTTCATACTGAAGACCACATGATGAGACTTTATCATCTTATAGTTTGTGTGGTACTGAATGTGTGTACCTGTACTTCATACTGAAGACCACATGATGAGACTTTATCATATTATAGTTTGTGTGGTACTGAATGTGTGTACCTGTACTTCATACTGAAGACCACATGATGAGACTTTATCATCTTATAGTTTGTGTGGTACTGAATGTGTGTACCGGTACTTCATACTGAAGACCACATGATGAGACTTTATCATATTATAGTTTGTGTGGTATTGAATGTGTGTACCTGTACTTCATACTGAAGACCACATGATGAAACTTTATCATCTTATAGTTTGTGTGGTACTGAATGTGTGTACCTGTACTTCATACTGAAGACCACATGATGAGACTATCATCTTATAGCTTGTGCGGTACTGAATGTGTGTACCTGTACTCCATAATGAAGACCACATGATGAGACCTTATATTGTTTGTGTGGTACTGAATGTGTGTAGCTGTACTTCATACTGAAGACCACATGATGAGACTTTATCATCTTATAGTTTGTGCGGTTTTGAATGTATGTACCTGTATTTCCTACTGAAGACCACATGATGAGACCTTATCTTATTGTGTGGTACTGAATGTGTGTACCTGTATTTCCTACTGAAGACCACATGATGAGACCTTATCTTATTGTTTGTGTGGTACTGAATGTGTGTACCTGTACTTCATACTGAAGACCACATGAGACTCTCTCATCTTATAGTTTGTGTTTTGTACTGAATGTGTGTACCTGTACTTCATACTGAAGACCCCATGATGAGATTTTATCATCTTATAGTTTGTGTGGTACTGAATTAGTGTACCTGTACTTCATACTGAAGACCACATGATGAGCCTATCTGTCACGTATCTGGAAAAACCCAAGAGCAGACGGGACAACCAGGTAAGGAAAAAAATCCAGTCTTTATTGAAGTGGCAGATCCCAGGAGTAGAGCAGGAGTTGGCTCAGTGGCAGGCTGAAGTCCATGAAGAGCAGAGAGCAAAAAGTCAGACAGGCAGGCAAAAATGCAAAAACTATGAACATCAGAGAATGCAGGCTAGGACTGGACGTGCAATAACCCTTTAGGCAACAAACCATGAATGGCTACGCTCCAGCAAAGACTGGTCCACAGTGGAGGCTTCTTAAAGGTGAGGGTGATTGCCAGCAGGTGTGTTGACTGAAACCATGGACAGGTGTGCCAGAGTGAAGGAGGAGGAGTGAGCAGGTGTCAAGAAAGAGGTTGTGACAGTACCCCCCCTCCGAGGGGCACCACCGGGCGACCCACCAGGCCTGTCAGGGTGCGTCCTGTGGAAGTCCCGGACGAGGGTCGCGTCCAGGGCAAGGCGACGAGGGACCCAACACCTCTCCTCCGGGCCATATCCCTCCCAGTCAACGAGATACTGCAGACCGCGACGACGAACAGTGTAAGCAGGATGATCCTCGATCATACGATGAGGTGGGGGCGGGGGGGCCGGAGGAACTAGAGGGCTGGTAGAGACAGGACACATGGAAGGATGAACCCGGAGAGTGCGAGGCAGCTTCAGACGGACCACAGAGGGGTTAATGATTAACAACGGAAAAGGGACAAATATACCTGGGGGACAGTTTTTTAGCGTCCGATTTCAAGGGTAGGTCCTTGGTAGAGAGCCATACCTGGTCACCGGGGAGTAGTCCGGAGCAGGGGTGCGATGACGATCAGCCAAGCACTGGTAACGGCCGGAGGCCCCGAGCAGCGCAGCACAGGCTCGCCGCCAGGTCCGACGGCACTGACAGACATGGGCCTGGACAGACGGAACCGGAATGTCCACCTCCTGAGAAGGAAAAAGGGGAGGCCGATAGCCTTAAAGGCATTGAAAAGGGGACAACCCAGTAGCAGACGATGGCAAGGTGTTATGGGCATATTCTACCCAGGGAAGTTGAGAGGACCAAGAGGATGGGTTGGCAGACACCAGAGAACAGTCTTCAATACCTGGTTGGCCCTCTCGGCCTGGCCGTTGGTCTGAGGATGGAACCCCGATGACAGGCTGACGGTGGCACCGATGGCAGAGCAGAAAGCCTTCCAGACAGCAGAAGTGAACTGGGGGCCACGGTCAGACACTATATCACAGGGAAGACCGCGGACCCGGAAAACCTCCCTGACCAGCAGATCCGCAGTCTCTTGGGCCGAAGGCAGTTTAGACAAGGGCAAAAAGTGAGCAAATTTACTGAAGCGATCAACAACAGTCAGTACAACGGTGTTACCGTCGGAGGCGGGCAGACCAGAGACGAAATCCAAGGACAGATGCGACCAGGGACGGTGTGGAACAGGCAGGGGGCGCAGCAGACCGGCATTGGCCCGAGTGGAGAGCTTATTCTGGGCACAAACAGGACAGGCAGAAAAAAGATCTAGTATCCTCCATCATGGAAGGCCACCAGAACCGTCTATGGAGGAAGGCTAGGGTACAGGTTACTTCAGGACGGCAAGTAAGTTTGGAAGGGTGAGCCCACTGCAACACTTGATTTAACAGCATCTGGAACAAACAAGCACCCAGGGGGACCATTACCTGGGTCGGGCTGAGTCGGTTGTGCTGCTATGACCTCCCTTTCAATGTTCCAGGTGACAGCCGCAACCACACAGGTAGAGGGAACGATGGTGTCAGGTTGGAGCTTGGGCTCAGACTCCTCCCCATGCACACGAGACAGAGCATCGGGCTTGGCATTCCTGGAGCCAGGTCTGTACGTCAAAGAAAAATTAAAACGACCAAAAAAGAGCGCCCACCTGGCTTGGCACGCGGTGAGTCGCTTTGGTGACTGGATGTATTCCAGGTTCTTATGGTCAGTCCACACTATAAAAGGAAGCTCAGACCCCTCCAGAAAATGTTGCCACTCCTCCAGTGCCAATTTCCCTGCCAGGAGCTCACGATTCCCCACAACATAGTTCCTTTCAGCTGGGGAGAGACGGTGAGACACAGGGGTGGCACAGGGGTGTGTCTTGCCATCCTCAGTGGATCGCTGAGAAAGGACCGCCCCCACCCCAATCTCAGAGGTGTCCACTTCCACAGCAAACTGCCTGGTTGGGTCTGGCTGTATGAGGATAGGAGCTGTGGTGAAGCGGTGCTTGAGGGCTTGGAAAGCTGCCTCTGCTACAGGGGTCCACAGGAACTGTCTGGAGGTGGAGGTAAGAGTGGTTAGTGGGGCCGCAACGCGGCTGTAGTTGCGGATGAACCGTCTGTAGAAGCTGGCAAACCCGGGGAACCTCTGAAGCTGCTTACGGCTGGTCGGGCTTGGCCACTCAAGAACCGCTCTGACCTTGGCGGGGTCCATTCTCACCTGCCCATCAGCCACGATGTAGCCCAGGAAGGTGACTGAAGGGGCATGGAATTCGCACTTCTCTGCTTTCACAAAAAGGCGGTTCTCCAGAAGCCGTTGAAGGACTTGCCGGACGTGCATGACATGCTCTGACAGGTCTCTGGAGAAAAAAAAAATCAGGATATCATCCAGGTAAACAAAACGATCCAACATGTCACATAGGACGTCATTTACTAGACTCTGGAAGACCGCTGGGGCATTAGTGAGACCAAACGGCATCACCAGATATTCAAACGCCCCGGGGGGGTGTTGAAGGCAGTCTTCCATTCATCTCCGTCTTGAACTATACTATACTAAACATTCATCTCCGTCTCGAACTATACTATACTAAACATTCATCTCCGTCTCGAACTATACTATACTAAACACTGCTAACTAAACGGGAAATTCAAAGTTAACCTGAGAGAGTGCTAGCTAGCCATGCTGTCCAGTAGAAAATGCAAAAAGACTTGATCGAGCCTTACCTCGTTAACGTCAGTGGTGGTCGAGTCCTCTTCAGAAATGTTGCTAGCAGCAGCAGCCGAGCTAGCTAACGCTAACGTCGAGGACTTTTTCTGAATCAGCAACTTTTTCAGCTTTTGAGCTGTTAAACCAAAGTCCAGCAGGCTTGCAGCGAGCTGGCCGAGGAGGAGGCATGGTGAACAATACTGCACATTACCTGATGTGACTAGCTAAGACAATATCAAGACAACATTAATAACGCTCCATCTCCGCACCTTGGCGCCCTTGTCAACGTTTCAAGCACACCGAGTTTCCCAAAACCAAGGTTGCGTTAGGCTATCCTACAGCGCCCCACTGTGTCTCGGTGGTGAAGTGCAACCAAATGTCCTATTCACGGACGAATAATGGTGCGTAGTTCTTTTCGAAAACATATTTATTTAAAACAATTTATTTCACTAGAATAAAGAATCCTAATAACATTGAAAGATTTTTTAAAATATTTTGTTAGAGACCCCCACAGATCTAGAGTTTTACAGCTTTCAGGGGAGCTAATGCCTCCTTCATGGGAGCTCAGCTCCCATTGGCTCCCAGGTAATTTGAACTCTGCCCATATACCCACTGGGCGAGACCCCACCAATGCTTACTGGGACACCGGGGGTAGTACTACGCCGCTCTCAGCGTAGTCACAAACCGCCTGGCAGACGTTATAACCCTTTAAGACAGACACTGAAGCCAGGGTGTTCATGTGCTGCATAAGTGCCTTGCCTACTTCAGATGTTTACAGTGTCATGTGTCAGGTTATTGTTTATGTTCATCGGCCTACGCTAACAAGTTTGGAGGTGTACGAGACTTCTGTTGTTAAATGTTTTTCTGCCCACAGGGGAAATTTAGCGTAAGGGGGGAGAAGTGTTGTAAGTGTGATAATGACTTAAACAGTACTAGTTTTATTATTATTCTTTTATGGGGTCCCCGGACCCTTTAGGACGTCACACAGGAAGTAAATGTGTTCTGTCCGTCAGTCTACTGTGTAAGTGCAATGTCAGTGCTCGCAAATGGTTAGTACACTGCAATTCAGCTATATATCTGCCCCATTCAGTTAAGTAAAGCTGTGTAGAGGAGCTCAAGCAGGAGTCGTGACAACTTTCTCTTTCGGCTACACAACGTGCACCATTTATTCCTTCACTATTACAACAACAACAACCAAAAACCCGCGCAGCGGAAGGGTGTCACTGTAAACACGAACCGAGAAAACCGCAGCTGTAAACAAACGTTCCTACCAGCTCAATAAGGGGAATTATGTAGCCCTATAACCAGTACAGCTTTCTTATTATCAAGTATACGTGTCATTCAAGTTACTACAATATTATTCATAATACACACATAAATGTACAAAAAAGAAAAAGGGAAATTAACAGATAACAACGGTTCTCTGCCGCCTCAGTCTGTTTTTTTTTTTTTTAATTTATGTAATGACCATGAAAGAACAAACAAGTGTAATCTTCCTACTTGAGTGGGACTTGTAGGCTCTTGTAATGGTGGAAAAGGGTCCAAGTTTTCACAAACGTTTGTGTTATGGGTGTGTCTGATTTCCTCAAGTTTCAAACACTGCAGCATAATGTCTCTAACACATCTGGAACAGTCAGCTGGTGCTGGTCGCCTCTGGGAGAGAACAATGAGACATCTAGCAGCAAGCAAGCAGCTAAATGCTATAACTAATAAGAATAAGAAGAAGAAGAATAAAGCCCCGAGGCTCTAAAGTACTAGGTTGGCATCCGGCGGCGGTTAGCCTGCCTCATGGGCAGGAGAGGCTCTTTAACCTTGGTCGGTAACTCTCCTAGAGCCGGCATCTCGAAAAAACATTGGTGGTTGTGCAACCTAAAATTCACTGAAACTTTTTTGTTATGGAAACTCGTATTACCAGATATTCATACTGCATTGGTCGTTGCGCGGGTTACCAAGGACCACAATCTTCAGTGAGGAACCAGGCTGAGATCGAAAAGTGTGCTACTGGAACAAACTCTACCCAAAATGCACCTGAGGATCATCACACTGAGGACATTCACTCAAAGAGGCCCTCATGTTGCACCATCTCAAAATCCCACTAAAGCCAGTCGACAGAAATGGTCTAGGGAAGAGTACAAAGAAGTCATGGAAGCCTTCTACACTGCTTCCTTCAAACCAAAACATCGGTAATTCAAAGCACCTATGACATCTGGCGTGCCAATAACCCCACAAACAGGCTGACTCTAGATGCCAACAAACTTGCAAATGTCCGCCGTGATATCGTCAATAAGAAAAGACTAACTGAAATGGAGCTGCAAGCCATCCAAGCAGGAGTAAAGCTGAGAGATGAGAATGTAAAACCTGATGAGAGGGATACAAACACAGATCCAGAGGAGCAAAATGAAGATAAGAATCACAAAAATTAGAGAAATGATAAGCCAGGTGACCAAAAACCACCGAACAAAGATGAACAAGATGAGAAAGTGAGCGCAATGAAAGAAAGCATCCTTAGAAAATACCAAATAGCCAAAGAAACCCCAATAGGCCAGAGACCACCTATTCCAAAGATAAAAAGCAATCAGCACTCAAAATCAGCCATAGAAACAGCAAACAAAGCCATCAACCAGGTAAACGACCAACTCCCAGAAGTGCTGTCCCTCACAGACATTAACCACCTTGTCTATGCAACCGCCTCCGCCATCACTGAATCACTGGGCATCAAACAAAAGAGGAAGAACAGACCAAGAAAAGATAACCAACTAAACATGGAAAGAGAAAATTGAAAGTGAAATACGCAAAATTAGGGGAGACGTATCTACACTAAATGAGATTAAAAACGAGAAACCAATCAAAGAGAAACGAAAAAGAGCACTAATCAGGAAACACAACATTAAACAGAAAGAGCAAATACTGATGGCCATTAAAAAACTGAAACAACAACTACAAGCAAAAGCCCAACAAGTGAAAAGGTTCAATAAGAGACAAAAGTTCTTTCAACAGAACAAAACTTGCAAAGAAAACGCAAAGAAATTCTATAGAGAACTAGGGAAAAAGGTCCGTTGAGGTCAAAGAACCCCCTAAACCTGATGAAGCAGATAACTTCTGGAGCAACATCTGGGAAAAAACGAAAGAATTACAACTGAATGGATCGGCCAAATAGAAACAGAGAACATCCAAACCAACCAACAAGAATGGCCACAAATAACCACAGAAGAAACAAAAACAGCAATACAGAAGTCCAGTAACTGGGAAGCCCCTGGCAATGATGGGATAGCAAACGTCTGGATCAAGAACTTACCATCTTTACACCAAGATCTGACAAACGCCTACAATGGATGCATCAGCAACCCAGAAACCTGCCCTGAATGGCTCACAACTGGTACCACCTACCTACTGTCCAAAACAGAAGACACCCTAAAAACTATCATCCCATGTAGGTGGTGGTTGGGTGAGTGTGGGCTGAGCTTCATTACTGTACCAGTGTGTGTCCTATTTAGGGGGTGGTGAGGTGAGTGTGGGCTGAGCTTCATTACTGTACCAGTGTGTGTCCTATGTAGGTGGTGGTGAGGTGCGTGTGGGCTGAGCTTCATTACTGTACCAGTGTGTGTCCTATTTAGGGGGTGGTGAGGTGAGCATGGGCCGAGCTTCATTACTGTACCAGTGTGTGTCCTATGTAGGTGGTGGTGAGGTGAGTGTGGGCTGAGCTTCATTACTGTACCAGTGTGTGTCCTATGTAGGTGGTGGTGAGGTGAGTGTGGGCTGAGCTTCATTACTGTACCAGTGTGTGTCCTATATAGGTGGTGGTGGGGTGAGTGTGGGCTGAGCTTCATTACTGTACCAGTGTGTGTCCTATGTAGGTGGTGGTGAGGTGAGTGTGGGCTGAGCTTCATTACTGTACCAGTGTGTGTCCTATGTAGGTGGTTGTGAGGTGAGCATGGGCCGAGCTTCATTACTGTACCAGTATGTGTCCTATTTAGGGGGTGGTGAGGTGAGCATGGGCTGAGCTTCATTATTGTACCAGTGTGTGTGGTATGTAGGTGGTGGTTGGGTGAGTGTGGGCTGAGCTTCATTACTGTACCAGTGTGTGTCCTATTTAGGGGGTGGTGAGGTGAGTGTGGGCTGAGCTTCATTACTGTACCAGTGTGTGTCCTATTTAGGGGGGGGTGAGGTGAGTGTGGGCTGAGCTTCATTACTGTACCAGTGTGTGTCCTATTTAGGGGGTGGTGAGGTGAGTGTGGGCTGAGCTTCATTACTGTACCAGTGTGTGTCCTATGTAGGTGGTGGTGAGGTGAGTGTGGGCTGAGCTTCATTACTGTACCAGTGTGTGTCCTATATAGGTGGTGGTGGGGTGAGTGTGGGCTGAGCTTCAATACTGTACCAGTGTGTGTCCTATGTAGGTGGTGGTGAGGTGAGTGTGGGCTGAGCTTCATTACTGTACCAGTGTGTGTCCTATGTAGGTGGTTGTGAGGTGAGCATGGGCCGAGCTTCATTACTGTACCAGTATGTGTCCTATTTAGGGGGTGGTGAGGTGAGCATGGGCTGAGCCTCATTATTGTACCAGTGTGTGTGCTATGTAGGTGGTGGTTGGGTGAGTGTGGGCTGAGCTTCATTACTGTACCAGTGTGTGTCCTATTTAGGGGGTGGTGAGGTGAGTGTGGGCTGAGCTTCATTACTGTACCAGTGTGTGTCCTATTTAGGGGGGGGTGAGGTGAGTGTGGGCTGAGCTTCATTACTGTACCAGTGTGTGTCCTATGTAGGTGGTGGTGAGGTGAGTGTGGGCTGAGCTTCATTACTGTACCGGTGTGTGTCCTATGCAGGTGGTGGTGAGGTGCGTGTGGGCTGAGCTTCATTACTGTACCAGTGTGTCCTATGTAAGTGGTGGTGAGGTGAGTGTGGGCTGAGCTTCATTACTGTGCCAGTGTGTGTCCTATGTAGATGGTGGTGAGGTGAGTGTGGGCTGAGCTTCATTACTGTACCAGTGTGTGTTCTACGTAGGTGGTGGTGAGGTGAGTGTGGGCTGAGCTTCATTACTGTACCAGTGTGTGTCCTATTTATGGGGTGGTGAGGTGAGTGTGGGCTGAGCGTCATTACTGTACAAGTGTGTGTCCATGTAGGTGGTGGTGAGGTGAGTGTGGGCTGAGCTTCATTACTGTACCAGTGTGTGTCCTATTTAGGGGGTGGTGAGGTGAGCATGGGCTGAGCTTCATTACTGTACCAGTGTGTGTCCTATGTAGGTGGTTGTGAGGTGAGCATGGGCCGAGCTTCATTACTGTACCAGTATGTGTCCTATTTAGGGGGTGGTGAGGTGAGCAGGGGCTGAGCTTCATTATTGTACCAGTGTGTGTGGTATGTAGGTGGTGGTTGGGTGAGTGTGGGCTGAGCTTCATTACTGTACCAGTGTGTGTCCTATTTAGGGGGTGGTGAGGTGAGTGTGGGCTGAGCTTCATTACTGTACCAGTGTGTGTCCTATTTAGGGGGGGGTGAGGTGAGTGTGGGCTGAGCTTCATTACTGTACCAGTGTGTGTCCTATTTAGGGGGTGGTGAGGTGAGTGTGGGCTGAGCTTCATTACTGTACCAGTGTGTGTCCTATGTAGGTGGTGGTGAGGTGAGTGTGGGCTGAGCTTCATTACTGTACCAGTGTGTGTCCTATATAGGTGGTGGTGGGGTGAGTGTGGGCTGAGCTTCATTACTGTACCAGTGTGTGTCCTATGTAGGTGGTGGTGAGGTGAGTGTGGGCTGAGCTTCATTACTGTACCAGTGTGTGTGTTATGTAGGTGGTTGTGAGGTGAGCATGGGCCGAGCTTCATTACTGTACCAGTATGTGTCCTATTTAGGGGGTGGTGAGGTGAGCATGGGCTGAGCTTCATTATTGTACCAGTGTGTGTGCTATGTAGGTGGTGGTTGGGTGAGTGTGGGCTGAGCTTCATTACTGTACCAGTGTGTGTCCTATTTAGGGGGTGGTGAGGTGAGTGTGGGCTGAGCTTCATTACTGTACCAGTGTGTGTCCTATGTAGGTGGTGGTGAGGTGCGTGTGGGCTGAGCTTCATTACTGTACCAGTGTGTGTCCTATTTAGGGGGTGGTGAGGTGAGCATGGGCCGAGCTTCATTACTGTACCAGTGTGTGTCCTATGTAGGTGGTGGTGAGGTGAGTGTGGGCTGAGCTTCATTACTGTACCAGTGTGTGTCCTATGTAGGTGGTGGTGAGGTGAGTGTGGGCTGAGCTTCATTACTGTACCAGTGTGTGTCCTATATAGGTGGTGGTGGGGTGAGTGTGGGCTGAGCTTCATTACTGTACCAGTGTGTGTCCTATGTAGGTGGTGGTGAGGTGAGTGTGGGCTGAGCTTCATTACTGTACCAGTGTGTGTCCTATGTAGGTGGTTGTGAGGTGAGCATGGGCCGAGCTTCATTACTGTACCAGTATGTGTCCTATTTAGGGGGTGGTGAGGTGAGCATGGGCTGAGCTTCATTATTGTACCAGTGTGTGTGGTATGTAGGTGGTGGTTGGGTGAGTGTGGGCTGAGCTTCATTACTGTACCAGTGTGTGTCCTATTTAGGGGGTGGTGAGGTGAGTGTGGGCTGAGCTTCATTACTGTACCAGTGTGTGTCCTATTTAGGGGGGGGTGAGGTGAGTGTGGGCTGAGCTTCATTACTGTACCAGTGTGTGTCCTATTTAGGGGGTGGTGAGGTGAGTGTGGGCTGAGCTTCATTACTGTACCAGTGTGTGTCCTATGTAGGTGGTGGTGAGGTGAGTGTGGGCTGAGCTTCATTACTGTACCAGTGTGTGTCCTATATAGGTGGTGGTGGGGTGAGTGTGGGCTGAGCTTCAATACTGTACCAGTGTGTGTCCTATGTAGGTGGTGGTGAGGTGAGTGTGGGCTGAGCTTCATTACTGTACCAGTGTGTGTCCTATGTAGGTGGTTGTGAGGTGAGCATGGGCCGAGCTTCATTACTGTACCAGTATGTGTCCTATTTAGGGGGTGGTGAGGTGAGCATGGGCTGAGCCTCATTATTGTACCAGTGTGTGTGCTATGTAGGTGGTGGTTGGGTGAGTGTGGGCTGAGCTTCATTACTGTACCAGTGTGTGTCCTATTTAGGGGATGGTGAGGTGAGTGTGGGCTGAGCTTCATTACTGTACCAGTGTGTGTCCTATTTAGGGGGGGGTGAGGTGAGTGTGGGCTGAGCTTCATTACTGTACCAGTGTGTGTCCTATGTAGGTGGTGGTGAGGTGAGTGTGGGCTGAGCTTCATTACTCTACCGGTGTGTGTCCTATGCAGGTGGTGGTGAGGTGCGTGTGGGCTGAGCTTCATTACTGTACCAGTGTGTCCTATGTAAGTGGTGGTGAGGTGAGTGTGGGCTGAGCTTCATTACTGTGCCAGTGTGTGTCCTATGTAGATGGTGGTGAGGTGAGTGTGGGCTGAGCTTCATTACTGTACCAGTGTGTGTTCTACGTAGGTGGTGGTGAGGTGAGTGTGGGCTGAGCTTCATTACTGTACCAGTGTGTGTCCTATTTATGGGGTGGTGAGGTGAGTGTGGGCTGAGCGTCATTACTGTACAAGTGTGTGTCCATGTAGGTGGTGGTGAGGTGAGTGTGGGCTGAGCTTCATTACTGTACCAGTGTGTGTCCTATTTAGGGGGTGGTGAGGTGAGCATGGGCCGAGCTTCATTACTGTACCAGTGTGTGTCCTATGTAGGTGGTTGTGAGGTGAGCATGGGCCGAGCTTCATTACTGTACCAGTATGTGTCCTATTTAGGGGGTGGTGAGGTGAGCATGGGCTGAGCTTCATTATTGTACCAGTGTGTGTGGTATGTAGGTGGTGGTTGGGTGAGTGTGGGCTGAGCTTCATTACTGTACCAGTGTGTGTCCTATTTAGGGGGTGGTGAGGTGAGTGTGGGCTGAGCTTCATTACTGTACCAGTGTGTGTCCTATTTAGGGGGGGGTGAGGTGAGTGTGGGCTGAGCTTCATTACTGTACCAGTGTGTGTCCTATTTAGGGGGTGGTGAGGTGAGTGTGGGCTGAGCTTCATTACTGTACCAGTGTGTGTCCTATGTAGGTGGTGGTGAGGTGAGTGTGGGCTGAGCTTCATTACTGTACCAGTGTGTGTCCTATATAGGTGGTGGTGGGGTGAGTGTGGGCTGAGCTTCATTACTGTACCAGTGTGTGTCCTATGTAGGTGGTGGTGAGGTGAGTGTGGGCTGAGCTTCATTACTGTACCAGTGTGTGTCCTATGTAGGTGGTTGTGAGGTGAGCATGGGCCGAGCTTCATTACTGTACCAGTATGTGTCCTATTTAGGGGGTGGTGAGGTGAGCATGGGCTGAGCTTCATTATTGTACCAGTGTGTGTGCTATGTAGGTGGTGGTTGGGTGAGTGTGGGCTGAGCTTCATTACTGTACCAGTGTGTGTCCTATTTAGGGGGTGGTGAGGTGAGTGTGGGCTGAGCTTCATTACTGTACCAGTGTGTGTCCTATTTAGGGGGGGGTGAGGTGAGTGTGGGCTGAGCTTCATTACTGTACCAGTGTGTGTCCTATGTAGGTGGTGGTGAGGTGAGTGTGGGCTGAGCTTCATTACTGTACCGGTGTGTGTCCTATGCAGGTGGTGGTGAGGTGCGTGTGGGCTGAGCTTCATTACTGTACCAGTGTGTCCTATGTAAGTGGTGGTGAGGTGAGTGTGGGCTGAGCTTCATTACTGTGCCAGTGTGTGTCCTATGTAGATGGTGGTGAGGTGAGTGTGGGCTGAGCTTCATTACTGTACCAGTGTGTGTTCTACGTAGGTGGTGGTGAGGTGAGTGTGGGCTGAGCTTCATTACTGTACCAGTGTGTGTCCTATTTATGGGGTGGTGAGGTGAGTGTGGGCTGAGCGTCATTACTGTACAAGTGTGTGTCCATGTAGGTGGTGGTGAGGTGAGTGTGGGCTGAGCTTCATTACTGTACCAGTGTGTGTCCTATGTAGGTGGTGGTGAGGTGAGTGTGGGCTGAGCTTCATTACTGTACCAGTGTGTGTCCTATAGAGGTGGTGGTGAGGTGCGTGTGGGCTGAGCTTCATTACAGTACCAGTGTGTGTCCTATGTAGGTGGTGGTGAGGTGAATGTGGGCTGAGCGTCATTACTGTACCAGTGTGTGTTCTACGTAGGTGGTGGTGAGGTGAGTGTGGGCTGAGCTTCATTACTGTACCAGTGTGTGTCCTATGTAGGTGGTGGTGGGGTGAGCGTGGGCTGAGCTTCATTACCGTACCAGTGTGTGTTCTATGTAGATGGTGGTGAGGTGAGTGTGGGCTGAGCTTCATTACTGTACCAGTGTGTGTCCTATATAGGTGGTGGTGAGGTGAGTGTGGGCTGAGCTTCATTACTGTACCAGTGTGTGTCCTATGTAGGTGGTGGTGGGGTGAGCGTGGGCTGAGCTTCGTTACTGTACCAGTGTGTGTCCTATGTAGGTGGTGGTGAGGTGAGCGTGGGCTGAGCTTCATTACTGTACCAGTGTGTGTCCTATATAGGTGGTGGTGAGGTGAGTGTGGGCTGAGCTTCATTACTGTACCAGTGTGTGTTCCATGTAGATGGTGGTGAGGTGAGTGTGGGCTGAGCTTCATTACTGTACCAGTGTGTCCTCTACGTAGGTGGTGGTGAGGTGAGTGTGGGCTGAGCTTCATTACTGTACCAGTGTGTGTTCTACGTAGGTGGTGGTGAGGTGAGTGTGGGCTGAGCTTCATTACTGTACCAGTGTGTGTTCTACGTAGGTGGTGGTGAGGTGAGTGTGGGCTGAGCTTCATTACTGTACCAGTGTGTGTCCTATTTAGGGGGTGGTGAGGTGAGTGTGGGCTGAGCTTCATTACTGTACAAGTGTCTGTCCATGTAGGTGGTGGTGAGGTGAGTGTGGGCTGAGCTTCATTACTGTACCAGTGTGTGTCCTAAATAGGTGGTGGTGAGGTGCGTGTGGGCTGAGCTTCATTACTGTACCAGTGTGGGTTCTATGCAGGTGGTGGTGAGGTGAGTGTGGGCTGAGCTTCATTACTGTACCAGTGTGTGTTCTATGCAGGTGGTGGTGAGGTGAGTGTGGGCTGAGCTTCATTACTGTACCAGTGTGTGTTCTACGTAGGTGGTGGTGAGGTGAGTGTGGGCTGAGCTTCATTACTGTACCAGTGTGTGTCCTATGTAGGTGGTGGTGAGGTGAGTGTGGGCTGAGCTTCGTTGCTGTACCAGTGTGTGTTCTATGTAGGTGGTGGTGAGGTGAGTGTGGGCTGAGCTTCATTACTGTACCAGTGTGTGTTCTATGTAGGTGGTGGTGAGGTGAGTGTGGGCTGAGCTTCATTACTGTACCAGTGTGTTTTCTATGCAGGTTGTGGTGAGCTGAGTGTGGGCTGAGCCTCATTACTGTACCAGTGTGTGTTCTACGTAGGTGATGGTGAGGTGAGTGTGGGCTGAGCTTCATTACTGTACCAGTGTGTGTTCTACGTAGGTGGTGGTGAGGTGAGTGTGGGCTGAGCTTCATTACTGTATCAGTGTCTGTTCTACGTAGGTGGTGGTGAGGTGAGTGTGGGCTGAGCTTCATTACTGTACCAGTGTGTGTCCTATTTAGGGGGTGGTGAGGTGAGTGTGGGCTGAGCTTCATTACTGTACAAGTGTCTGTCCATGTAGGTGGTGGTGAGGTGAGTGTGGGCTGAGCTTCATTACTGTACCAGTGTGTGTCCTATATAGGTGGTGGTGAGGTGCGTGTGGGCTGAGCTTCAATACTGTACCAGTGTGTGTTCGATGCAGGTGGTGGTGAGGTGAGTGTGGGCTGAGCTTCATTACTGTACCAGTGTGTGTTCTATGCAGGTGGTGGTGAGGTGAGTGTGGGCTGAGCTTCATTACTGTACCAGTGTGTGTCCTATATAGGTGGTGGTGAGGTGAGTGTGGGCTGAGCTTCGTTGCTGTACCAGTGTGTGTTCTACGTAGGTGGTGTTGAGGTGAGTGTGGGCTGAGCTTCATTACTGTACCAGTGTGTGTTCTATGTAGGTGGTGGTGAGGTGAGTGTGGGCTGAGCTTCATTACTGTACCAGTGTGTGTCCTATATAGGTGGTGGTGAGGTGAGTGTGGGCTGAGCTTCATTACTGTACCAGTGTGTGTCCTATGTAGGTGGTGGTGAGGTGAGTGTGGGCTGAGCGTCATTACTGTACCAGTGTGTGTTCTACGTAGGTGGTGGTGAGGTGAGTGTGGGCTGAGCTTCATTACTGTACCAGTGTGTTTTCTATGTAGGTGGTGGTGAGGTGAGTGTGTGCTGGGCTTCATTACTGTACCAGTGTGTGTCCTATGCAGGTGGTGGATGGGTGAGTGTGGGCTGAGCTTCATTACTGTACCAGTGTGTGTACTATGCAGGTGGTGGTGAGGTGCGTGTGGGCTGAGCTTCATTACTGTACCAGTGTGTGTTCTATGTAGGTGGTGGTGAGGTGAGTGTGTGCTGAGCTTCATTACTGTACCAGTGTGTGTCCTATGTAGGTGGTGGTGAGGTGCGTGTGGGCTGAGCTTCATTACTGTACCAGTGTGTGTCCTATGTAGGTGGTGGTGAGGTGAGTGTGGGCTGAGCTTCATTACTGTACCAGTGTGTGTCCTATATAGGTGGTGGTGAGGTGAGTGTGGGCTGAGCTTCATTACTGTACCAGTGTGTGTTCTACGTAGGTGGTGGTGAGGTGAGTGTGGGCTGAGCTTCATTACTGTACCAGTGTGTGTCCTATTTAGGGGGTGGTGAGGTGAGTGTGGGCTGAGCTTCATTACTGTACAAGTGTCTGTCCATGTAGGTGGTGGTGAGGTGAGTGTGGGCTGAGCTTCATTACTGTACCAGTGTGTGTTCTATGCAGGTGGTGGTGACGTGAGTGTGGGCTGAGCTTCATTACTGTACCAGTGTGTGTTCTACGTAGGTGGTGGTGAGGTGAGTGTGGGCTGAGCTTCATTACTGTACCAGTGTGTGTTCTATGTAGGTGGTGGTGAGGTGAGTGTGGGCTGAGCTTCATTACTGTACCAGTGTGTGTCCTATGTAGGTGGTGGTGAGGTGAGTGTGGGCTGAGCATCATTACTGTACCAGTGTGTGTCCTATTTAGGGGGTGGTGAGGTGAGTGTGGGCTGAGCTTCATTACTGTACCAGTGTGTGTCCTATGTAGGTGGTGGTGAGGTGAGTGTGGGCTGAGCTTCATTACTGTACAAGTGTGTGTCCGCGTAGGTGGTGGTGAGGTGAGTGTGGGCTGAGCTTCATTACTGTACCAGTGTGTGTCCTATATAGGTGGTGGTGAGGTGCGTGTGGGCTGAGCTTCATTACTGTACCAGTGTGTGTTCTATGCACGTGGTGGTGAGGTGAGTGTGGGCTGAGCTTCATTACTGTACCAGTGTGTGTTCTACGTAGGTGGTGGTGAGGTGAGTGTGGGCTGAGCTTCATTACTGTACCAGTGTGTGTCCTATTTAGGGGGTGGTGAGGTGAGTGTGGGCTGAGCTTCATTACTGTACAAGTGTCTGTCCATGTAGGTGGTGGTGAGGTGAGTGTGGGCTGAGCTTCATTACTGTACCAGTGTGTGTTCTATGCAGGTGGTGGTGACGTGAGTGTGGGCTGAGCTTCATTACTGTACCAGTGTGTGTTCTACGTAGGTGGTGGTGAGGTGAGTGTGGGCTGAGCTTCATTACTGTACCAGTGTGTGTTCTATGTAGGTGGTGGTGAGGTGAGTGTGGGCTGAGCTTCATTACTGTACCAGTGTGTGTTCTATGCACGTGGTGGTGAGGTGAGTGTGGGCTGAGCTTCATTACTGTACCAGTGTGTGTCCTATATAGGTGGTGGTGAGGTGCGTGTGGGCTGAGCTTCATTACTGTACCAGTGTGTGTTCTATGTAGGTGGTGGTGAGGTGAGTGTGGGCTGAGCTTCATTACTGTACCAGTGTGTGTCCTATATAGGTGGTGGTGAGGTGCGTGTGGGCTGAGCTTCATTACTGTACCAGTGTGTGTTCTATGCAGGTTGTGGTGAGGTGAGTGTGGGCTGAGCTTCATTACTGTACCAGTGTGTGTCCCATGTCGGTGGCGGTGGGGTGAGTGTGGGCTGAGCTTCATTACTGTACCAGTGTGTGTTCTATGTAGGTGGTGGTGAGGTGAGTGTGGGCTGAGCTTCATTACTGTACCAGTGTGTGTTCTATGCAGGTGGTGGTGAGGTGAGTGTGGGCTGAGCTTCATTACTGTACCAGTGTGTGTCCTATATAGGTGGTGGTGAGGTGAGTGTGGGCTGAGCTTCGTTGCTGTACCAGTGTGTGTTCTACGTAGGTGGTGGTGAGGTGAGTGTGGGCTGAGCTTCATTACTGTACCAGTGTGTGTTCTATGTAGGTGGTGGTGAGGTGAGTGTGGGCTGAGCTTCATTACTGTACCAGTGTGTGTCCTATATAGGTGGTGGTGAGGTGAGTGTGGGCTGAGCTTCATTACTGTACCAGTGTGTGTCCTATGTAGGTGGTGGTGAGGTGAGTGTGGGCTGAGCTTCATTACTGTACCAGTGTGTGTCCTATGTAGATGGTGGTGAGGTGAGTGTGGGCTGAGCTTCATTACTGTACCAGTGTGTGTCCTATATAGGTGGTGGTGAGGTGAGTGTGGGCTGAGCTTCATTACTGTACCAGTGTGTGTCCTATTTAGGGGGTGGTGAGGTGAGTGTGGGCTGAGCTTCATTACTGTACAAGTGTCTGTCCATGTAGGTGGTGGTGAGGTGAGTGTGGGCTGAGCTTCATTACTGTACCAGTGTGTGTCCTAAATAGGTTGTGGTGAGGTGCGTGTGGGCTGAGCTTCATTACTGTACCAGTGTGTGTTCTATGTAGATGGTGGTGAGGTGAGTGTGGGCTGAGCTTCATTACTGTACCAGTGTGTGTCCTATATAGGTGGTGGTGAGGTGAGTGTGGGCTGAGCTTCATTACTGTACCAGTGTGTGTTCTATGTAGATGGTGGTGAGGTGAGTGTGGGCTGAGCTTCATTACTGTACCAGTGTGTGTCCTATATAGGTGGTGGTGAGTTGAGTGTGGGCTGAGCTTCGTTGCTGTACAAGTGTGTGTTCTACGTGGGTGGTGGTGAGGTGAGTGTGGGCTGAGCTTCATTACTGTACCAGTGTGTGTCCTATTTAGCGGGTGGTGAGCTGCGTGTGCGCTGAGCTTCATTACTGTACCAGTGTGTGTTCTATATAGGTGGTGGTGAGGTGAGTGTGGGCTGAGCTTCATTACTGTACCAGTGTGTGTCCTATATAGGTGGTGGTGAGGTGAGTGTGGGCTGAGCTTCATTACTGTACCAGTGTGTGTCCTATGTAGGTGGTGGTGGGGTGAGCGTGGGCTGAGCTTCGTTACTGTACCAGTGTGTGTCCTATGTAGGTGGTGGTGAGGTGAGCGTGGGCTGAGCTTCATTACTGTACCAGTGTGTGTCCTATATAGGTGGTGGTGAGGTGAGTGTGGGCTGAGCTTCATTACTGTACCAGTGTGTGTTCCATGTAGATGGTGGTGAGGTGAGTGTGGGCTGAGCTTCATTACTGTACCAGTGTGTGTCCTATGTAGGTGGTGGTGAGGTGATTGTGGGCTGAGCTTCATTACTGTACCAGTGTGTGTCCTATATAGGTGGTGGTGAGGTGAGTGTGGGCTGAGCTTCATTACTGTACCAGTGTGTGTTCTACGTAGGTGGTGGTGAGGTGAGTGTGGGCTGAGCTTCATTACTGTACCAGTGTGTGTTCTACGTAGGTGGTGGTGAGGTGAGTGTGGGCTGAGCTTCATTACTGTACCAGTGTGTGTTCTACGTAGGTGGTGGTGAGGTGAGTGTGGGCTGAGCTTCATTACTGTACCAGTGTGTGTTCTACGTACGTGGTGGTGAGGTGAGTGTGGGCTGAGCTTCATTACTGTACCAGTGTGTGTCCTATATAGGTGGTGGTGAGGTGAGTGTGGGCTGAGCTTCATTACTGTACCAGTGTGTGTTCTACGTAGGTGGTGGTGAGGTGAGTGTGGGCTGAGCTTCATTACTGTACCAGTGTGTGTCCTATTTAGGGGGTGGTGAGGTGAGTGTGGGCTGAGCTTCATTACTGTACAAGTGTCTGTCCATGTAGGTGGTGGTGAGGTGAGTGTGGGCTGAGCTTCATTACTGTACCAGTGTGTGTTCTATGCAGGTGGTGGTGAGGTGAGTGTGGGCTGAGCTTCATTACTGTACCAGTGTGTGTTCTACGTAGGTGGTGGTGAGGTGAGTGTGGGCTGAGCTTCATTACTGTACCAGTGTGTGTTCTATGTAGGTGGTGGTGAGGTGAGTGTGGGCTGAGCTTCATTACTGTACCAGTGTGTGTCCTATGTAGGTGGTTGTGAGGTGAGTGTGGGCTGAGCTTCATTACTGTACCAGTGTGTGTCCTATTTAGGGGGTGGTGAGGTGAGTGTGGGCTGAGCTTCATTACTGTACCAGTGTGTGTCCTATGTAGGTGGTGGTGAGGTGAGTGTGGGCTGAGCTTCATTACTGTACAAGTGTGTGTCCGCGTAGGTGGTTGTGAGGTGAGTGTGGGCTGAGCTTCATTACTGTACCAGTGTGTGTCCTATATAGGTGGTGGTGAGGTGCGTGTGGGCTGAGCTTCATTACTGTACCAGTGTGTGTTCTATGCACGTGGTGGTGAGGTGAGTGTGGGCTGAGCTTCATTACTGTACCAGTGTGTGTCCTATATAGGTGGTGGTGAGGTGCGTGTGGGCTGAGCTTCAATACTGTACCAGTGTGTGTTCTATGCAGGTTGTGGTGAGGTGAGTGTGGGCTGAGCTTCATTACTGTACCAGTGTGTGTCCCATGTCGGTGGCGGTGGGGTGAGTGTGGGCTGAGCTTCATTACTGTACCAGTGTGTGTCCTATATAGGTGGTGGTGAGGTGAGTGTGGGCTGAGCTTCATTACTGTAACAGTGTGTGTCCTATTTAGGGGGTGGTGAGGTGAGTGTGGGCTGAGCTTCATTACTGTACAAGTGTCTGTCCATGTAGGTGGTGGTGAGGTGAGTGTGGGCTGAGCTTCATTACTGTACAAGTGTGTGTCCATGTAGGTGGTGGTGAGGTGAGTGTGGGCTGAGCTTCATTACTGTACCAGTGTGTGTCCTATATAGGTGGTGGTGAAGTGAGTGTGGGCTGAGCTTCATTACTGTACCAGTGTGTGTTCGATGCAGGTGGTGGTGAGGTGAGTGTGGGCTGAGCTTCATTACTGTACCAGTGTGTGTTCTATGCAGGTGGTGGTGAGGTGAGTGTGGGCTGAGCTTCATTACTGTACCAGTGTGTGTCCTATATAGGTGGTGGTGAGGTGAGTGTGGGCTGAGCTTCGTTGCTGTACCAGTGTGTTTTCTACGTAGGTGGTGGTGAGGTGAGTGTGGGCTGAGCTTCATTACTGTACCAGTGTGTGTTCTATGTAGGTGGTGGTGAGGTGAGTGTGGGCTGAGCTTCATTACTGTAACAGTGTGTGTCCTATATAGGTGGTGGTGAGGTGAGTGTGGGCTGAGCTTCATTACTGTACCAGTGTGTGTTCTATGCAGGTGGTGGTGAGGTGAGTGTGGGCTGAGCTTCATTACTGTACCAGTGTGTGCCCTATGTAGGTGGTGGTGGGGTGAGTGTGGGCTGAGCTTCATTACTGTACCAGTGTGTGTCCTATGTAGATGGTGGTGAGGTGAGTGTGAGCTGAGCTTCATTACTGTACCAGTGTGTGTCCTATATAGGTGGTGGTGAGGTGAGTGTGGGCTGAGCTTCATTACTGTACCAGTGTGTGTCCTATGTAGGTGGTGGTGAGGTGAGTGTGAGCTGAGCTTCATTACTGTACCAGTTTGTGTTCTACGTAGGTGGTGGTGAGGTGAGTGTGGGCTGAGCTTCATTACTGTACCAGTGTGTGTTCTACGTAGGTGGTGGTGAGGTGAGTGTGGGCTGAGCTTCATTACTGTACCAGTGTGTGTTCTACGTAGGTGGTGGTGAGGTGAGTGTGGGCTGAGCTTCATTACTGTACCAGTGTGTGTCCTAAGTAGGTGGTGGTGGGGTGAGCGTGGGCTGAGCTTCATTACCGTACCAGTGTGTGTTCCATGTAGATGGTGGTGAGGTGAGTGTGGGCTGAGCTTCATTACTGTACCAGTGTGTGTCCTATATAGGGGGTGGTGAGGTGAGTGTGGGCTGAGCTTCATTACTGTACAAGTGTCTGTCCATGTAGGTGGTGGTGAGGTGAGTGTGGGCTGAGCTTCATTACTGTACCAGTGTGTGTCCGAAAGAGGTTGTGGTGAGGTGCGTGTGGGCTGAGCTTCATTACTGTACCAGTGTGTGTTCTATGTAGATGGTGGTGAGGTGAGTGTGGGCTGAGCTTCATTACTGTACCAGTGTGTGTCCTATATAGGTGGTGGTGAGGTGAGTGTGGGCTGAGCTTCATTACTGTACCAGTGTGTGTTCTATGTAGATGGTGGTGAGGTGAGTGTGGGCTGAGCTTCATTACTGTACCAGTGTGTGTCCTATGTAGGTGGTGGTGGGCTGAGCTTCATTACTGTACCAGTGTGTGTCCTATATAGGTGGTGGTGAGTTGAGTGTGGGCTGAGCTTCGTTGCTGTACAAGTGTGTGTTCTACGTGGGTGGTGGTGAGGTGAGTGTGGGCTGAGCTTCATTACTGTACCAGTGTGTGTCCTATGTAGGTGGTGGTGAGGTGCGTGTGGGCTGAGCTTCATTACTGTACCAGTGTGTGTCCTATATAGGTGGTGGTGAGGTGAGTGTGGGCTGAGCTTCATTACTGTACCAGTGTGTGTTCTACGTAGGTGGTGGTGAGGTGAGTGTGGGCTGAGCTTCATTACTGTACCAGTGTGTGTTCTACGTAGGTGGTGGTGAGGTGAGTGTGGGCTGAGCTTCATTACTGTACCAGTGTGTGTTCTACGTAGGTGGTGGTGAGGTGAGTGTGGGCTGAGCTTCATTACTGTACCAGTGTGTGTTCTACGTAGGTGGTGGTGAGGTGAGTGTAGGCTGAGCTTCATTACTGTACCAGTGTGTGTCCTATATAGGTGGTGGTGAGGTGAGTGTGGGCTGAGCTTCATTACTGTACCAGTGTGTGTTCTACGTAGGTGGTGGTGAGGTGAGTGTGGGCTGAGCTTCATTACTGTACCAGTGTGTGTCCTATTTAGGGGGTGGTGAGGTGAGTGTGGGCTGAGCTTCATTACTGTACAAGTGTCTGTCCATGTAGGTGGTGGTGAGGTGAGTGTGGGCTGAGCTTCATTACTGTACCAGTGTGTGTTCTATGCAGGTGGTGGTGAGGTGAGTGTGGGCTGAGCTTCATTACTGTACCAGTGTGTGTTCTACGTAGGTGGTGGTGAGGTGAGTGTGGGCTGAGCTTCATTACTGTACCAGTGTGTGTTCTATGTAGGTGGTGGTGAGGTGAGTGTGGGCTGAGCTTCATTACTGTACCAGTGTGTGTCCTATGTAGGTGGTTGTGAGGTGAGTGTGGGCTGAGCTTCATTACTGTACCAGTGTGTGTCCTATTTAGGGGGTGGTGAGGTGAGTGTGGGCTGAGCTTCATTACTGTACCAGTGTGTGTCCTATGTAGGTGGTGGTGAGGTGAGTGTGGGCTGAGCTTCATTACTGTACAAGTGTGTGTCCGCGTAGGTGGTGGTGAGGTGAGTGTGGGCTGAGCTTCATTAATGTACCAGTGTGTGTCCTATATAGGTGGTGGTGAGGTGCGTGTGGGCTGAGCTTCATTACTGTACCAGTGTGTGTTCTATGCACGTGGTGGTGAGGTGAGTGTGGGCTGAGCTTCATTACTGTACCAGTGTGTGTCCTATATAGGTGGTGGTGAGGTGCGTGTGGGCTGAGCTTCAATACTGTACCAGTGTGTGTTCTATGCAGGTTGTGGTGAGGTGAGTGTGGGCTGAGCTTCATTACTGTACCAGTGTGTGTCCCATGTCGGTGGCGGTGGGGTGAGTGTGGGCTGAGCTTCATTACTGTACCAGTGTGTGTCCTATATAGGTGGTGGTGAGGTGAGTGTGGGCTGAGCTTCATTACTGTAACAGTGTGTGTCCTATTTAGGGGGTGGTGAGGTGAGTGTGGGCTGAGCTTCATTACTGTACAAGTGTCTGTCCATGTAGGTGGTGGTGAGGTGAGTGTGGGCTGAGCTTCATTACTGTACAAGTGTGTGTCCATGTAGGTGGTGGTGAGGTGAGTGTGGGCTGAGCTTCATTACTGTACCAGTGTGTGTCCTATATAGGTGGTGGTGAAGTGAGTGTGGGCTGAGCTTCATTACTGTACCAGTGTGTGTTCGATGCAGGTGGTGGTGAGGTGAGTGTGGGCTGAGCTTCATTACTGTACCAGTGTGTGTTCTATGCAGGTGGTGGTGAGGTGAGTGTGGGCTGAGCTTCATTACTGTACCAGTGTGTGTCCTATATAGGTGGTGGTGAGGTGAGTGTGGGCTGAGCTTCGTTGCTGTACCAGTGTGTTTTCTACGTAGGTGGTGGTGAGGTGAGTGTGGGCTGAGCTTCATTACTGTACCAGTGTGTGTTCTATGTAGGTGGTGGTGAGGTGAGTGTGGGCTGAGCTTCATTACTGTACCAGTGTGTGTTCTACGTAGGTGGTGGTGAGGTGAGTGTGGGCTGAGCTTCATTACTGTACCAGTGTGTGTTCTACGTAGGTGGTGGTGAGGTGAGTGTGGGCTGAGCTTCATTACTGTACCAGTGTGTGTCCTAAGTAGGTGGTGGTGGGGTGAGCGTGGGCTGAGCTTCATTACCGTACCAGTGTGTGTTCCATGTAGATGGTGGTGAGGTGAGTGTGGGCTGAGCTTCATTACTGTACCAGTGTGTGTCCTATATAGGGGGTGGTGAGGTGAGTGTGGGCTGAGCTTCATTACTGTACAAGTGTCTGTCCATGTAGGTGGTGGTGAGGTGAGTGTGGGCTGAGCTTCATTACTGTACCAGTGTGTGTCCGAAAGAGGTTGTGGTGAGGTGCGTGTGGGCTGAGCTTCATTACTGTACCAGTGTGTGTTCTATGTAGATGGTGGTGAGGTGAGTGTGGGCTGAGCTTCATTACTGTACCAGTGTGTGTCCTATATAGGTGGTGGTGAGGTGAGTGTGGGCTGAGCTTCATTACTGTACCAGTGTGTGTTCTATGTAGATGGTGGTGAGGTGAGTGTGGGCTGAGCTTCATTACTGTACCAGTGTGTGTCCTATGTAGGTGGTGGTGGGCTGAGCTTCATTACTGTACCAGTGTGTGTCCTATATAGGTGGTGGTGAGTTGAGTGTGGGCTGAGCTTCGTTGCTGTACAAGTGTGTGTTCTACGTGGGTGGTGGTGAGGTGAGTGTGGGCTGAGCTTCATTACTGTACCAGTGTGTGTCCTATGTAGGTGGTGGTGAGGTGCGTGTGGGCTGAGCTTCATTACTGTACCAGTGTGTGTCCTATATAGGTGGTGGTGAGGTGAGTGTGGGCTGAGCTTCATTACTGTACCAGTGTGTGTTCTACGTAGGTGGTGGTGAGGTGAGTGTGGGCTGAGCTTCATTACTGTACCAGTGTGTGTTCTACGTAGGTGGTGGTGAGGTGAGTGTGGGCTGAGCTTCATTACTGTACCAGTGTGTGTTCTACGTAGGTGGTGGTGAGGTGAGTGTGGGCTGAGCTTCATTACTGTACCAGTGTGTGTTCTACGTAGGTGGTGGTGAGGTGAGTGTAGGCTGAGCTTCATTACTGTACCAGTGTGTGTCCTATATAGGTGGTGGTGAGGTGAGTGTGGGCTGAGCTTCATTACTGTACCAGTGTGTGTTCTACGTAGGTGGTGGTGAGGTGAGTGTGGGCTGAGCTTCATTACTGTACCAGTGTGTGTCCTATTTAGGGGGTGGTGAGGTGAGTGTGGGCTGAGCTTCATTACTGTACAAGTGTCTGTCCATGTAGGTGGTGGTGAGGTGAGTGTGGGCTGAGCTTCATTACTGTACCAGTGTGTGTTCTATGCAGGTGGTGGTGAGGTGAGTGTGGGCTGAGCTTCATTACTGTACCAGTGTGTGTTCTACGTAGGTGGTGGTGAGGTGAGTGTGGGCTGAGCTTCATTACTGTACCAGTGTGTGTTCTATGTAGGTGGTGGTGAGGTGAGTGTGGGCTGAGCTTCATTACTGTACCAGTGTGTGTCCTATGTAGGTGGTTGTGAGGTGAGTGTGGGCTGAGCTTCATTACTGTACCAGTGTGTGTCCTATTTAGGGGGTGGTGAGGTGAGTGTGGGCTGAGCTTCATTACTGTACCAGTGTGTGTCCTATGTAGGTGGTGGTGAGGTGAGTGTGGGCTGAGCTTCATTACTGTACAAGTGTGTGTCCGCGTAGGTGGTGGTGAGGTGAGTGTGGGCTGAGCTTCATTAATGTACCAGTGTGTGTCCTATATAGGTGGTGGTGAGGTGCGTGTGGGCTGAGCTTCATTACTGTACCAGTGTGTGTTCTATGCACGTGGTGGTGAGGTGAGTGTGGGCTGAGCTTCATTACTGTACCAGTGTGTGTCCTATATAGGTGGTGGTGAGGTGCGTGTGGGCTGAGCTTCAATACTGTACCAGTGTGTGTTCTATGCAGGTTGTGGTGAGGTGAGTGTGGGCTGAGCTTCATTACTGTACCAGTGTGTGTCCCATGTCGGTGGCGGTGGGGTGAGTGTGGGCTGAGCTTCATTACTGTACCAGTGTGTGTCCTATATAGGTGGTGGTGAGGTGAGTGTGGGCTGAGCTTCATTACTGTAACAGTGTGTGTCCTATTTAGGGGGTGGTGAGGTGAGTGTGGGCTGAGCTTCATTACTGTACAAGTGTCTGTCCATGTAGGTGGTGGTGAGGTGAGTGTGGGCTGAGCTTCATTACTGTACAAGTGTGTGTCCATGTAGGTGGTGGTGAGGTGAGTGTGGGCTGAGCTTCATTACTGTACCAGTGTGTGTCCTATATAGGTGGTGGTGAAGTGAGTGTGGGCTGAGCTTCATTACTGTACCAGTGTGTGTTCGATGCAGGTGGTGGTGAGGTGAGTGTGGGCTGAGCTTCATTACTGTACCAGTGTGTGTTCTATGCAGGTGGTGGTGAGGTGAGTGTGGGCTGAGCTTCATTACTGTACCAGTGTGTGTCCTATATAGGTGGTGGTGAGGTGAGTGTGGGCTGAGCTTCGTTGCTGTACCAGTGTGTTTTCTACGTAGGTGGTGGTGAGGTGAGTGTGGGCTGAGCTTCATTACTGTACCAGTGTGTGTTCTATGTAGGTGGTGGTGAGGTGAGTGTGGGCTGAGCTTCATTACTGTAACAGTGTGTGTCCTATATAGGTGGTGGTGAGGTGAGTGTGGGCTGAGCTTCATTACTGTACCAGTGTGTGTTCTATGCAGGTGGTGGTGAGGTGAGTGTGGGCTGAGCTTCATTACTGTACCAGTGTGTGCCCTATGTAGGTGGTGGTGGGGTGAGTGTGGGCTGAGCTTCATTACTGTACCAGTGTGTGTCCTATGTAGATGGTGGTGAGGTGAGTGTGAGCTGAGCTTCATTACTGTACCAGTGTGTGTCCTATATAGGTGGTGGTGAGGTGAGTGTGGGCTGAGCTTCATTACTGTACCAGTGTGTGTCCTATGTAGGTGGTGGTGAGGTGAGTGTGAGCTGAGCTTCATTACTGTACCAGTTTGTGTTCTACGTAGGTGGTGGTGAGGTGAGTGTGGGCTGAGCTTCATTACTGTACCAGTGTGTGTTCTACGTAGGTGGTGGTGAGGTGAGTGTGGGCTGAGCTTCATTACTGTACCAGTGTGTGTTCTACGTAGGTGGTGGTGAGGTGAGTGTGGGCTGAGCTTCATTACTGTACCAGTGTGTGTCCTATGTAGGTGGTGGTGGGGTGAGCGTGGGCTGAGCTTCATTACCGTACCAGTGTGTGTTCCATGTAGATGGTGGTGAGGTGAGTGTGGGCTGAGCTTCATTACTGTACCAGTGTGTGTCCTATATAGGGGGTGGTGAGGTGAGTGTGGGCTGAGCTTCATTACTGTACAAGTGTCTGTCCATGTAGGTGGTGGTGAGGTGAGTGTGGGCTGAGCTTCATTACTGTACCAGTGTGTGTCCGAAAGAGGTTGTGGTGAGGTGCGTGTGGGCTGAGCTTCATTACTGTACCAGTGTGTGTTCTATGTAGATGGTGGTGAGGTGAGTGTGGGCTGAGCTTCATTACTGTACCAGTGTGTGTCCTATATAGGTGGTGGTGAGGTGAGTGTGGGCTGAGCTTCATTACTGTACCAGTGTGTGTTCTATGTAGATGGTGGTGAGGTGAGTGTGGGCTGAGCTTCATTACTGTACCAGTGTGTGTCCTATGTAGGTGGTGGTGGGCTGAGCTTCATTACTGTACCAGTGTGTGTCCTATATAGGTGGTGGTGAGTTGAGTGTGGGCTGAGCTTCGTTGCTGTACAAGTGTGTGTTCTACGTGGGTGGTGGTGAGGTGAGTGTGGGCTGAGCTTCATTACTGTACCAGTGTGTGTCCTATGTAGGTGGTGGTGAGGTGCGTGTGGGCTGAGCTTCATTACTGTACCAGTGTGTGTCCTATGTAGGTGGTGGTGAGGTGAGTGTGGGCTGAGCTTCATTACTGTACCAGTGTGTGTCCTATATAGGTGGTGGTGAGGTGAGTGTGGGCTGAGCTTCATTACTGTACCAGTGTGTGTTCTACGTAGGTGGTGGTGAGGTGAGTGTGGGCTGAGCTTCATTACTGTACCAGTGTGTGTCCTATTTAGGGGGTGGTGAGGTGAGTGTGGGCTGAGCTTCATTACTGTACAAGTGTCTGTCCATGTAGGTGGTGGTGAGGTGAGTGTGGGCTGAGCTTCATTACTGTACCAGTGTGTGTTCTATGCAGGTGGTGGTGACGTGAGTGTGGGCTGAGCTTCATTACTGTACCAGTGTGTGTTCTACGTAGGTGGTGGTGAGGTGAGTGTGGGCTGAGCTTCATTACTGTACCAGTGTGTGTCCTATGTAGGTGGTGGTGAGGTGCGTGTGGGCTGAGCTTCATTACTGTACCAGTGTGTGTCCTATGTAGATGGTGGTGAGGTGAGTGTGGGCTGAGCTTCATTACTGTACCAGTGTGTGTCCTATATAGGTGGTGGTGAGGTGAGTGTGGGCTGAGCTTCATTACTGTACCAGTGTGTGTCCTATTTAGGGGGTGGTGAGGTGAGTGTGGGCTGAGCTTCATTACTGTACAAGTGTCTGTCCATGTAGGTGGTGGTGAGGTGAGTGTGGGCTGAGCTTCATTACTGTACCAGTGTGTGTCCTAAATAGGTTGTGGTGAGGTGCGTGTGGGCTGAGCTTCATTACTGTACCAGTGTGTGTTCTATGTAGATGGTGGTGAGGTGAGTGTGGGCTGAGCTTCATTACTGTACCAGTGTGTGTCCTATATAGGTGGTGGTGAGGTGAGTGTGGGCTGAGCTTCATTACTGTACCAGTGTGTGTTCTATGTAGATGGTGGTGAGGTGAGTGTGGGCTGAGCTTCATTACTGTACCAGTGTGTGTCCTATATAGGTGGTGGTAAGTTGAGTGTGGGCTGAGCTTCGTTGCTGTACAAGTGTGTGTTCTACGTGGGTGGTGGTGAGGTGAGTGTGGGCTGAGCTTCATTACTGTACCAGTGTGTGTTCTATGTAGGTGGTGGTGAGGTGAGTGTGGGCTGAGCTTCATTACTATACCAGTGTGTGTCCTATATAGGTGGTGGTGAGGTGAGTGTGGGCTGAGCTTCATTACTGTACCAGTGTGTGTTCTATGCAGGTGGTGGTGGGGTGAGTGTGGGCTGAGCTTCATTACTGTACCAGTGTGTGTCCTATATAGGTGGTGGTGAGGTGCGTGTGGGCTGAGCTTCATTACTGTACCAGTGTGTGTTCTACGTAGGTGGTGGTGAGGTGAGTGTGGGCTGAGCTTCATTACTGTACCAGTGTGTGTTCTACGTAGGTGGTGGTGAGGTGAGTGTGGGCTGAGCTTCATTACTGTACAAGTGTCTGTCCATGTAGGGGGTGGTGAGGTGAGTGTGGGCTGAGCTTCGTTGCTGTACCAGTGTGTGTTCTATGTAGGTGGTGGTGGGGTTAGCATGGGCTGAGCTTCATTACTGTACCAGTGTGTGTCCTATGTAGGTGGTGGTGAGGTGAGCGTGGGCTGAGCTTCATTACTGTACCAGTGTGTGTCCTATGTAGGTGGTGGTGAGGTGAGTGTGGGCTGAGCTTCATTACTGTACCAGTGTGTGTTCTATGTAGATGGTGGTGAGGTGAGTGTGGGCTGAGCTTCATTACTGTACCAGTGTGTGTCCTATTTAGCGGGTGGTGAGCTGCGTGTGCGCTGAGCTTCATTACTGTACCAGTGTGTGTTCTATATAGGTGGTGGTGAGGTGAGTGTGGGCTGAGCTTCATTACTGTACCAGTGTGTGTCCTATATAGGTGGTGGTGAGGTTAGTGTGGGCTGAGCTTCATTACTGTACCAGTGTGTGTCCTATTTAGCGGGTGGTGAGCTGCGTGTGCGCTGAGCTTCATTACTGTACCAGTGTGTGTTCTATATAGGTGGTGGTGAGGTGAGTGTGGGCTGAGCTTCATTACTGTACCAGTGTGTGTCCTATGTAGGTGGTTGTGAGGTGAGTGTGGGCTGAGCTTCATTACTGTACCAGTGTGTGTCCTATTTAGGGGGTGGTGAGGTGAGTGTGGGCTGAGCTTCATTACTGTACCAGTGTGTGTCCTATGTAGGTGGTGGTGAGGTGAGTGTGGGCTGAGCTTCATTACTGTACAAGTGTGTGTCCGCGTAGGTGGTGGTGAGGTGAGTGTGGGCTGAGCTTCATTAATGTACCAGTGTGTGTCCTATATAGGTGGTGGTGAGGTGCGTGTGGGCTGAGCTTCATTACTGTACCAGTGTGTGTTCTATGCACGTGGTGGTGAGGTGAGTGTGGGCTGAGCTTCATTACTGTACCAGTGTGTGTCCTATATAGGTGGTGGTGAGGTGCGTGTGGGCTGAGCTTCAATACTGTACCAGTGTGTGTTCTATGCAGGTTGTGGTGAGGTGAGTGTGGGCTGAGCTTCATTACTGTACCAGTGTGTGTCCCATGTCGGTGGCGGTGGGGTGAGTGTGGGCTGAGCTTCATTACTGTACCAGTGTGTGTCCTATATAGGTGGTGGTGAGGTGAGTGTGGGCTGAGCTTCATTACTGTAACAGTGTGTGTCCTATTTAGGGGGTGGTGAGGTGAGTGTGGGCTGAGCTTCATTACTGTACAAGTGTCTGTCCATGTAGGTGGTGGTGAGGTGAGTGTGGGCTGAGCTTCATTACTGTACAAGTGTGTGTCCATGTAGGTGGTGGTGAGGTGAGTGTGGGCTGAGCTTCATTACTGTACCAGTGTGTGTCCTATATAGGTGGTGGTGAAGTGAGTGTGGGCTGAGCTTCATTACTGTACCAGTGTGTGTTCGATGCAGGTGGTGGTGAGGTGAGTGTGGGCTGAGCTTCATTACTGTACCAGTGTGTGTTCTATGCAGGTGGTGGTGAGGTGAGTGTGGGCTGAGCTTCATTACTGTACCAGTGTGTGTCCTATATAGGTGGTGGTGAGGTGAGTGTGGGCTGAGCTTCGTTGCTGTACCAGTGTGTTTTCTACGTAGGTGGTGGTGAGGTGAGTGTGGGCTGAGCTTCATTACTGTACCAGTGTGTGTTCTATGTAGGTGGTGGTGAGGTGAGTGTGGGCTGAGCTTCATTACTGTAACAGTGTGTGTCCTATATAGGTGGTGGTGAGGTGAGTGTGGGCTGAGCTTCATTACTGTACCAGTGTGTGTTCTATGCAGGTGGTGGTGAGGTGAGTGTGGGCTGAGCTTCATTACTGTACCAGTGTGTGCCCTATGTAGGTGGTGGTGGGGTGAGTGTGGGCTGAGCTTCATTACTGTACCAGTGTGTGTCCTATGTAGATGGTGGTGAGGTGAGTGTGAGCTGAGCTTCATTACTGTACCAGTGTGTGTCCTATATAGGTGGTGGTGAGGTGAGTGTGGGCTGAGCTTCATTACTGTACCAGTGTGTCCTATGTAGGTGGTGGTGAGGTGAGTGTGAGCTGAGCTTCATTACTGTACCAGTTTGTGTTCTACGTAGGTGGTGGTGAGGTGAGTGTGGGCTGAGCTTCATTACTGTACCAGTGTGTGTTCTACGTAGGTGGTGGTGAGGTGAGTGTGGGCTGAGCTTCATTACTGTACCAGTGTGTGTTCTACGTAGGTGGTGGTGAGGTGAGTGTGGGCTGAGCTTCATTACTGTACCAGTGTGTGTCCTATGTAGGTGGTGGTGGGGTGAGCGTGGGCTGAGCTTCATTACCGTACCAGTGTGTGTTCCATGTAGATGGTGGTGAGGTGAGTGTGGGCTGAGCTTCATTACTGTACCAGTGTGTGTCCTATATAGGGGGTGGTGAGGTGAGTGTGGGCTGAGCTTCATTACTGTACAAGTGTCTGTCCATGTAGGTGGTGGTGAGGTGAGTGTGGGCTGAGCTTCATTACTGTACCAGTGTGTGTCCGAAAGAGGTTGTGGTGAGGTGCGTGTGGGCTGAGCTTCATTACTGTACCAGTGTGTGTTCTATGTAGATGGTGGTGAGGTGAGTGTGGGCTGAGCTTCATTACTGTACCAGTGTGTGTCCTATATAGGTGGTGGTGAGGTGAGTGTGGGCTGAGCTTCATTACTGTACCAGTGTGTGTTCTATGTAGATGGTGGTGAGGTGAGTGTGGGCTGAGCTTCATTACTGTACCAGTGTGTGTCCTATGTAGGTGGTGGTGGGCTGAGCTTCATTACTGTACCAGTGTGTGTCCTATATAGGTGGTGGTGAGTTGAGTGTGGGCTGAGCTTCGTTGCTGTACAAGTGTGTGTTCTACGTGGGTGGTGGTGAGGTGAGTGTGGGCTGAGCTTCATTACTGTACCAGTGTGTGTCCTATGTAGGTGGTGGTGAGGTGCGTGTGGGCTGAGCTTCATTACTGTACCAGTGTGTGTCCTATGTAGGTGGTGGTGAGGTGAGTGTGGGCTGAGCTTCATTACTGTACCAGTGTGTGTCCTATATAGGTGGTGGTGAGGTGAGTGTGGGCTGAGCTTCATTACTGTACCAGTGTGTGTTCTACGTAGGTGGTGGTGAGGTGAGTGTGGGCTGAGCTTCATTACTGTACCAGTGTGTGTCCTATTTAGGGGGTGGTGAGGTGAGTGTGGGCTGAGCTTCATTACTGTACAAGTGTCTGTCCATATAGGTGGTGGTGAGGTGAGTGTGGGCTGAGCTTCATTACTGTACCAGTGTGTGTTCTATGCAGGTGGTGGTGACGTGAGTGTGGGCTGAGCTTCATTACTGTACCAGTGTGTGTTCTACGTAGGTGGTGGTGAGGTGAGTGTGGGCTGAGCTTCATTACTGTACCAGTGTGTGTCCTATGTAGGTGGTGGTGAGGTGCGTGTGGGCTGAGCTTCATTACTGTACCAGTGTGTGTCCTATGTAGATGGTGGTGAGGTGAGTGTGGGCTGAGCTTCATTACTGTACCAGTGTGTGTCCTATATAGGTGGTGGTGAGGTGAGTGTGGGCTGAGCTTCATTACTGTACCAGTGTGTGTCCTATTTAGGGGGTGGTGAGGTGAGTGTGGGCTGAGCTTCATTACTGTACAAGTGTCTGTCCATGTAGGTGGTGGTGAGGTGAGTGTGGGCTGAGCTTCATTACTGTACCAGTGTGTGTCCTAAATAGGTTGTGGTGAGGTGCGTGTGGGCTGAGCTTCATTACTGTACCAGTGTGTGTTCTATGTAGATGGTGGTGAGGTGAGTGTGGGCTGAGCTTCATTACTGTACCAGTGTGTGTCCTATATAGGTGGTGGTGAGGTGAGTGTGGGCTGAGCTTCATTACTGTACCAGTGTGTGTTCTATGTATATGGTGGTGAGGTGAGTGTGGGCTGAGCTTCATTACTGTACCAGTGTGTGTCCTATATAGGTGGTGGTGAGTTGAGTGTGGGCTGAGCTTCGTTGCTGTACAAGTGTGTGTTCTACGTGGGTGGTGGTGAGGTGAGTGTGGGCTGAGCTTCATTACTGTACCAGTGTGTGTTCTATGTAGGTGGTGGTGAGGTGAGTGTGGGCTGAGCTTCATTACTATACCAGTGTGTGTCCTATATAGGTGGTGGTGAGGTGAGTGTGGGCTGAGCTTCATTACTGTACCAGTGTGTGTTCTATGCAGGTGGTGGTGGGGTGAGTGTGGGCTGAGCTTCATTACTGTACCAGTGTGTGTCCTATATAGGTGGTGGTGAGGTGCGTGTGGGCTGAGCTTCATTACTGTACCAGTGTGTGTTCTACGTAGGTGGTGGTGAGGTGAGTGTGGGCTGAGCTTCATTACTGTACCAGTGTGTGTTCTACGTAGGTGGTGGTGAGGTGAGTGTGGGCTGAGCTTCATTACTGTACAAGTGTCTGTCCATGTAGGGGGTGGTGAGGTGAGTGTGGGCTGAGCTTCGTTGCTGTACCAGTGTGTGTTCTATGTAGGTGGTGGTGGGGTTAGCATGGGCTGAGCTTCATTACTGTACCAGTGTGTGTCCTATGTAGGTGGTGGTGAGGTGAGCGTGGGCTGAGCTTCATTACTGTACCAGTGTGTGTCCTATGTAGGTGGTGGTGAGGTGAGTGTGGGCTGAGCTTCATTACTGTACCAGTGTGTGTTCTATGTAGATGGTGGTGAGGTGAGTGTGGGCTGAGCTTCATTACTGTACCAGTGTGTGTCCTATTTAGCGGGTGGTGAGCTGCGTGTGCGCTGAGCTTCATTACTGTACCAGTGTGTGTTCTATATAGGTGGTGGTGAGGTGAGTGTGGGCTGAGCTTCATTACTGTACCAGTGTGTGTCCTGTATAGGTGGTGGTGAGGTTAGTGTGGGCTGAGCTTCATTACTGTACAAGTGTGTGTCCTATGTAGGTGGTGGTGGGGTGAGCGTTGGCTGAGCTTCGTTACTGTACCAGTGTGTGTCCTATGTAGGTGGTGGTGAGGTGAGCGTGGGCTGAGCTTCATTACTGTACCAGTGTGTGTCCTATATAGGTGGTGTTGAGGTGAGTGTGGGCTGAGCTTCATTACTGTACCAGTGTGTGTTCCATGTAGATGGTGGTGAGGTGAGTGTGGGCTGAGCTTCATTACTGTACCAGTGTGTGTCCTATGTAGGTGGTGGTGAGGTGAGTGTGGGCTGAGCTTCATTACTGTACCAGTGTGTGTCCTATATAGGTGGTGGTGAGGTGAGTGTGGGCTGAGCTTCATTACTGTACCAGTGTGTGTTCTACGTAGGTGGTGGTGAGGTGAGTGTGGGCTGAGCTTCATTACTGTACCAGTGTGTGTTCTACGTAGGTGGTGGTGAGGTGAGTGTGGGCTGAGCTTCATTGCTGTACCAGTGTGTGTTCTACGTAGGTGGTGGTGAGGTGAGTGTGGGCTGAGCTTCATTACTGTACCAGTGTGTGTTCTACGTAGGTGGTGGTGAGGTGAGTGTGGGCTGAGCTTCATTACTGTACCAGTGTGTGTCCTATTTAGGGGGTGGTGAGGTGAGTGTGGGCTGAGCTTCATTACTGTACAAGTGTCTGTCCATGTAGGTGGTGGTGAGGTGAGTGTGGGCTGAGCTTCATTACTGTACCAGTGTGTGTCCTAAATAGGTGGTGGTGAGGTGCGTGTGGGCTGAGCTTCATTACTGTACCAGTGTGTGTTCTATGCAGGTGGTGGTGAGGTGAGTGTGGGCTGAGCTTCATTACTGTACCAGTGTGTGTCCTATATAGGTGGTGGTGAGGTGAGTGTGGGCTGAGCATCGTTGCTGTACCAGTGTGTGTCCTATGTAGGTGGTGGTGAGGTGAGTGTGGGCTGAGCTTCATTACTGTACCAGTGTGTGTCCTATATAGGTGGTGGTGAGGTGAGTGTGGGCTGAGCTTCATTACTGTACCAGTGTGTGTTCTACGTAGGTGGTGGTGAGGTGAGTGTGGGCTGAGCTTCATTACTGTACCAGTGTGTGTTCTATGTAGGTGGTGGTGAGGTGAGTGTGGGCTGAGCTTCATTACTGTACCAGTGTGTGTCCTATATAGGTGGTGGTGAGGTGAGTGTGGGCTGAGCTTCATTACTGTACCAGTGTGTGTTCTACGTAGGTGGTGGTGAGGTGAGTGTGGGCTGAGCTTCATTACTGTACCAGTGTGTGTCCTATTTAGGGGGTGGTGAGGTGAGTGTGGGCTGAGCTTCATTACTGTACAAGTGTCTGTCCATGTAGGTGGTGGTGAGGTGAGTGTGGGCTGAGCTTCATTACTGTACCAGTGTGTGTTCTATGCAGGTGGTGGTGAGGTGAGTGTGGGCTGAGCTTCATTACTGTACCAGTGTGTGTTCTACGTAGGTGGTGGTGAGGTGAGTGTGGGCTGAGCTTCATTACTGTACCAGTGTGTGTTCTATGTAGGTGGTGGTGAGGTGAGTGTGGGCTGAGCTTCATTACTGTACCAGTGTGTGTCCTATGTAGGTGGTTGTGAGGTGAGTGTGGGCTGAGCTTCATTACTGTACCAGTGTGTGTCCTATTTAGGGGGTGGTGAGGTGAGTGTGGGCTGAGCTTCATTACTGTACCAGTGTGTGTCCTATGTAGGTGGTGGTGAGGTGAGTGTGGGCTGAGCTTCATTACTGTACAAGTGTGTGTCCGCGTAGGTGGTGGTGAGGTGAGTGTGGGCTGAGCTTCATTACTGTACCAGTGTGTGTCCTATATAGGTGGTGGTGAGGTGCGTGTGGGCTGAGCTTCATTACTGTACCAGTGTGTGTTCTATGCACGTGGTGGTGAGGTGAGTGTGGGCTGAGCTTCATTACTGTACCAGTGTGTGTCCTATATAGGTGGTGGTGAGGTGCGTGTGGGCTGAGCTTCATTACTGTACCAGTGTGTGTTCTATGCAGGTTGTGGTGAGGTGAGTGTGGGCTGAGCTTCATTACTGTACCAGTGTGTGTCCCATGTCGGTGGCGGTGGGGTGAGTGTGGGCTGAGCTTCATTACTGTACCAGTGTGTGTCCTATATAGGTGGTGGTGAGGTGAGTGTGGGCTGAGCTTCATTACTGTAACAGTGTGTGTCCTATTTAGGGGGTGGTGAGGTGAGTGTGGGCTGAGCTTCATTACTGTACAAGTGTCTGTCCATGTAGGTGGTGGTGAGGTGAGTGTGGGCTGAGCTTCATTACTGTACAAGTGTGTGTCCATGTAGGTGGTGGTGAGGTGAGTGTGGGCTGAGCTTCATTACTGTACCAGTGTGTGTCCTATATAGGTGGTGGTGAAGTGCGTGTGGGCTGAGCTTCATTACTGTACCAGTGTGTGTTCGATGCAGGTGGTGGTGAGGTGAGTGTGGGCTGAGCTTCATTACTGTACCAGTGTGTGTTCTATGCAGGTGGTGGTGAGGTGAGTGTGGGCTGAGCTTCATTACTGTACCAGTGTGTGTCCTATATAGGTGGTGGTGAGGTGAGTGTGGGCTGAGCTTCGTTGCTGTACCAGTGTGTTTTCTACGTAGGTGGTGGTGAGGTGAGTGTGGGCTGAGCTTCATTACTGTACCAGTGTGTGTTCTATGTAGGTGGTGGTGAGGTGAGTGTGGGCTGAGCTTCATTACTGTACCAGTGTGTGTCCTATATAGGTGGTGGTGAGGTGAGTGTGGGCTGAGCTTCATTACTGTACCAGTGTGTGTTCTATGCAGGTGGTGGTGAGGTGAGTGTGGGCTGAGCTTCATTACTGTACCAGTGTGTGCCCTATGTAGGTGGTGGTGGGGTGAGTGTGGGCTGAGCTTCATTACTGTACCAGTGTGTGTCCTATGTAGATGGTGGTGAGGTGAGTGTGGGCTGAGCTTCATTACTGTACCAGTGTGTGTCCTATATAGGTGGTGGTGAGGTGAGTGTGGGCTGAGCTTCATTACTGTACCAGTGTGTGTCCTATGTAGGTGGTGGTGAGGTGAGTGTGAGCTGAGCTTCATTACTGTACCAGTGTGTGTTCTACGTAGGTGGTGGTGAGGTGAGTGTGGGCTGAGCTTCATTACTGTACCAGTGTGTGTCCTATATAGGTGGTGGTGAGGTGAGTGTGGGCTGAGCTTCATTACTGTACCAGTGTGTGTTCTATGCAGGTGGTGGTGAGGTGAGTGTGGGCTGAGCTTCATTACTGTACCAGTGTGTGTCCTATATAGGTGGTGGTGAGGTGAGTGTGGGCTGAGCTTCGTTGCTGTACCAGTGTGTTTTCTACGTAGGTGGTGGTGAGGTGAGTGTGGGCTGAGCTTCATTACTGTACCAGTGTGTGTTCTATGTAGGTGGTGGTGAGGTGAGTGTGGGCTGAGCTTCATTACTGTACCAGTGTGTGTCCTATATAGGTGGTGGTGAGGTGAGTGTGGGCTGAGCTTCATTACTCTACCAGTGTGTGTTCTATGCAGGTGGTGGTGAGGTGAGTGTGGGCTGAGCTTCATTACTGTACCAGTGTGTGCCCTATGTAGGTGGTGGTGGGGTGAGTGTGGGCTGAGCTTCATTACTGTACCAGTGTGTGTCCTATGTAGATGGTGGTGAGGTGAGTGTGGGCTGAGCTTCATTACTGTACCAGTGTGTGTCCTATATAGGTGGTGGTGAGGTGAGTGTGGGCTGAGCTTCATTACTGTACCAGTGTGTGTCCTATGTAGGTGGTGGTGAGGTGAGTGTGAGCTGAGCTTCATTACTGTACCAGTGTGTGTTCTACGTAGGTGGTGGTGAGGTGAGTGTGGGCTGAGCTTCATTACTGTACCAGTGTGTGTTCTACGTAGGTGGTGGTGAGGTGAGTGTGGGCTGAGCTTCATTACTGTACCAGTGTGTGTTCTACGTAGGTGGTGGTGAGGTGAGTGTGGGCTGAGCTTCATTACTGTACCAGTGTGTGTTCCATGTAGATGGTGGTGAGGTGAGTGTGGGCTGAGCTTCATTACTGTACCAGTGTGTGTCCTATGTAGGTGGTGGTGAGGTGAGTGTGGGCTGAGCTTCATTACTGTACCAGTGTGTGTCCTATATAGGTGGTGGTGAGGTGAGTGTGGGCTGAGCTTCATTACTGTACCAGTGTGTGTTCTACGTAGGTGGTGGTGAGGTGAGTGTGGGCTGAGCTTCATTACTGTACCAGTGTGTGTTCTACGTAGGTGGTGGTGAGGTGAGTGTGGGCTGAGCTTCATTACTGTACCAGTGTGTGTTCTACGTAGGTGGTGGTGAGGTGAGTGTGGGCTGAGCTTCATTACTGTACCAGTGTGTGTTCTACGTAGGTGGTGGTGAGGTGAGTGTGGGCTGAGCTTCATTACTGTACAAGTGTGTGTCCTATTTAGGGGGTGGTGAGGTGAGTGTGGGCTGAGCTTCATTACTGTACAAGTGTCTGTCCATGTAGGTGGTGGTGAGGTGAGTGTGGGCTGAGCTTCATTACTGTACCAGTGTGTGTCCTAAATAGGTGGTGGTGAGGTGCGTGTGGGCTGAGCTTCATTACTGTACCAGTGTGTGTTCTATGCAGGTGGTGGTGAGGTGAGTGTGGGCTGAGCTTCATTACTGTACCAGTGTGTGTCCTATATAGGTGGTGGTGAGGTGAGTGTGGGCTGAGCATCGTTGCTGTACCAGTGTGTGTTCTACGTAGGTGGTGGTGAGGTGAGTGTGGGCTGAGCTTCATTACTGTACCAGTGTGTGTTCTATGTAGGTGGTGGTGAGGTGAGTGTGGGCTGAGCTTCATTACTGTACCAGTGTGTGTCCTATATAGGTGGTGGTGAGGTGAGTGTGGGCTGAGCTTCATTACTGTACCAGTGTGTGTTCTACGTAGGTGGTGGTGAGGTGAGTGTGGGCTGAGCTTCATTACTGTACCAGTGTGTGTCCTATTTAGGGGGTGGTGAGGTGAGTGTGGGCTGAGCTTCATTACTGTACAAGTGTCTGTCCATGTAGGTGGTGGTGAGGTGAGTGTGGGCTGAGCTTCATTACTGTACCAGTGTGTGTTCTATGCAGGTGGTGGTGAGGTGAGTGTGGGCTGAGCTTCATTACTGTACCAGTGTGTGTTCTACGTAGGTGGTGGTGAGGTGAGTGTGGGCTGAGCTTCATTACTGTACCAGTGTGTGTTCTATGTAGGTGGTGGTGAGGTGAGTGTGGGCTGAGCTTCATTACTGTACCAGTGTGTGTCCTATGTAGGTGGTTGTGAGGTGAGTGTGGGCTGAGCTTCATTACTGTACCAGTGTGTGTCCTATTTAGGGGGTGGTGAGGTGAGTGTGGGCTGAGCTTCATTACTGTACCAGTGTGTGTCCTATGTAGGTGGTGGTGAGGTGAGTGTGGGCTGAGCTTCATTACTGTACAAGTGTGTGTCCGCGTAGGTGGTGGTGAGGTGAGTGTGGGCTGAGCTTCATTACTGTACCAGTGTGTGTCCTATATAGGTGGTGGTGAGGTGCGTGTGGGCTGAGCTTCATTACTGTACCAGTGTGTGTTCTATGCACGTGGTGGTGAGGTGAGTGTGGGCTGAGCTTCATTACTGTACCAGTGTGTGTCCTATATAGGTGGTGGTGAGGTGCGTGTGGGCTGAGCTTCATTACTGTACCAGTGTGTGTTCTATGCAGGTTGTGGTGAGGTGAGTGTGGGCTGAGCTTCATTACTGTACCAGTGTGTGTCCCATGTCGGTGGCGGTGGGGTGAGTGTGGGCTGAGCTTCATTACTGTACCAGTGTGTGTCCTATATAGGTGGTGGTGAGGTGAGTGTGGGCTGAGCTTCATTACTGTAACAGTGTGTGTCCTATTTAGGGGGTGGTGAGGTGAGTGTGGGCTGAGCTTCATTACTGTACAAGTGTCTGTCCATGTAGGTGGTGGTGAGGTGAGTGTGGGCTGAGCTTCATTACTGTACCAGTGTGTGTCCTATATAGGTGGTGGTGAGGTGAGTGTGGGCTGAGCTTCATTACTGTAACAGTGTGTGTCCTATTTAGGTGGTGGTGAGGTGAGTGTGGGCTGAGCTTCATTACTGTACCAGTGTGTGTTCTATGTAGGTGGTGGTGAGGTGAGTGTGGGCTGAGCTTCATTACTGTACCAGTGTGTGTCCTATATAGGTGGTGGTGAGGTGAGTGTGGGCTGAGCTTCATTACTGTACCAGTGTGTGTTCTATGCAGGTGGTGGTGAGGTGAGTGTGGGCTGAGCTTCATTACTGTACCAGTGTGTGCCCTATGTAGGTGGTGGTGGGGTGAGTGTGGGCTGAGCTTCATTACTGTACCAGTGTGTGTCCTATGTAGATGGTGGTGAGGTGAGTGTGGGCTGAGCTTCATTACTGTACCAGTGTGTGTCCTATATAGGTGGTGGTGAGGTGAGTGTGGGCTGAGCTTCATTACTGTACCAGTGTGTGTCCTATGTAGGTGGTGGTGAGGTGAGTGTGAGCTGAGCTTCATTACTGTACCAGTTTGTGTTCTACGTAGGTGGTGGTGAGGTGAGTGTGGGCTGAGCTTCATTACTGTACCAGTGTGTGTTCTACGTAGGTGGTGGTGAGGTGAGTGTGGGCTGAGCTTCATTACTGTACCAGTGTGTATTCTACGTAGGTGGTGGTGAGGTGAGTGTGGGCTGAGCTTCATTACTGTACCAGTGTGTGTCCTATGTAGGTGGTGGTGGGGTGAGCGTGGGCTGAGCTTCATTACCGTACCAGTGTGTGTTCCATGTAGATGGTGGTGAGGTGAGTGTGGGCTGAGCTTCATTACTGTACCAGTGTGTGTCCTATATAGGGGGTGGTGAGGTGAGTGTGGGCTGAGCTTCATTACTGTACAAGTGTCTGTCCATGTAGGTGGTGGTGAGGTGAGTGTGGGCTGAGCTTCATTACTGTACCAGTGTGTGTCCGAAAGAGGTTGTGGTGAGGTGCGTGTGGGCTGAGCTTCATTACTGTACCAGTGTGTGTTCTATGTAGATGGTGGTGAGGTGAGTGTGGGCTGAGCTTCATTACTGTACCAGTGTGTGTCCTATATAGGTGGTGGTGAGGTGAGTGTGGGCTGAGCTTCATTACTGTACCAGTGTGTGTTCTATGTAGATGGTGGTGAGGTGAGTGTGGGCTGAGCTTCATTACTGTACCAGTGTGTGTCCTATGTAGGTGGTGGTGGGCTGAGCTTCATTACTGTACCAGTGTGTGTCCTATATAGGTGGTGGTGAGTTGAGTGTGGGCTGAGCTTCGTTGCTGTACAAGTGTGTGTTCTACGTGGGTGGTGGTGAGGTGAGTGTGGGCTGAGCTTCATTACTGTACCAGTGTGTGTCCTATGTAGGTGGTGGTGAGGTGCGTGTGGGCTGAGCTTCATTACTGTACCAGTGTGTGTCCTATGTAGGTGGTGGTGAGGTGAGTGTGGGCTGAGCTTCATTACTGTACCAGTGTGTGTCCTATATAGGTGGTGGTGAGGTGAGTGTGGGCTGAGCTTCATTACTGTACCAGTGTGTGTTCTACGTAGGTGGTGGTGAGGTGAGTGTGGGCTGAGCTTCATTACTGTACCAGTGTATGTCCTATTTAGGGGGTGGTGAGGTGAGTGTGGGCTGAGCTTCATTACTGTACAAGTGTCTGTCCATGTAGGTGGTGGTGAGGTGAGTGTGGGCTGAGCTTCATTACTGTACCAGTGTGTGTTCTATGCAGGTGGTGGTGACGTGAGTGTGGGCTGAGCTTCATTACTGTACCAGTGTGTGTTCTACGTAGGTGGTGGTGAGGTGAGTGTGGGCTGAGCTTCATTACTGTACCAGTGTGTGTCCTATGTAGGTGGTGGTGAGGTGCGTGTGGGCTGAGCTTCATTACTGTACCAGTGTGTGTCCTATGTAGATGGTGGTGAGGTGAGTGTGGGCTGAGCTTCATTACTGTACCAGTGTGTGTCCTATATAGGTGGTGGTGAGGTGAGTGTGGGCTGAGCTTCATTACTGTACCAGTGTGTGTCCTATTTAGGGGGTGGTGAGGTGAGTGTGGGCTGAGCTTCATTACTGTACAAGTGTCTGTCCATGTAGGTGGTGGTGAGGTGAGTGTGGGCTGAGCTTCATTACTGTACCGGTGTGTGTCCTAAATAGGTTGTGGTGAGGTGCGTGTGGGCTGAGCTTCATTACTGTACCAGTGTGTGTTCTATGTAGATGGTGGTGAGGTGAGTGTGGGCTGAGCTTCATTACTGTACCAGTGTGTGTTCTACGTAGGTGGTGGTGAGGTGAGTGTGGGCTGAGCTTCATTACTGTACCAGTGTGTGTTCTACGTAGGTGGTGGTGAGGTGAGTGTGGGCTGAGCTTCATTACTGTACCAGTGTGTGTTCTACGTAGGTGGTGGTGAGGTGAGTGTGGGCTGAGCTTCATTACTGTACCAGTGTGTGTCCTATATAGGTGGTGGTGAGGTGAGTGTGGGCTGAGCTTCATTACTGTACCAGTGTGTGTTCTACGTAGGTGGTGGTGAGGTGAGTGTGGGCTGAGCTTCATTACTGTACCAGTGTGTGTTCTACGTAGGTGGTGGTGAGGTGAGTGTGGGCTGAGCTTCATTACTGTACCAGTGTGTGTTCTACGTAGGTGGTGGTGAGGTGAGTGTGGGCTGAGCTTCATTACTGTACCAGTGTGTGTTCTACGTAGGTGGTGGTGAGGTGAGTGTGGGCTGAGCTTCATTACTGTACCAGTGTGTGTCCTATTTAGGGGGTGGTGAGGTGAGTGTGGGCTGAGCTTCATTACTGTACAAGTGTCTGTCCATGTAGGTGGTGGTGAGGTGAGTGTGGGCTGAGCTTCATTACTGTACCAGTGTGTGTCCTATATAGGTGGTGGTGAGGTGAGTGTGGGCTGAGCTTCATTACTGTACCAGTGTGTGTTCTACGTAGGTGGTGGTGAGGTGAGTGTGGGCTGAGCTTCATTACTGTACCAGTGTGTGTTCTACGTAGGTGGTGGTGAGGTGAGTGTGGGCTGAGCTTCATTACTGTACCAGTGTGTGTTCTATGCAGGTGGTGGTGAGGTGAGTGTGGGCTGAGCTTCATTACTGTACCAGTGTGTGTCCTATATAGGTGGTGGTGAGGTGAGTGTGGGCTGAGCATCGTTGCTGTACCAGTGTGTGTTCTACGTAGGTGGTGGTGAGGTGAGTGTGGGCTGAGCTTCATTACTGTACCAGTGTGTGTTCTATGTAGGTGGTGGTGAGGTGAGTGTGGGCTGAGCTTCATTACTGTACCAGTGTGTGTCCTATATAGGTGGTGGTGAGGTGAGTGTGGGCTGAGCTTCATTACTGTACCAGTGTGTGTTCTACGTAGGTGGTGGTGAGGTGAGTGTGGGCTGAGCTTCATTACTGTACCAGTGTGTGTCCTATTTAGGGGGTGGTGAGGTGAGTGTGGGCTGAGCTTCATTACTGTACAAGTGTCTGTCCATGTAGGTGGTGGTGAGGTGAGTGTGGGCTGAGCTTCATTACTGTACCAGTGTGTGTTCTATGCAGGTGGTGGTGAGGTGAGTGTGGGCTGAGCTTCATTACTGTACCAGTGTGTGTTCTACGTAGGTGGTGGTGAGGTGAGTGTGGGCTGAGCTTCATTACTGTACCAGTGTGTGTTCTATGTAGGTGGTGGTGAGGTGAGTGTGGGCTGAGCTTCATTACTGTACCAGTGTGTGTCCTATGTAGGTGGTTGTGAGGTGAGTGTGGGCTGAGCTTCATTACTGTACCAGTGTGTGTCCTATTTAGGGGGTGGTGAGGTGAGTGTGGGCTGAGCTTCATTACTGTACCAGTGTGTGTCCTATGTAGGTGGTGGTGAGGTGAGTGTGGGCTGAGCTTCATTACTGTACAAGTGTGTGTCCGCGTAGGTGGTGGTGAGGTGAGTGTGGGCTGAGCTTCATTACTGTACCAGTGTGTGTCCTATATAGGTGGTGGTGAGGTGCGTGTGGGCTGAGCTTCATTACTGTACCAGTGTGTGTTCTATGCACGTGGTGGTGAGGTGAGTGTGGGCTGAGCTTCATTACTGTACCAGTGTGTGTTCTATGCATGTGGTGGTGAGGTGAGTGTGGGCTGAGCTTCATTACTGTACCAGTGTGTGTCCTATATAGGTGGTGGTGAGGTGAGTGTGGGCTGAGCTTCGTTGCTGTACCAGTGTGTTTTCTACGTAGGTGGTGGTGAGGTGAGTGTGGGCTGAGCTTCATTACTGTACCAGTGTGTGTTCTATGTAGGTGGTGGTGAGGTGAGTGTGGGCTGAGCTTCATTACTGTACCAGTGTGTGTCCTATATAGGTGGTGGTGAGGTGAGTGTGGGCTGAGCTTCATTACTCTACCAGTGTGTGTTCTATGCAGGTGGTGGTGAGGTGAGTGTGGGCTGAGCTTCATTACTGTACCAGTGTGTGCCCTATGTAGGTGGTGGTGGGGTGAGTGTGGGCTGAGCTTCATTACTGTACCAGTGTGTGTCCTATGTAGATGGTGGTGAGGTGAGTGTGGGCTGAGCTTCATTACTGTACCAGTGTGTGTCCTATATAGGTGGTGGTGAGGTGAGTGTGGGCTGAGCTTCATTACTGTACCAGTGTGTGTCCTATGTAGGTGGTGGTGAGGTGAGTGTGAGCTGAGCTTCATTACTGTACCAGTGTGTGTTCTACGTAGGTGGTGGTGAGGTGAGTGTGGGCTGAGCTTCATTACTGTACCAGTGTGTGTTCTACGTAGGTGGTGGTGAGGTGAGTGTGGGCTGAGCTTCATTACTGTACCAGTGTGTGTTCTACGTAGGTGGTGGTGAGGTGAGTGTGGGCTGAGCTTCATTACTGTACCAGTGTGTGTTCCATGTAGATGGTGGTGAGGTGAGTGTGGGCTGAGCTTCATTACTGTACCAGTGTGTGTCCTATGTAGGTGGTGGTGAGGTGAGTGTGGGCTGAGCTTCATTACTGTACCAGTGTGTGTCCTATATAGGTGGTGGTGAGGTGAGTGTGGGCTGAGCTTCATTACTGTACCAGTGTGTGTTCTACGTAGGTGGTGGTGAGGTGAGTGTGGGCTGAGCTTCATTACTGTACCAGTGTGTGTTCTACGTAGGTGGTGGTGAGGTGAGTGTGGGCTGAGCTTCATTACTGTACCAGTGTGTGTTCTACGTAGGTGGTGGTGAGGTGAGTGTGGGCTGAGCTTCATTACTGTACCAGTGTGTGTTCTACGTAGGTGGTGGTGAGGTGAGTGTGGGCTGAGCTTCATTACTGTACCAGTGTGTGTCCTATTTAGGGGGTGGTGAGGTGAGTGTGGGCTGAGCTTCATTACTGTACAAGTGTCTGTCCATGTAGGTGGTGGTGAGGTGAGTGTGGGCTGAGCTTCATTACTGTACCAGTGTGTGTCCTAAATAGGTGGTGGTGAGGTGCGTGTGGGCTGAGCTTCATTACTGTACCAGTGTGTGTTCTATGCAGGTGGTGGTGAGGTGAGTGTGGGCTGAGCTTCATTACTGTACCAGTGTGTGTCCTATATAGGTGGTGGTGAGGTGAGTGTGGGCTGAGCATCGTTGCTGTACCAGTGTGTGTTCTACGTAGGTGGTGGTGAGGTGAGTGTGGGCTGAGCTTCATTACTGTACCAGTGTGTGTTCTATGTAGGTGGTGGTGAGGTGAGTGTGGGCTGAGCTTCATTACTGTACCAGTGTGTGTCCTATATAGGTGGTGGTGAGGTGAGTGTGGGCTGAGCTTCATTACTGTACCAGTGTGTGTTCTACGTAGGTGGTGGTGAGGTGAGTGTGGGCTGAGCTTCATTACTGTACCAGTGTGTGTCCTATTTAGGGGGTGGTGAGGTGAGTGTGGGCTGAGCTTCATTACTGTACAAGTGTCTGTCCATGTAGGTGGTGGTGAGGTGAGTGTGGGCTGAGCTTCATTACTGTACCAGTGTGTGTTCTATGCAGGTGGTGGTGAGGTGAGTGTGGGCTGAGCTTCATTACTGTACCAGTGTGTGTTCTACGTAGGTGGTGGTGAGGTGAGTGTGGGCTGAGCTTCATTACTGTACCAGTGTGTGTTCTATGTAGGTGGTGGTGAGGTGAGTGTGGGCTGAGCTTCATTACTGTACCAGTGTGTGTCCTATGTAGGTGGTTGTGAGGTGAGTGTGGGCTGAGCTTCATTACTGTACCAGTGTGTGTCCTATTTAGGGGGTGGTGAGGTGAGTGTGGGCTGAGCTTCATTACTGTACCAGTGTGTGTCCTATGTAGGTGGTGGTGAGGTGAGTGTGGGCTGAGCTTCATTACTGTACAAGTGTGTGTCCGCGTAGGTGGTGGTGAGGTGAGTGTGGGCTGAGCTTCATTACTGTACCAGTGTGTGTCCTATATAGGTGGTGGTGAGGTGCGTGTGGGCTGAGCTTCATTACTGTACCAGTGTGTGTTCTATGCACGTGGTGGTGAGGTGAGTGTGGGCTGAGCTTCATTACTGTACCAGTGTGTGTCCTATATAGGTGGTGGTGAGGTGCGTGTGGGCTGAGCTTCATTACTGTACCAGTGTGTGTTCTATGCAGGTTGTGGTGAGGTGAGTGTGGGCTGAGCTTCATTACTGTACCAGTGTGTGTCCCATGTCGGTGGCGGTGGGGTGAGTGTGGGCTGAGCTTCATTACTGTACCAGTGTGTGTCCTATATAGGTGGTGGTGAGGTGAGTGTGGGCTGAGCTTCATTACTGTAACAGTGTGTGTCCTATTTAGGGGGTGGTGAGGTGAGTGTGGGCTGAGCTTCATTACTGTACAAGTGTCTGTCCATGTAGGTGGTGGTGAGGTGAGTGTGGGCTGAGCTTCATTACTGTACCAGTGTGTGTCCTATATAGGTGGTGGTGAGGTGAGTGTGGGCTGAGCTTCATTACTGTAACAGTGTGTGTCCTATTTAGGTGGTGGTGAGGTGAGTGTGGGCTGAGCTTCATTACTGTACCAGTGTGTGTTCTATGTAGGTGGTGGTGAGGTGAGTGTGGGCTGAGCTTCATTACTGTACCAGTGTGTGTCCTATATAGGTGGTGGTGAGGTGAGTGTGGGCTGAGCTTCATTACTGTACCAGTGTGTGTTCTATGCAGGTGGTGGTGAGGTGAGTGTGGGCTGAGCTTCATTACTGTACCAGTGTGTGCCCTATGTAGGTGGTGGTGGGGTGAGTGTGGGCTGAGCTTCATTACTGTACCAGTGTGTGTCCTATGTAGATGGTGGTGAGGTGAGTGTGGGCTGAGCTTCATTACTGTACCAGTGTGTGTCCTATATAGGTGGTGGTGAGGTGAGTGTGGGCTGAGCTTCATTACTGTACCAGTGTGTGTCCTATGTAGGTGGTGGTGAGGTGAGTGTGAGCTGAGCTTCATTACTGTACCAGTTTGTGTTCTACGTAGGTGGTGGTGAGGTGAGTGTGGGCTGAGCTTCATTACTGTACCAGTGTGTGTTCTACGTAGGTGGTGGTGAGGTGAGTGTGGGCTGAGCTTCATTACTGTACCAGTGTGTATTCTACGTAGGTGGTGGTGAGGTGAGTGTGGGCTGAGCTTCATTACTGTACCAGTGTGTGTCCTATGTAGGTGGTGGTGGGGTGAGCGTGGGCTGAGCTTCATTACCGTACCAGTGTGTGTTCCATGTAGATGGTGGTGAGGTGAGTGTGGGCTGAGCTTCATTACTGTACCAGTGTGTGTCCTATATAGGGGGTGGTGAGGTGAGTGTGGGCTGAGCTTCATTACTGTACAAGTGTCTGTCCATGTAGGTGGTGGTGAGGTGAGTGTGGGCTGAGCTTCATTACTGTACCAGTGTGTGTCCGAAAGAGGTTGTGGTGAGGTGCGTGTGGGCTGAGCTTCATTACTGTACCAGTGTGTGTTCTATGTAGATGGTGGTGAGGTGAGTGTGGGCTGAGCTTCATTACTGTACCAGTGTGTGTCCTATATAGGTGGTGGTGAGGTGAGTGTGGGCTGAGCTTCATTACTGTACCAGTGTGTGTTCTATGTAGATGGTGGTGAGGTGAGTGTGGGCTGAGCTTCATTACTGTACCAGTGTGTGTCCTATGTAGGTGGTGGTGGGCTGAGCTTCATTACTGTACCAGTGTGTGTCCTATATAGGTGGTGGTGAGTTGAGTGTGGGCTGAGCTTCGTTGCTGTACAAGTGTGTGTTCTACGTGGGTGGTGGTGAGGTGAGTGTGGGCTGAGCTTCATTACTGTACCAGTGTGTGTCCTATGTAGGTGGTGGTGAGGTGCGTGTGGGCTGAGCTTCATTACTGTACCAGTGTGTGTCCTATGTAGGTGGTGGTGAGGTGAGTGTGGGCTGAGCTTCATTACTGTACCAGTGTGTGTCCTATATAGGTGGTGGTGAGGTGAGTGTGGGCTGAGCTTCATTACTGTACCAGTGTGTGTTCTACGTAGGTGGTGGTGAGGTGAGTGTGGGCTGAGCTTCATTACTGTACCAGTGTGTGTCCTATTTAGGGGGTGGTGAGGTGAGTGTGGGCTGAGCTTCATTACTGTACAAGTGTCTGTCCATGTAGGTGGTGGTGAGGTGAGTGTGGGCTGAGCTTCATTACTGTACCAGTGTGTGTTCTATGCAGGTGGTGGTGACGTGAGTGTGGGCTGAGCTTCATTACTGTACCAGTGTGTGTTCTACGTAGGTGGTGGTGAGGTGAGTGTGGGCTGAGCTTCATTACTGTACCAGTGTGTGTCCTATGTAGGTGGTGGTGAGGTGCGTGTGGGCTGAGCTTCATTACTGTACCAGTGTGTGTCCTATGTAGATGGTGGTGAGGTGAGTGTGGGCTGAGCTTCATTACTGTACCAGTGTGTGTTCTACGTAGGTGGTGGTGAGGTGAGTGTGGGCTGAGCTTCATTACTGTACCAGTGTGTGTCCTATTTAGGGGGTGGTGAGGTGAGTGTGGGCTGAGCTTCATTACTGTACAAGTGTCTGTCCATGTAGGTGGTGGTGAGGTGAGTGTGGGCTGAGCTTCATTACTGTACCGGTGTGTGTCCTAAATAGGTTGTGGTGAGGTGCGTGTGGGCTGAGCTTCATTACTGTACCAGTGTGTGTTCTATGTAGATGGTGGTGAGGTGAGTGTGGGCTGAGCTTCATTACTGTACCAGTGTGTGTCCTATATAGGTGGTGGTGAGGTGAGTGTGGGCTGAGCTTCATTACTGTACCAGTGTGTGTCCTATGTAGGTGGTGGTGGGGTGAGCGTGGGCTGAGCTTCATTACCGTACCAGTGTGTGTTCCATGTAGATGGTGGTGAGGTGAGTGTGGGCTGAGCTTCATTACTGTACCAGTGTGTGTCCTATATAGGGGGTGGTGAGGTGAGTGTGGGCTGAGCTTCATTACTGTACAAGTGTCTGTCCATGTAGGTGGTGGTGAGGTGAGTGTGGGCTGAGCTTCATTACTGTACCAGTGTGTGTCCGAAAGAGGTTGTGGTGAGGTGCGTGTGGGCTGAGCTTCATTACTGTACCAGTGTGTGTTCTATGTAGATGGTGGTGAGGTGAGTGTGGGCTGAGCTTCATTACTGTACCAGTGTGTGTCCTATATAGGTGGTGGTGAGGTGAGTGTGGGCTGAGCTTCATTACTGTACCAGTGTGTGTTCTATGTAGATGGTGGTGAGGTGAGTGTGGGCTGAGCTTCATTACTGTACCAGTGTGTGTCCTATGTAGGTGGTGGTGGGCTGAGCTTCATTACTGTACCAGTGTGTGTCCTATATAGGTGGTGGTGAGTTGAGTGTGGGCTGAGCTTCGTTGCTGTACAAGTGTGTGTTCTACGTGGGTGGTGGTGAGGTGAGTGTGGGCTGAGCTTCATTACTGTACCAGTGTGTGTCCTATGTAGGTGGTGGTGAGGTGCGTGTGGGCTGAGCTTCATTACTGTACCAGTGTGTGTCCTATGTAGGTGGTGGTGAGGTGAGTGTGGGCTGAGCTTCATTACTGTACCAGTGTGTGTCCTATATAGGTGGTGGTGAGGTGAGTGTGGGCTGAGCTTCATTACTGTACCAGTGTGTGTTCTACGTAGGTGGTGGTGAGGTGAGTGTGGGCTGAGCTTCATTACTGTACCAGTGTGTGTCCTATTTAGGGGGTGGTGAGGTGAGTGTGGGCTGAGCTTCATTACTGTACAAGTGTCTGTCCATGTAGGTGGTGGTGAGGTGAGTGTGGGCTGAGCTTCATTACTGTACCAGTGTGTGTTCTATGCAGGTGGTGGTGACGTGAGTGTGGGCTGAGCTTCATTACTGTACCAGTGTGTGTTCTACGTAGGTGGTGGTGAGGTGAGTGTGGGCTGAGCTTCATTACTGTACCAGTGTGTGTCCTATGTAGGTGGTGGTGAGGTGCGTGTGGGCTGAGCTTCATTACTGTACCAGTGTGTGTCCTATGTAGATGGTGGTGAGGTGAGTGTGGGCTGAGCTTCATTACTGTACCAGTGTGTGTCCTATATAGGTGGTGGTGAGGTGAGTGTGGGCTGAGCTTCATTACTGTACCAGTGTGTGTCCTATTTAGGGGGTGGTGAGGTGAGTGTGGGCTGAGCTTCATTACTGTACAAGTGTCTGTCCATGTAGGTGGTGGTGAGGTGAGTGTGGGCTGAGCTTCATTACTGTACCAGTGTGTGTCCTAAATAGGTTGTGGTGAGGTGCGTGTGGGCTGAGCTTCATTACTGTACCAGTGTGTGTTCTATGTAGATGGTGGTGAGGTGAGTGTGGGCTGAGCTTCATTACTGTACCAGTGTGTGTCCTATATAGGTGGTGGTGAGGTGAGTGTGGGCTGAGCTTCATTACTGTACCAGTGTGTGTTCTATGTAGATGGTGGTGAGGTGAGTGTGGGCTGAGCTTCATTACTGTACCAGTGTGTGTCCTATATAGGTGGTGGTGAGTTGAGTGTGGGCTGAGCTTCGTTGCTGTACAAGTGTGTGTTCTACGTGGGTGGTGGTGAGGTGAGTGTGGGCTGAGCTTCATTACTGTACCAGTGTGTGTTCTATGTAGGTGGTGGTGAGGTGAGTGTGGGCTGAGCTTCATTACTATACCAGTGTGTGTCCTATATAGGTGGTGGTGAGGTGAGTGTGGGCTGAGCTTCATTACTGTACCAGTGTGTGTTCTATGCAGGTGGTGGTGGGGTGAGTGTGGGCTGAGCTTCATTACTGTACCAGTGTGTGTCCTATGTAGGTGGTGGTGAGGTGAGTGTGGGCTGAGCTTCATTACTGTACCAGTGTGTGTTCTATGTAGATGGTGGTGAGGTGAGTGTGGGCTGAGCTTCATTACTGTACCAGTGTGTGTCCTATTTAGCGGGTGGTGAGCTGCGTGTGCGCTGAGCTTCATTACTGTACCAGTGTGTGTTCTATATAGGTGGTGGTGAGGTGAGTGTGGGCTGAGCTTCATTACTGTACCAGTGTGTGTCCTATATAGGTGGTGGTGAGGTTAGTGTGGGCTGAGCTTCATTACTGTACCAGTGTGTGTCCTATGTAGGTGGTGGTGGAGTGAGCGTGGGCTGAGCTTCGTTACTGTACCAGTGTGTGTCCTATGTAGGTGGTGGTGAGGTGAGCGTGGGCTGAGCTTCATTACTGTACCAGTGTGTGTCCTATATAGGTGGTGTTGAGGTGAGTGTGGGCTGAGCTTCATTACTGTACCAGTGTGTGTTCCATGTAGATGGTGGTGAGGTGAGTGTGGGCTGAGCTTCATTACTGTACCAGTGTGTGTCCTATGTAGGTGGTGGTGAGGTGAGTGTGAGCTGAGCTTCATTACTGTACCAGTGTGTGTCCTATATAGGTGGTGGTGAGGTGAGTGTGGGCTGAGCTTCATTACTGTACCAGTGTGTGTTCTACGTAGGTGGTGGTGAGGTGAGTGTGGGCTGAGCTTCATTACTGTACCAGTGTGTGTTCTACGTAGGTGGTGGTGAGGTGAGTGTGGGCTGAGCTTCATTGCTGTACCAGTGTGTGTTCTACGTAGGTGGTGGTGAGGTGAGTGTGGGCTGAGCTTCATTACTGTACCAGTGTGTGTTCTACGTAGGTGGTGGTGAGGTGAGTGTGGGCTGAGCTTCATTACTGTACCAGTGTGTGTCCTATTTAGGGGGTGGTGAGGTGAGTGTGGGCTGAGCTTCATTACTGTACAAGTGTCTGTCCATGTAGGTGGTGGTGAGGTGAGTGTGGGCTGAGCTTCATTACTGTACCAGTGTGTGTCCTAAATAGGTGGTGGTGAGGTGCGTGTGGGCTGAGCTTCATTACTGTACCAGTGTGTGTTCTATGCAGGTGGTGGTGAGGTGAGTGTGGGCTGAGCTTCATTACTGTACCAGTGTGTGTCCTATATAGGTGGTGGTGAGGTGAGTGTGGGCTGAGCATCGTTGCTGTACCAGTGTGTGTTCTACGTAGGTGGTGGTGAGGTGAGTGTGGGCTGAGCTTCATTACTGTACCAGTGTGTGTTCTATGTAGGTGGTGGTGAGGTGAGTGTGGGCTGAGCTTCATTACTGTACCAGTGTGTGTCCTATATAGGTGGTGGTGAGGTGAGTGTGGGCTGAGCTTCATTACTGTACCAGTGTGTGTTCTACGTAGGTGGTGGTGAGGTGAGTGTGGGCTGAGCTTCATTACTGTACCAGTGTGTGTCCTATTTAGGGGGTGGTGAGGTGAGTGTGGGCTGAGCTTCATTACTGTACAAGTGTCTGTCCATGTAGGTGGTGGTGAGGTGAGTGTGGGCTGAGCTTCATTACTGTACCAGTGTGTGTTCTATGCAGGTGGTGGTGAGGTGAGTGTGGGCTGAGCTTCATTACTGTACCAGTGTGTGTTCTACGTAGGTGGTGGTGAGGTGAGTGTGGGCTGAGCTTCATTACTGTACCAGTGTGTGTTCTATGTAGGTGGTGGTGAGGTGAGTGTGGGCTGAGCTTCATTACTGTACCAGTGTGTGTCCTATGTAGGTGGTTGTGAGGTGAGTGTGGGCTGAGCTTCATTACTGTACCAGTGTGTGTCCTATTTAGGGGGTGGTGAGGTGAGTGTGGGCTGAGCTTCATTACTGTACCAGTGTGTGTTCTATGCAGGTTGTGGTGAGGTGAGTGTGGGCTGAGCTTCATTACTGTACCAGTGTGTGTCCCATGTCGGTGGCGGTGGGGTGAGTGTGGGCTGAGCTTCATTACTGTACCAGTCTGTGTCCTATATCGGTGGTGGTGAGGTGAGTGTGGGCCGAGCTTCATTACTGTACCAGTGTGTGTTCTACGTAGGTGGTGGTGAGGTGAGTGTGGGCTGAGCTTCATTACTGTACAAGTGTGTGTCCGCGTAGGTGGTGGTGAGGTGAGTGTGGGCTGAGCTTCATTACTGTACCAGTGTGTGTCCTATATAGGTGGTGGTGAGGTGCGTGTGGGCTGAGCTTCATTACTGTACCAGTGTGTGTCCTATGTAGATGGTGGTGAGGTGAGTGTGGGCTGAGCTTCATTACTGTACCAGTGTGTGTCCTATATAGGTGGTGGTGAGGTGAGTGTGGGCTGAGCTTCATTACTGTACCAGTGTGTGTCCTATTTAGGGGGTGGTGAGGTGAGTGTGGGCTGAGCTTCATTACTGTACAAGTGTCTGTCCATGTAGGTGGTGGTGAGGTGAGTGTGGGCTGAGCTTCATTACTGTACCAGTGTGTGTCCTAAATAGGTTGTGGTGAGGTGCGTGTGGGCTGAGCTTCATTACTGTACCAGTGTGTGTTCTATGTAGATGGTGGTGAGGTGAGTGTGGGCTGAGCTTCATTACTGTACCAGTGTGTGTCCTATATAGGTGGTGGTGAGGTGAGTGTGGGCTGAGCTTCATTACTGTACCAGTGTGTGTTCTATGTAGATGGTGGTGAGGTGAGTGTGGGCTGAGCTTCATTACTGTACCAGTGTGTGTCCTATATAGGTGGTGGTGAGTTGAGTGTGGGCTGAGCTTCGTTGCTGTACAAGTGTGTGTTCTACGTGGGTGGTGGTGAGGTGAGTGTGGGCTGAGCTTCATTACTGTACCAGTGTGTGTTCTATGTAGGTGGTGGTGAGGTGAGTGTGGGCTGAGCTTCATTACTATACCAGTGTGTGTCCTATATAGGTGGTGGTGAGGTGAGTGTGGGCTGAGCTTCATTACTGTACCAGTGTGTGTTCTATGCAGGTGGTGGTGGGGTGAGTGTGGGCTGAGCTTCATTACTGTACCAGTGTGTGTCCTATATAGGTGGTGGTGAGGTGCGTGTGGGCTGAGCTTCATTACTGTACCAGTGTGTGTTCTACGTAGGTGGTGGTGAGGTGAGTGTGGGCTGAGCTTCATTACTGTACCAGTGTGTGTTCTACGTAGGTGGTGGTGAGGTGAGTGTGGGCTGAGCTTCATTACTGTACAAGTGTCTGTCCATGTAGGGGGTGGTGAGGTGAGTGTGGGCTGAGCTTCGTTGCTGTACCAGTGTGTGTTCTATGTAGGTGGTGGTGGGGTTAGCATGGGCTGAGCTTCATTACTGTACCAGTGTGTGTCCTATGTAGGTGGTGGTGAGGTGAGCGTGGGCTGAGCTTCATTACTGTACCAGTGTGTGTCCTATGTAGGTGGTGGTGAGGTGAGTGTGGGCTGAGCTTCATTACTGTACCAGTGTGTGTTCTATGTAGATGGTGGTGAGGTGAGTGTGGGCTGAGCTTCATTACTGTACCAGTGTGTGTCCTATTTAGCGGGTGGTGAGCTGCGTGTGCGCTGAGCTTCATTACTGTACCAGTGTGTGTTCTATATAGGTGGTGGTGAGGTGAGTGTGGGCTGAGCTTCATTACTGTACCAGTGTGTGTCCTATATAGGTGGTGGTGAGGTTAGTGTGGGCTGAGCTTCATTACTGTACCAGTGTGTGTCCTATGTAGGTGGTGGTGGGGTGAGCGTGGGCTGAGCTTCGTTACTGTACCAGTGTGTGTCCTATGTAGGTGGTGGTGAGGTGAGCGTGGGCTGAGCTTCATTACTGTACCAGTGTGTGTCCTATATAGGTGGTGTTGAGGTGAGTGTGGGCTGAGCTTCATTACTGTACCAGTGTGTGTTCCATGTAGATGGTGGTGAGGTGAGTGTGGGCTGAGCTTCATTACTGTACCAGTGTGTGTCCTATGTAGGTGGTGGTGAGGTGAGTGTGGGCTGAGCTTCATTACTGTACCAGTGTGTGTCCTATATAGGTGGTGGTGAGGTGAGTGTGGGCTGAGCTTCATTACTGTACCAGTGTGTGTTCTACGTAGGTGGTGGTGAGGTGAGTGTGGGCTGAGCTTCATTACTGTACCAGTGTGTGTTCTACGTAGGTGGTGGTGAGGTGAGTGTGGGCTGAGCTTCATTGCTGTACCAGTGTGTGTTCTACGTAGGTGGTGGTGAGGTGAGTGTGGGCTGAGCTTCATTACTGTACCAGTGTGTGTTCTACGTAGGTGGTGGTGAGGTGAGTGTGGGCTGAGCTTCATTACTGTACCAGTGTGTGTCCTATTTAGGGGGTGGTGAGGTGAGTGTGGGCTGAGCTTCATTACTGTACAAGTGTCTGTCCATGTAGGTGGTGGTGAGGTGAGTGTGGGCTGAGCTTCATTACTGTACCAGTGTGTGTCCTAAATAGGTGGTGGTGAGGTGCGTGTGGGCTGAGCTTCATTACTGTACCAGTGTGTGTTCTATGCAGGTGGTGGTGAGGTGAGTGTGGGCTGAGCTTCATTACTGTACCAGTGTGTGTCCTATATAGGTGGTGGTGAGGTGAGTGTGGGCTGAGCATCGTTGCTGTACCAGTGTGTGTTCTACGTAGGTGGTGGTGAGGTGAGTGTGGGCTGAGCTTCATTACTGTACCAGTGTGTGTTCTACGTAGGTGGTGGTGAGGTGAGTGTGGGCTGAGCTTCATTACTGTACCAGTGTGTGTCCTATTTAGGGGGTGGTGAGGTGAGTGTGGGCTGAGCTTCATTACTGTACAAGTGTCTGTCCATGTAGGTGGTGGTGAGGTGAGTGTGGGCTGAGCTTCATTACTGTACCAGTGTGTGTTCTATGCAGGTGGTGGTGAGGTGAGTGTGGGCTGAGCTTCATTACTGTACCAGTGTGTGTTCTACGTAGGTGGTGGTGAGGTGAGTGTGGGCTGAGCTTCATTACTGTACCAGTGTGTGTTCTATGTAGGTGGTGGTGAGGTGAGTGTGGGCTGAGCTTCATTACTGTACCAGTGTGTGTCCTATGTAGGTGGTTGTGAGGTGAGTGTGGGCTGAGCTTCATTACTGTACCAGTGTGTGTCCTATTTAGGGGGTGGTGAGGTGAGTGTGGGCTGAGCTTCATTACTGTACCAGTGTGTGTCCTATGTAGGTGGTGGTGAGGTGAGTGTGGGCTGAGCTTCATTACTGTACAAGTGTGTGTCCGCGTAGGTGGTGGTGAGGTGAGTGTGGGCTGAGCTTCATTACTGTACCAGTGTGTGTCCTATATAGGTGGTGGTGAGGTGCGTGTGGGCTGAGCTTCATTACTGTACCAGTGTGTGTTCTATGCACGTGGTGGTGAGGTGAGTGTGGGCTGAGCTTCATTACTGTACCAGTGTGTGTCCTATATAGGTGGTGGTGAGGTGCGTGTGGGCTGAGCTTCATTACTGTACCAGTGTGTGTTCTATGCAGGTTGTGGTGAGGTGAGTGTGGGCTGAGCTTCATTACTGTACCAGTGTGTGTCCCATGTCGGTGGCGGTGGGGTGAGTGTGGGCTGAGCTTCATTACTGTACCAGTGTGTGTCCTATATAGGTGGTGGTGAGGTGAGTGTGGGCTGAGCTTCATTACTGTACAAGTGTCTGTCCATGTAGGTGGTGGTGAGGTGAGTGTGGGCTGAGCTTCATTACTGTACCAGTGTGTGTCCTAAATAGGTGGTGGTGAGGTGCGTGTGGGCTGAGCTTCATTACTGTACCAGTGTGTGTTCTATGCAGGTGGTGGTGAGGTGAGTGTGGGCTGAGCTTCATTACTGTACCAGTGTGTGTCCTATATAGGTGGTGGTGAGGTGAGTGTGGGCTGAGCATCGTTGCTGTACCAGTGTGTGTTCTACGTAGGTGGTGGTGAGGTGAGTGTGGGCTGAGCTTCATTACTGTACCAGTGTGTGTTCTATGTAGGTGGTGGTGAGGTGAGTGTGGGCTGAGCTTCATTACTGTACCAGTGTGTGTCCTATATAGGTGGTGGTGAGGTGAGTGTGGGCTGAGCTTCATTACTGTACCAGTGTGTGTTCTACGTAGGTGGTGGTGAGGTGAGTGTGGGCTGAGCTTCATTACTGTACCAGTGTGTGTCCTATTTAGGGGGTGGTGAGGTGAGTGTGGGCTGAGCTTCATTACTGTACAAGTGTCTGTCCATGTAGGTGGTGGTGAGGTGAGTGTGGGCTGAGCTTCATTACTGTACCAGTGTGTGTTCTATGCAGGTGGTGGTGAGGTGAGTGTGGGCTGAGCTTCATTACTGTACCAGTGTGTGTTCTACGTAGGTGGTGGTGAGGTGAGTGTGGGCTGAGCTTCATTACTGTACCAGTGTGTGTTCTATGTAGGTGGTGGTGAGGTGAGTGTGGGCTGAGCTTCATTACTGTACCAGTGTGTGTCCTATGTAGGTGGTTGTGAGGTGAGTGTGGGCTGAGCTTCATTACTGTACCAGTGTGTGTCCTATTTAGGGGGTGGTGAGGTGAGTGTGGGCTGAGCTTCATTACTGTACCAGTGTGTGTCCTATGTAGGTGGTGGTGAGGTGAGTGTGGGCTGAGCTTCATTACTGTACAAGTGTGTGTCCGCGTAGGTGGTGGTGAGGTGAGTGTGGGCTGAGCTTCATTACTGTACCAGTGTGTGTCCTATATAGGTGGTGGTGAGGTGAGTGTGGTCTGAGCTTCATTACTGTACCAGTGTGTGTCCTATATAGGTGGTGGTGAGGTGCGTGTGGGCTGAGCTTCATTACTGTACCAGTGTGTGTTCTATGCAGGTTGTGGTGAGGTGAGTGTGGGCTGAGCTTCATTACTGTACCAGTGTGTGTCCCATGTCGGTGGCGGTGGGGTGAGTGTGGGCTGAGCTTCATTACTGTACAAGTGTGTGTCCATGTAGGTGGTGGTGAGGTGAGTGTGGGCTGAGCTTCATTACTGTACCAGTGTGTGTCCTATATAGGTGGTGGTGAAGTGCGTGTGGGCTGAGCTTCATTACTGTACCAGTGTGTGTTCGATGCAGGTGGTGGTGAGGTGAGTGTGGGCTGAGCTTCATTACTGTACCAGTGTGTGTTCTATGCAGGTGGTGGTGAGGTGAGTGTGGGCTGAGCTTCATTACTGTACCAGTGTGTGTCCTATATAGGTGGTGGTGAGGTGAGTGTGGGCTGAGCTTCGTTGCTGTACCAGTGTGTTTTCTACGTAGGTGGTGGTGAGGTGAGTGTGGGCTGAGCTTCATTACTGTACCAGTGTGTGTTCTATGTAGGTGGTGGTGAGGTGAGTGTGGGCTGAGCTTCATTACTGTACCAGTGTGTGTCCTATATAGGTGGTGGTGAGGTGAGTGTGGGCTGAGCTTCATTACTGTACCAGTGTGTGTTCTACGTAGGTGGTGGTGAGGTGAGTGTGGGCTGAGCTTCATTACTGTACCAGTGTGTGTTCCATGTAGATGGTGGTGAGGTGAGTGTGGGCTGAGCTTCATTACTGTACCAGTGTGTGTCCTATATAGGTGGTGGTGAGGTTAGTGTGGGCTGAGCTTCATTACTGTACCAGTGTGTGTCCTATGTAGGTGGTGGTGGGGTGAGCGTGGGCTGAGCTTCGTTACTGTACCAGTGTGTGTCCTATGTAGGTGGTGGTGAGGTGAGCGTGGGCTGAGCTTCATTACTGTACCAGTGTGTGTCCTATATAGGTGGTGTTGAGGTGAGTGTGGGCTGAGCTTCATTACTGTACCAGTGTGTGTTCCATGTAGATGGTGGTGAGGTGAGTGTGGGCTGAGCTTCATTACTGTACCAGTGTGTGTCCTATGTAGGTGGTGGTGAGGTGAGTGTGGGCTGAGCTTCATTACTGTACCAGTGTGTGTCCTATATAGGTGGTGGTGAGGTGAGTGTGGGCTGAGCTTCATTACTGTACCAGTGTGTGTTCTACGTAGGTGGTGGTGAGGTGAGTGTGGGCTGAGCTTCATTACTGTACCAGTGTGTGTTCTACGTAGGTGGTGGTGAGGTGAGTGTGGGCTGAGCTTCATTGCTGTACCAGTGTGTGTTCTACGTAGGTGGTGGTGAGGTGAGTGTGGGCTGAGCTTCATTACTGTACCAGTGTGTGTTCTACGTAGGTGGTGGTGAGGTGAGTGTGGGCTGAGCTTCATTACTGTACCAGTGTGTGTCCTATTTAGGGGGTGGTGAGGTGAGTGTGGGCTGAGCTTCATTACTGTACAAGTGTCTGTCCATGTAGGTGGTGGTGAGGTGAGTGTGGGCTGAGCTTCATTACTGTACCAGTGTGTGTCCTAAATAGGTGGTGGTGAGGTGCGTGTGGGCTGAGCTTCATTACTGTACCAGTGTGTGTTCTATGCAGGTGGTGGTGAGGTGAGTGTGGGCTGAGCTTCATTACTGTACCAGTGTGTGTCCTATATAGGTGGTGGTGAGGTGCGTGTGGGCTGAGCTTCATTACTGTACCAGTGTGTGTTCTATGCAGGTTGTGGTGAGGTGAGTGTGGGCTGAGCTTCATTACTGTACCAGTGTGTGTCCCATGTCGGTGGCGGTGGGGTGAGTGTGGGCTGAGCTTCATTACTGTACCAGTGTGTGTCCTATATAGGTGGTGGTGAGGTGAGTGTGGGCTGAGCTTCATTACTGTACAAGTGTCTGTCCATGTAGGTGGTGGTGAGGTGAGTGTGGGCTGAGCTTCATTACTGTACCAGTGTGTGTCCTAAATAGGTGGTGGTGAGGTGCGTGTGGGCTGAGCTTCATTACTGTACCAGTGTGTGTTCTATGCAGGTGGTGGTGAGGTGAGTGTGGGCTGAGCTTCATTACTGTACCAGTGTGTGTCCTATATAGGTGGTGGTGAGGTGAGTGTGGGCTGAGCATCGTTGCTGTACCAGTGTGTGTTCTACGTAGGTGGTGGTGAGGTGAGTGTGGGCTGAGCTTCATTACTGTACCAGTGTGTGTTCTATGTAGGTGGTGGTGAGGTGAGTGTGGGCTGAGCTTCATTACTGTACCAGTGTGTGTCCTATATAGGTGGTGGTGAGGTGAGTGTGGGCTGAGCTTCATTACTGTACCAGTGTGTGTTCTACGTAGGTGGTGGTGAGGTGAGTGTGGGCTGAGCTTCATTACTGTACCAGTGTGTGTCCTATTTAGGGGGTGGTGAGGTGAGTGTGGGCTGAGCTTCATTACTGTACAAGTGTCTGTCCATGTAGGTGGTGGTGAGGTGAGTGTGGGCTGAGCTTCATTACTGTACCAGTGTGTGTTCTATGCAGGTGGTGGTGAGGTGAGTGTGGGCTGAGCTTCATTACTGTACCAGTGTGTGTTCTACGTAGGTGGTGGTGAGGTGAGTGTGGGCTGAGCTTCATTACTGTACCAGTGTGTGTTCCATGTAGATGGTGGTGAGGTGAGTGTGGGCTGAGCTTCATTACTGTACCAGTGTGTGTCCTATGTAGGTGGTTGTGAGGTGAGTGTGGGCTGAGCTTCATTACTGTACCAGTGTGTGTCCTATTTAGGGGGTGGTGAGGTGAGTGTGGGCTGAGCTTCATTACTGTACCAGTGTGTGTCCTATGTAGGTGGTGGTGAGGTGAGTGTGGGCTGAGCTTCATTACTGTACAAGTGTGTGTCCGCGTAGGTGGTGGTGAGGTGAGTGTGGGCTGAGCTTCATTACTGTACCAGTGTGTGTCCTATATAGGTGGTGGTGAGGTGAGTGTGGTCTGAGCTTCATTACTGTACCAGTGTGTGTCCTATATAGGTGGTGGTGAGGTGCGTGTGGGCTGAGCTTCATTACTGTACCAGTGTGTGTTCTATGCAGGTTGTGGTGAGGTGAGTGTGGGCTGAGCTTCATTACTGTACCAGTGTGTGTCCCATGTCGGTGGCGGTGGGGTGAGTGTGGGCTGAGCTTCATTACTGTACAAGTGTGTGTCCATGTAGGTGGTGGTGAGGTGAGTTTGGGCTGAGCTTCATTACTGTACCAGTGTGTGTCCTATATAGGTGGTGGTGAAGTGCGTGTGGGCTGAGCTTCATTACTGTACCAGTGTGTGTTCGATGCAGGTGGTGGTGAGGTGCGTGTGGGCTGAGCTTCATTACTGTACCAGTGTGTGTTCTATGCAGGTGGTGGTGAGGTGAGTGTGGGCTGAGCTTCATTACTGTACCAGTGTGTGTCCTATATAGGTGGTGGTGAGGTGAGTGTGGGCTGAGCATCGTTGCTGTACCAGTGTGTGTTCTACGTAGGTGGTGGTGAGGTGAGTGTGGGCTGAGCTTCATTACTGTACCAGTGTGTGTTCTATGTAGGTGGTGGTGAGGTGAGTGTGGGCTGAGCTTCATTACTGTACCAGTGTGTGTCCTATATAGGTGGTGGTGAGGTGAGTGTGGGCTGAGCTTCATTACTGTACCAGTGTGTGTTCTACGTAGGTGGTGGTGAGGTGAGTGTGGGCTGAGCTTCATTACTGTACCAGTGTGTGTCCTATTTAGGGGGTGGTGAGGTGAGTGTGGGCTGAGCTTCATTACTGTACAAGTGTCTGTCCATGTAGGTGGTGGTGAGGTGAGTGTGGGCTGAGCTTCATTACTGTACCAGTGTGTGTTCTATGCAGGTGGTGGTGAGGTGAGTGTGGGCTGAGCTTCATTACTGTACCAGTGTGTGTTCTACGTAGGTGGTGGTGAGGTGAGTGTGGGCTGAGCTTCATTACTGTACCAGTGTGTGTTCTATGTAGGTGGTGGTGAGGTGAGTGTGGGCTGAGCTTCATTACTGTACCAGTGTGTGTCCTATGTAGGTGGTTGTGAGGTGAGTGTGGGCTGAGCTTCATTACTGTACCAGTGTGTGTCCTATTTAGGGGGTGGTGAGGTGAGTGTGGGCTGAGCTTCATTACTGTACCCGTGTGTGTCCTATGTAGGTGGTGGTGAGGTGAGTGTGGGCTGAGCTTCATTACTGTACAAGTGTGTGTCCGCGTAGGTGGTGGTGAGGTGAGTGTGGGCTGAGCTTCATTACTGTACCAGTGTGTGTCCTATATAGGTGGTGGTGAGGTGCGTGTGGGCTGAGCTTCATTACTGTACCAGTGTGTGTTCTATGCACGTGGTGGTGAGGTGAGTGTGGGCTGAGCTTCATTACTGTACCAGTGTGTGTTCTATGCATGTGGTGGTGAGGTGAGTGTGGGCTGAGCTTCATTACTGTACCAGTGTGTGTCCTATATAGGTGGTGGTGAGGTGAGTGTGGGCTGAGCTTCGTTGCTGTACCAGTGTGTTTTCTACGTAGGTGGTGGTGAGGTGAGTGTGGGCTGAGCTTCATTACTGTACCAGTGTGTGTTCTATGTAGGTGGTGGTGAGGTGAGTGTGGGCTGAGCTTCATTACTGTACCAGTGTGTGTCCTATATAGGTGGTGGTGAGGTGAGTGTGGGCTGAGCTTCATTACTGTACCAGTGTGTGTTCTATGCAGGTGGTGGTGAGGTGAGTGTGGGCTGAGCTTCATTACTGTACCAGTGTGTGCCCTATGTAGGTGGTGGTGGGGTGAGTGTGGGCTGAGCTTCATTACTGTACCAGTGTGTGTCCTATGTAGATGGTGGTGAGGTGAGTGTGGGCTGAGCTTCATTACTGTACCAGTGTGTGTCCTATATAGGTGGTGGTGAGGTGAGTGTGGGCTGAGCTTCATTACTGTACCAGTGTGTGTCCTATGTAGGTGGTGGTGAGGTGAGTGTGGGCTGAGCTTCATTACTGTACCAGTGTGTGTTCTACGTAGGTGGTGGTGAGGTGAGTGTGGGCTGAGCTTCATTACTGTACCAGTGTGTGTTCTACGTAGGTGGTGGTGAGGTGAGTGTGGGCTGAGCTTCATTACTGTACCAGTGTGTGTTCTACGTAGGTGGTGGTGAGGTGAGTGTGGGCTGAGCTTCATTACTGTACCAGTGTGTGTCCTATTTAGGGGGTGGTGAGGTGAGTGTGGGCTGAGCTTCATTACTGTACAAGTGTCTGTCCATGTAGGTGGTGGTGAGGTGAGTGTGGGCTGAGCTTCATTACTGTACCAGTGTGTGTCCTAAATAGGTGGTGGTGAGGTGCGTGTGGGCTGAGCTTCATTACTGTACCAGTGTGTGTTCTATGCAGGTGGTGGTGAGGTGAGTGTGGGCTGAGCTTCATTACTGTACCAGTGTGTGTCCTATATAGGTGGTGGTGAGGTGAGTGTGGGCTGAGCATCGTTGCTGTACCAGTGTGTGTTCTACGTAGGTGGTGGTGAGGTGAGTGTGGGCTGAGCTTCATTACTGTACCAGTGTGTGTTCTATGTAGGTGGTGGTGAGGTGAGTGTGGGCTGAGCTTCATTACTGTACCAGTGTGTGTCCTATATAGGTGGTGGTGAGGTGAGTGTGGGCTGAGCTTCATTACTGTACCAGTGTGTGTTCTACGTAGGTGGTGGTGAGGTGAGTGTGGGCTGAGCTTCATTACTGTACCAGTGTGTGTCCTATTTAGGGGGTGGTGAGGTGAGTGTGGGCTGAGCTTCATTACTGTACAAGTGTCTGTCCATGTAGGTGGTGGTGAGGTGAGTGTGGGCTGAGCTTCATTACTGTACCAGTGTGTGTTCTATGCAGGTGGTGGTGAGGTGAGTGTGGGCTGAGCTTCATTACTGTACCAGTGTGTGTTCTACGTAGGTGGTGGTGAGGTGAGTGTGGGCTGAGCTTCATTACTGTACCAGTGTGTGTTCTATGTAGGTGGTGGTGAGGTGAGTGTGGGCTGAGCTTCATTACTGTACCAGTGTGTGTCCTATGTAGGTGGTTGTGAGGTGAGTGTGGGCTGAGCTTCATTACTGTACCAGTGTGTGTCCTATTTAGGGGGTGGTGAGGTGAGTGTGGGCTGAGCTTCATTACTGTACCCGTGTGTGTCCTATGTAGGTGGTGGTGAGGTGAGTGTGGGCTGAGCTTCATTACTGTACAAGTGTGTGTCCGCGTAGGTGGTGGTGAGGTGAGTGTGGGCTGAGCTTCATTACTGTACCAGTGTGTGTCCTATATAGGTGGTGGTGAGGTGCGTGTGGGCTGAGCTTCATTACTGTACCAGTGTGTGTTCTATGCACGTGGTGGTGAGGTGAGTGTGGGCTGAGCTTCATTACTGTACCAGTGTGTGTTCTATGCATGTGGTGGTGAGGTGAGTGTGGGCTGAGCTTCATTACTGTACCAGTGTGTGTCCTATATAGGTGGTGGTGAGGTGAGTGTGGGCTGAGCTTCGTTGCTGTACCAGTGTGTTTTCTACGTAGGTGGTGGTGAGGTGAGTGTGGGCTGAGCTTCATTACTGTACCAGTGTGTGTTCTATGTAGGTGGTGGTGAGGTGAGTGTGGGCTGAGCTTCATTACTGTACCAGTGTGTGTCCTATATAGGTGGTGGTGAGGTGAGTGTGGGCTGAGCTTCATTACTGTACCAGTGTGTGTTCTATGCAGGTGGTGGTGAGGTGAGTGTGGGCTGAGCTTCATTACTGTACCAGTGTGTGCCCTATGTAGGTGGTGGTGGGGTGAGTGTGGGCTGAGCTTCATTACTGTACCAGTGTGTGTCCTATGTAGATGGTGGTGAGGTGAGTGTGGGCTGAGCTTCATTACTGTACCAGTGTGTGTCCTATATAGGTGGTGGTGAGGTGAGTGTGGGCTGAGCTTCATTACTGTACCAGTGTGTGTCCTATGTAGGTGGTGGTGAGGTGAGTGTGAGCTGAGCTTCATTACTGTACCAGTGTGTGTTCTACGTAGGTGGTGGTGAGGTGAGTGTGGGCTGAGCTTCATTACTGTACCAGTGTGTGTTCTACGTAGGTGGTGGTGAGGTGAGTGTGGGCTGAGCTTCATTACTGTACCAGTGTGTGTTCTACGTAGGTGGTGGTGAGGTGAGTGTGGGCTGAGCTTCATTACTGTACCAGTGTGTGTTCCATGTAGATGGTGGTGAGGTGAGTGTGGGCTGAGCTTCATTACTGTACCAGTGTGTGTCCTATGTAGGTGGTGGTGAGGTGAGTGTGGGCTGAGCTTCATTACTGTACCAGTGTGTGTCCTATATAGGTGGTGGTGAGGTGAGTGTGGGCTGAGCTTCATTACTGTACCAGTGTGTGTTCTACGTAGGTGGTGGTGAGGTGAGTGTGGGCTGAGCTTCATTACTGTACCAGTGTGTGTTCTACGTAGGTGGTGGTGAGGTGAGTGTGGGCTGAGCTTCATTACTGTACCAGTGTGTGTTCTACGTAGGTGGTGGTGAGGTGAGTGTGGGCTGAGCTTCATTACTGTACCAGTGTGTGTTCTACGTAGGTGGTGGTGAGGTGAGTGTGGGCTGAGCTTCATTACTGTACCAGTGTGTGTCCTATTTAGGGGGTGGTGAGGTGAGTGTGGGCTGAGCTTCATTACTGTACAAGTGTCTGTCCATGTAGGTGGTGGTGAGGTGAGTGTGGGCTGAGCTTCATTACTGTACCAGTGTGTGTCCTAAATAGGTGGTGGTGAGGTGCGTGTGGGCTGAGCTTCATTACTGTACCAGTGTGTGTTCTATGCAGGTGGTGGTGAGGTGAGTGTGGGCTGAGCTTCATTACTGTACCAGTGTGTGTCCTATATAGGTGGTGGTGAGGTGAGTGTGGGCTGAGCATCGTTGCTGTACCAGTGTGTGTTCTACGTAGGTGGTGGTGAGGTGAGTGTGGGCTGAGCTTCATTACTGTACCAGTGTGTGTCCTATTTAGGGGGTGGTGAGGTGAGTGTGGGCTGAGCTTCATTACTGTACCAGTGTGTGTCCTATGTAGGTGGTGGTGAGGTGAGTGTGGGCTGAGCTTCATTACTGTACAAGTGTGTGTCCGCGTAGGTGGTGGTGAGGTGAGTGTGGGCTGAGCTTCATTACTGTACCAGTGTGTGTCCTATATAGGTGGTGGTGAGGTGCGTGTGGGCTGAGCTTCATTACTGTACCAGTGTGTGTTCTATGCACGTGGTGGTGAGGTGAGTGTGGGCTGAGCTTCATTACTGTACCAGTGTGTGTCCTATATAGGTGGTGGTGAGGTGCGTGTGGGCTGAGCTTCATTACTGTACCAGTGTGTGTTCTATGCAGGTTGTGGTGAGGTGAGTGTGGGCTGAGCTTCATTACTGTACCAGTGTGTGTCCTATATAGGTGGTGGTGAGGTGAGTGTGGGCTGAGCTTCATTACTGTAACAGTGTGTGTCCTATTTAGGGGGTGGTGAGGTGAGTGTGGGCTGAGCTTCATTACTGTACAAATGTCTGTCCATGTAGGTGGTGGTGAGGTGAGTGTGGGCTGAGCTTCATTACTGTACAAGTGTGTGTCCATGTAGGTGGTGGTGAGGTGAGTGTGGGCTGAGCTTCATTACTGTACCAGTGTGTGTCCTATATAGGTGGTGGTGAAGTGCGTGTGGGCTGAGCTTCATTACTGTACCAGTGTGTGTTCGATGCAGGTGGTGGTGAGGTGAGTGTGGGCTGAGCTTCATTACTGTACCAGTGTGTGTTCTATGCAGGTGGTGGTGAGGTGAGTGTGGGCTGAGCTTCATTACTGTACCAGTGTGTGTCCTATATAGGTGGTGGTGAGGTGAGTGTGGGCTGAGCTTCGTTGCTGTACCAGTGTGTTTTCTACGTAGGTGGTGGTGAGGTGAGTGTGGGCTGAGCTTCATTACTGTACCAGTGTGTGTTCTATGTAGGTGGTGGTGAGGTGAGTGTGGGCTGAGCTTCATTACTGTACCAGTGTGTGTCCTATATAGGTGGTGGTGAGGTGAGTGTGGGCTGAGCTTCATTACTGTACCAGTGTGTGTTCTATGCAGGTGGTGGTGAGGTGAGTGTGGGCTGAGCTTCATTACTGTACCAGTGTGTGCCCTATGTAGGTGGTGGTGGGGTGAGTGTGGGCTGAGCTTCATTACTGTACCAGTGTGTGTCCTATGTAGATGGTGGTGGGGTGAGTGTGGGCTGAGCTTCATTACTGTACCAGTGTGTGTCCTATATAGGTGGTGGTGAGGTGAGTGTGGGCTGAGCTTCATTACTGTACCAGTGTGTGTCCTATGTAGGTGGTGGTGAGGTGAGTGTGAGCTGAGCTTCATTACTGTACCAGTGTGTGTTCTACGTAGGTGGTGGTGAGGTGAGTGTGGGCTGAGCTTCATTACTGTACCAGTGTGTGTTCTACGTAGGTGGTGGTGAGGTGAGTGTGGGCTGAGCTTCATTACTGTACCAGTGTGTGTTCTACGTAGGTGGTGGTGAGGTGAGTGTGGGCTGAGCTTCATTACTGTACCAGTGTGTGTCCTATGTAGGTGGTGGTGGGGTGAGCGTGGGCTGAGCTTCATTACCGTACCAGTGTGTGTTCCATGTAGATGGTGGTGAGGTGAGTGTGGGCTGAGCTTCATTACTGTACCAGTGTGTGTCCTATATAGGTGGTGGTGAGGTGAGTGTGGGCTGAGCTTCATTACTGTACCAGTGTGTGTCCTATTTAGGGGGTGGTGAGGTGAGTGTGGGCTGAGCTTCATTACTGTACAAGTGTCTGTCCATGTAGGTGGTGGTGAGGTGAGTGTGGGCTGAGCTTCATTACTGTACCAGTGTGTGTCCGAAATAGGTTGTGGTGAGGTGCGTGTGGGCTGAGCTTCATTACTGTACCAGTGTGTGTTCTATGTAGATGGTGGTGAGGTGAGTGTGGGCTGAGCTTCATTACTGTACCAGTGTGTGTCCTATATAGGTGGTGGTGAGGTGAGTGTGGGCTGAGCTTCATTACTGTACCAGTGTGTGTTCTATGTAGATCGTGGTGAGGTGAGTGTGGGCTGAGCTTCATTACTGTACCAGTGTGTGTCCTATGTAGGTGGTGGTGGGCTGAGCTTCATTACTGTACCAGTGTGTGTCCTATATAGGTGGTGGTGAGTTGAGTGTGGGCTGAGCTTCGTTGCTGTACAAGTGTGTGTTCTACGTGGGTGGTGGTGAGGTGAGTGTGGGCTGAGCTTCATTACTGTACCAGTGTGTGTTCTATGTAGGTGGTGGTGAGGTGAGTGTGGGCTGAGCTTCATTACTATACCAGTGTGTGTCCTATATAGGTGGTGGTGAGGTGAGTGTGGGCTGAGCTTCATTACTGTACCAGTGTGTGTTCTATGCAGGTGGTGGTGAGGTGAGTGTGGGCTGAGCTTCATTACTGTACCAGTGTGTGTCCTATATAGGTGGTGGTGAGGTGCGTTTGGGTTGAGCTTCATTACTGTACCAGTGTGTGTTCTACGTAGGTGGTGGTGAGGTGAGTGTGGGCTGAGCTTCATTACTGTACCAGTGTGTGTTCTACGTAGGTGGTGGTGAGGTGAGTGTGGGCTGAGCTTCATTACTGTACCAGTGTGTGTCCTATTTAGGGGGTGGTGAGGTGAGTGTGGGCTGAGCTTCATTACTGTACAAGTGTCTGTCTATGTAGGGGGTGGTGAGGTGAGTGTGGGCTGAGCTTCGTTGCTGTACCAGTGTGTGTTCTATGTAGATGGTGGTGAGGTGAGTGTGGGCTGAGCTTCATTACTGTACCAGTTTGTGTCCTATATAGGTGGTGGTGAGCTGAGTGTGGGCTGAGCTTCATTACTGTACCAGTGTGTCTTCTATGCAGGTGGTGGTGAGGTGAGTGTGGGCTGAGCTTCATTACTGTACCAGTGCGTGTCCTATGTAGGTGGTGGTGGGGTGAGTGTGGGCTGAGCTTCATTACTGTACCAGTGTGTGTCCTATGTAGGTGGTGGTTGGGTGAGTGTGGGCTGAGCTTCATTACTGTACCAGTGTGTGTCCTATGTAGGTGGTGGTGAGGTGAGTGTGGGCTGAGCTTCATTACTGTACCAGTGTGTGTACTATTTAGCGGGTGGTGAGGTGAGTGTGGGCTGAGCTTCAGTACTGTACCAGTGTGTGTCCTATATAGGTGGTGGTGAGGTGAGTGTGGGCTGAGCTTCATTACTGTACAAGTGTCTGTCCATGTAGGTGGTGGTGAGGTGAGTGTGGGCTGAGCTTCATTACTGTACCAGTGTGTGTACTATTTAGCGGGTGGTGAGGTGAGTGTGGGCTGAGCTTCAGTACTGTACCAGTGTGTGTCCTATATAGGTGGTGGTGAGGTGAGTGTGGGCTGAGCTTCATTACTGTACAAGTGTCTGTCCATGTAGGTAGTGGTGAGGTGAGTGTGGGCTGAGCTTCATTACTGTACCAGTGTGTGTTCTATGTAGGTGGTGGTGGGGTTAGCGTGGGCTGAGCTTCATTACTGTACCAGTGTGTGTCCTATGTAGGTGGTGGTGAGGTGAGCGTGGGCTGAGCTTCATTACTGTACCAGTGTGTGTCCTATATAGGTGGTGGTGAGGTGAGTGTGGGCTGAGCTTCATTACTGTACCAGTGTGTGTCCTATGTAGGTGGTGGTGAGGTGAGTGTGAGCTGAGCTTCATTACTGTACCAGTGTGTGTTCTACGTAGGTGGTGGTGAGGTGAGTGTGGGCTGAGCTTCATTACTGTACCAGTGTGTGTTCTACGTATGTGGTGGTGAGGTGAGTGTGGGCTGAGCTTCATTACTGTACCAGTGTGTGTTCTACGTAGGTGGTGGTGAGGTGAGTGTGGGCTGAGCTTCATTACTGTACCAGTGTGTGTCCTATGTAGGTGGTGGTGGGGTGAGCGTGGGCTGAGCTTCATTACCGTACCAGTGTGTGTTCCATGTAGATGGTGGTGAGGTGAGTGTGGGCTGAGCTTCATTACTGTACCAGTGTGTGTCCTATATAGGTGGTGGTGAGGTGAGTGTGGGCTGAGCTTCATTACTGTACCAGTGTGTGTCCTATTTAGGGGGTGGTGAGGTGAGTGTGGGCTGAGCTTCATTACTGTACAAGTGTCTGTCCATGTAGGTGGTGGTGAGGTGAGTGTGGGCTGAGCTTCATTACTGTACCAGTGTGTGTCCGAAATAGGTTGTGGTGAGGTGCGTGTGGGCTGAGCTTCATTACTGTACCAGTGTGTGTTCTATGTAGATGGTGGTGAGGTGAGTGTGGGCTGAGCTTCATTACTGTACCAGTGTGTGTCCTATATAGGTGGTGGTGAGGTGAGTGTGGGCTGAGCTTCATTACTGTACCAGTGTGTGTTCTATGTAGATGGTGGTGAGGTGAGTGTGGGCTGAGCTTCATTACTGTACCAGTGTGTGTCCTATGTAGGTGGTGGTGGGCTGAGCTTCATTACTGTACCAGTGTGTGTCCTATATAGGTGGTGGTGAGTTGAGTGTGGGCTGAGCTTCGTTGCTGTACAAGTGTGTGTTCTACGTGGGTGGTGGTGAGGTGAGTGTGGGCTGAGCTTCATTACTGTACCAGTGTGTGTTCTATGTAGGTGGTGGTGAGGTGAGTGTGGGCTGAGCTTCATTACTATACCAGTGTGTGTCCTATATAGGTGGTGGTGAGGTGAGTGTGGGCTGAGCTTCATTACTGTACCAGTGTGTGTTCTATGCAGGTGGTGGTGAGGTGAGTGTGGGCTGAGCTTCATTACTGTACCAGTGTGTGTCCTATATAGGTGGTGGTGAGGTGCGTTTGGGTTGAGCTTCATTACTGTACCAGTGTGTGTTCTACGTAGGTGGTGGTGAGGTGAGTGTGGGCTGAGCTTCATTACTGTACCAGTGTGTGTTCTACGTAGGTGGTGGTGAGGTGAGTGTGGGCTGAGCTTCATTACTGTACCAGTGTGTGTCCTATTTAGGGGGTGGTGAGGTGAGTGTGGGCTGAGCTTCATCACTGTACAAGTGTCTGTCCATGTAGGGGGTGGTGAGGTGAGTGTGGGCTGAGCTTCGTTGCTGTACCAGTGTGTGTTCTATGTAGATGGTGGTGAGGTGAGTGTGGGCTGAGCTTCATTACTGTACCAGTTTGTGTCCTATATAGGTGGTGGTGAGCTGAGTGTGGGCTGAGCTTCATTACTGTACCAGTGTGTCTTCTATGCAGGTGGTGGTGAGGTGAGTGTGGGCTGAGCTTCATTACTGTACCAGTGCGTGTCCTATGTAGGTGGTGGTGGGGTGAGTGTGGGCTGAGCTTCATTACTGTACCAGTGTGTGTCCTATGTAGGTGGTGGTTGGGTGAGTGTGGGCTGAGCTTCATTACTGTACCAGTGTGTGTCCTATGTAGGTGGTGGTGAGGTGAGTGTGGGCTGAGCTTCATTACTGTACCAGTGTGTGTACTATTTAGCGGGTGGTGAGGTGAGTGTGGGCTGAGCTTCAGTACTGTACCAGTGTGTGTCCTATATAGGTGGTGGTGAGGTGAGTGTGGGCTGAGCTTCATTACTGTACAAGTGTCTGTCCATGTAGGTGGTGGTGAGGTGAGTGTGGGCTGAGCTTCATTACTGTACCAGTGTGTGTACTATTTAGCGGGTGGTGAGGTGAGTGTGGGCTGAGCTTCAGTACTGTACCAGTGTGTGTCCTATATAGGTGGTGGTGAGGTGAGTGTGGGCTGAGCTTCATTACTGTACAAGTGTCTGTCCATGTAGGTAGTGGTGAGGTGAGTGTGGGCTGAGCTTCATTACTGTACCAGTGTGTGTTCTATGCAGGTGGTGGTGAGGTGAGCGTGGGCTGAGCTTCATTACTGTACCAGTGTGTGTCCTATTTAGCGGGTGGTGAGGCGAGCGTGGGCTGAGCTTCATTACTGTACCAGTGTGTGTCCCATGTAGGTAGTGGTGAGGTGAGTGTGGGCTGAGCTTCATTACTGTACCAGTGTGTGTTCTATGCAGGTGGTGGTGAGGTGAGTGTGGGCTGAGCTTCATTACTGTACCAGTGTGTGTCCTATGTAGGTGGTGGTGGGGTGAGTGTGGGCTGAGCTTCATTACTGTACCAGTGTGTGTCCTATGTAGGTGGTGGTTGGGTGAGTGTGGGCTGAACTTCATTACTGTACCAGTGTGTGTACTATGCAGGTGGTGGTGAGGTGCGTGTGGGCTGAGCTTCATTACTGTACCAGTGTGTGTCCTATGTAGTTGATGGTGAGGTGAGTGTGGGCTGAGCTTCATTACTGTACCAGTGTGTGTTCTACGTAGGTGGTGGTGAGGTGAGTGTGGGCTGAGCTTCATTACTGTACCAGTGTGTTTTCTATGTAGGTGGTGGTGAGGTGAGTGTGTGCTGAGCTTCATTACTGTACCAGTGTGTCTTCTATGCAGGTGGTGGTGAGGTGAGTGTGGGCTGAGCTTCATTACTGTACCAGTGCGTGTCCTATGTAGGTGGTGGTGGGGTGAGTGTGGGCTGAGCTTCATTACTGTACCAGTGTGTGTCCTATGTAGGTGGTGGTTGGGTGAGTGTGGGCTGAGCTTCATTACTGTACCAGTGTGTGTCCTATGTAGGTGGTGGTGAGGTGAGTGTGGGCTGAGCTTCATTACTGTACCAGTGTGTGTCCTATATAGGTGGTGGTGAGGTGAGTGTGGGCTGAGCTTCATTACTGTACAAGTGTCTGTCCATGTAGGGGGTGGTGAGGTGAGTGTGGGCTGAGCTTCGTTGCTGTACCAGTGTGTGTTCTATGTAGGTGGTGGTGGGGTTAGCGTGGGCTGAGCTTCATTACTGTACCAGTGTGTCCCCTATGTAGGTGGTGGTGAGGTGAGCGTGGGCTGAGCTTCATTACTGTACCAGTGTGTGTCCTATATAGGTGGTGGTGAGGTGAGTGTGGGCTGAGCTTCATTACTGTACCAGTGTGTGTTCTATGTAGATGGTGGTGAGGTGAGTGTGGGCTGAGCTTCATTACTGTACCAGTGTGTGTCCTATGTAGGTGGTGGTGAGGTGAGTGGGCTGAGCTTCATTACTGTACCAGTGTGTGTCCTATGTAGGTGGTGGTGAGGTGAGTGTGGGCTGAGCTTCATTACTGTACCAGTGTGTGTCCTATTTAGCGGGTGGTGAGCTGCGTGTGCGCTGAGCTTCATTACTGTACCAGTGTGTGTCCTATGTAGGTGGTGGTGAGGTGAGTGTGGGCTGAGCTTCATTACTGTACCAGTGTGTGTCCTATGTAGGTGGTGGTGAGGTGAGTGTGGGCTGAGCTTCATTACTGTACCAGTGTGTGTCCTATTTAGCGGGTGGTGAGCTGCGTGTGCGCTGAGCTTCATTACTGTACCAGTGTGTGTTCTATATAGGTGGTGGTGAGGTGAGTGTGGGCTGAGCTTCATTACTGTACCAGTGTGTGTCCTATATAGGTGGTGGTGAGGTGAGTGTGGGCTGAGCTTCATTACTGTACCAGTGTGTGTCCTATATAGGTGGTGGTGAGGTGCGTGTGGGCTAAGCTTCATTACTGTACCAGTGTGTGTTCTATGCAGGTGGTGGTGAGGTGAGTGTGGGCTGAGCTTCATTACTGTACCAGTGTGTGTTCTATGCAGGTGGTGGTGAGGTGAGCGTGGGCTGAGCTTCATTACTGTACCAGTGTGTGTCCTATTTAGCGGGTGGTGAGGCGAGCGTGGGCTGAGCTTCATTACTGTACCAGTGTGTGTCCCATGTAGGTAGTGGTGAGGTGAGTGTGGGCTGAGCTTCATTACTGTACCAGTGTGTGTTCTATGCAGGTGGTGGTGAGGTGAGTGTGGGCTGAGCTTCATTACTGTACCAGTGTGTGTCCTATGTAGGTAGTGGTGAGGTGAGTGTGGGCTGAGCTTCATTACTGTACCAGTGTGTGTTCTATGCAGGTGGTGGTGAGGTGAGCGTGGGCTGAGCTTCATTACTGTACCAGTGTGTGTCCTATTTAGCGGGTGGTGAGGCGAGCGTGGGCTGAGCTTCATTACTGTACCAGTGTGTGTCCCATGTAGGTAGTGGTGAGGTGAGTGTGGGCTGAGCTTCATTACTGTACCAGTGTGTGTTCTATGCAGGTGGTGGTGAGGTGAGTGTGGGCTGAGCTTCATTACTGTACCAGTGTGTGTCCTATGTAGGTGGTGGTGGGGTGAGTGTGGGCTGAGCTTCATTACTGTACCAGTGTGTGTCCTATGTAGGTGGTGGTTGGGTGAGTGTGGGCTGAACTTCATTACTGTACCAGTGTGTGTACTATGCAGGTGGTGGTGAGGTGCGTGTGGGCTGAGCTTCATTACTGTACCAGTGTGTGTCCTATGTAGTTGATGGTGAGGTGAGTGTGGGCTGAGCTTCATTACTGTACCAGTGTGTGTTCTACGTAGGTGGTGGTGAGGTGAGTGTGGGCTGAGCTTCATTACTGTACCAGTGTGTTTTCTATGTAGGTGGTGGTGAGGTGAGTGTGTGCTGAGCTTCATTACTGTACCAGTGTGTCTTCTATGCAGGTGGTGGTGAGGTGAGTGTGGGCTGAGCTTCATTACTGTACCAGTGCGTGTCCTATGTAGGTGGTGGTGGGGTGAGTGTGGGCTGAGCTTCATTACTGTACCAGTGTGTGTCCTATGTAGGTGGTGGTTGGGTGAGTGTGGGCTGAGCTTCATTACTGTACCAGTGTGTGTCCTATGTAGGTGGTGGTGAGGTGAGTGTGGGCTGAGCTTCATTACTGTACCAGTGTGTGTCCTATATAGGTGGTGGTGAGGTGAGTGTGGGCTGAGCTTCATTACTGTACAAGTGTCTGTCCATGTAGGGGGTGGTGAGGTGAGTGTGGGCTGAGCTTCGTTGCTGTACCAGTGTGTGTTCTATGTAGGTGGTGGTGGGGTTAGCGTGGGCTGAGCTTCATTACTGTACCAGTGTGTCCCCTATGTAGGTGGTGGTGAGGTGAGCGTGGGCTGAGCTTCATTACTGTACCAGTGTGTGTCCTATATAGGTGGTGGTGAGGTGAGTGTGGGCTGAGCTTCATTACTGTACCAGTGTGTGTTCTATGTAGATGGTGGTGAGGTGAGTGTGGGCTGAGCTTCATTACTGTACCAGTGTGTGTCCTATGTAGGTGGTGGTGAGGTGAGTGGGCTGAGCTTCATTACTGTACCAGTGTGTGTCCTATGTAGGTGGTGGTGAGGTGAGTGTGGGCTGAGCTTCATTACTGTACCAGTGTGTGTCCTATTTAGCGGGTGGTGAGCTGCGTGTGCGCTGAGCTTCATTACTGTACCAGTGTGTGTCCTATGTAGGTGGTGGTGAGGTGAGTGTGGGCTGAGCTTCATTACTGTACCAGTGTGTGTCCTATGTAGGTGGTGGTGAGGTGAGTGTGGGCTGAGCTTCATTACTGTACCAGTGTGTGTCCTATTTAGCGGGTGGTGAGCTGCGTGTGCGCTGAGCTTCATTACTGTACCAGTGTGTGTCCTATGTAGGTGGTGGTGAGGTGAGTGTGCGCTGAGCTTCATTACTGTACCAGTGTGTGTTCTATATAGGTGGTGGTGAGGTGAGTGTGGGCTGAGCTTCATTACTGTACCAGTGTGTGTCCTATATAGGTGGTGGTGAGGTGAGTGTGGGCTGAGCTTCATTACTGTACCAGTGTGTGTCCTATATAGGTGGTGGTGAGGTGCGTGTGGGCTAAGCTTCATTACTGTACCAGTGTGTGTTCTATGCAGGTGGTGGTGAGGTGAGTGTGGGCTGAGCTTCATTACTGTACCAGTGTGTGTTCTATGCAGGTGGTGGTGAGGTGAGCGTGGGCTGAGCTTCATTACTGTACCAGTGTGTGTCCTATTTAGCGGGTGGTGAGGCGAGCGTGGGCTGAGCTTCATTACTGTACCAGTGTGTGTCCCATGTAGGTAGTGGTGAGGTGAGTGTGGGCTGAGCTTCATTACTGTACCAGTGTGTGTTCTATGCAGGTGGTGGTGAGGTGAGTGTGGGCTGAGCTTCATTACTGTACCAGTGTGTGTCCTATGTAGGTGGTGGTGGGGTGAGTGTGGGCTGAGCTTCATTACTGTACCAGTGTGTGTCCTATGTAGGTGGTGGTTGGGTGAGTGTGGGCTGAACTTCATTACTGTACCAGTGTGTGTACTATGCAGGTGGTGGTGAGGTGCGTGTGGGCTGAGCTTCATTACTGTACCAGTGTGTGTCCTATGTAGGTGATGGTGAGGTGAGTGTGGGCTGAGCTTCATTACTGTACCAGTGTGTGTTCTACGTAGGTGGTGGTGAGGTGAGTGTGGGCTGAGCTTCATTACTGTACCAGTGTGTTTTCTATGTAGGTGGTGGTGAGGTGAGTGTGTGCTGAGCTTCATTACTGTACCAGAGTGTGTTCTATGCAGGTGGTGGTGAGGTGAGTGTGGGCTGAGCTTCATTACTGTACCAGTGTGTGTTCTACGTAGGTGGTGGTGAGGTGAGTGTGGGCTGAGCTTCATTACTGTACCAGTGTGTGTCCTATATAGGTGGTGGTGAGTTGAGTGTGGGCTGAGCTTCGTTGCTGTACCAGTGTGTGTTCTACGTGGGTGGTGGTGAGGTGAGTGTGGGCTGAGCTTCATTACTGTACCAGTGTGTGTTCTATGTAGGTGGTGGTGAGGTGAGTGTGGGCTGAGCTTCATTACTGTACCAGTGTGTGTCCTATGTAGGTGGTGGTGAGGCGAGTGTGGGCTGAGCTTTATTCCACATGAATGAGAGCAGGCTTGTTGGGTCAGAAACGCACATAAAACCTGGTGGAACCTGAGTTGTACTTATTGATGTAGTGCTATGCGTTGTACTTATTGATGTGGTACTATGTGTTGTACTTATTGATGTAGTACTACATGTTGTACTTATTGATGTAGTACTATGTGTTGTACTTATTGATGTAGTACTATGTGTTGTAGTTACTGATGTAGTACTACGTGTTGTACTTATTGATGCAGTACTATGTGTTGTACTTATTGATGTAGTACTACGTGTTGGTGAAGGTCTTCTACCAGCTTGTTGTGTCATATCTGCTGGTTAGACTCAACACCTTCACTTCTTCTATCGCAACACTACCTGCCTTCTTCTTCCTCATGTGGCTGCTGTGATGAAGATGAAACACTGCACCCTGCCATGTTTCCTGGTGAATCCTACCAGACACCAACCATCCACATCACACACGGCTGCAGGCTGCAGGACCTGGAGGTCTGGGGATTATCGCATACACCAGAATAAAAAACAAAGACATCTGTTTGCATGTAGCTCTTCAGAATGTAGTGGCGTATCAGCCAACACTACAAGGACACCTGGGTTTGTTCCTTTTTTATTGGTCAACTTAGGTTTGACCGTCTCTCACCATCTTCTAATTTGCCCTCCATCTCATCGGTCTTCACCACCGGGCCTTCGAAGAGCACCTGCAGTCATCTTGGGTTTTTTTTACAAAGCGTCGCTGACATGTGAGAATCAACGCATGTGATGGTTTTTCTTACAAACACTTTGCTACTGTGTTTTTATTCGTTAATCTAACGGCTGAAAGCTGTGCTTGGCTGACTGCCATCAATCTACCTCAACACTACCACTGCTAATCCTAACCTTCAACTTAATCACTGTACCTACAGTATCCGCCGTGACCACGAAAGTGGACTTTCGTGTCTGCATTCCACAGTTTCAAGTGGAGTTCTTTGTTCTCCACTCACCGAGAATGTAAATCAGCAGTCCTCGTCTGTAACAACACCACCAAAGAAGTGAAAAGTTGCCCTGGACTCGGCAACTCGGTCCGGTTCTCCTCCAGGTCGTCCGGCTGCTTGCCTGGATGAGGGAGGGGTGCTGAAATGTTACTGGTTTGCAGGTCCTGACATCAAGACATGATGCGGGTAAAAGGCGTGTTTCAGACTTGACATGTTCCAGTTAGAGTTGTCGATCTAAAACCACGGCAAAGTGACAGTCAAGACGTTGTAACGCTTCATTGTGTTTATTGATTTTGGTTATTGCAGAGATACAATGTAAAAGCTGTGGAAATCAAGATTTTGACTGCATGTGCTCTTTGAATGACAAATAATCATCAATGGACATTATCCCTCTGTGAGTTCAGATCTTTGAAAGCCACCAAGCTCACATCCAGATCCATGGCAAAGCCACATGCTAAGAAACACCAACGTTCATTAAATTCCCTCTCTGACCAGTTGGCTCACTTCTCCAACCTGACACAAGATCCGAGAACAACAGCACGTTCCAGCGGTCCATGATCTTAAATGCCGACAATCCAGCAGCAGAGAGACCAGTCCTCTTCAGACATTCTATTCTTGTTGTATTACAGTCAATCCGGAGACCAGCTCCTGTCTGCCCTGTCCGACCCTCACCTTTTACTTTTCTAGCTGGAGAAGACACAGACTGTAGCCTGGAAACTCTTTTTTTCTCACTTGTACCTTCCTGTAACATCTACAGACTCCAGGCTTCCCCTCACAATCAATGCTTTTTCACTGCTCCCTGATGTAGGACAGCATCCCCCATCAGATAAATGAACTTCCCAACAATCCTCTTCCTTGTTTTTATGTTTTAAGAGCTAGCCAAAGGCAGTTCATGTGCTCTCATGTAGACATACTACACGGCTACACACTAACTTTGGCCTACAGTTTCGTTGTTGCTGGGGAGAACACTGGAGCGAGAGAGATATAGAGAGAGAGAGAGAGAGAGAGAGAGAGAGAGAGATAGATAGAGAGAGAGAGAGAGAGAGAGAGACCTCCTGGGATCTGGCAGTTCCCCTTCATTTCCTTGTGACCCCCCTGTGGTCTACCTCTGGGCGCTGATCTTGTAGCGCAGGACAAAATACGCAATGAGGCGAAGGGAGAAGAAGAAGATTCCCAGGACGATGAAGTCCAGGTACAGTTTGGCATCCACCATGTCCAGCTCCTTCAAGATGGCATCTGACTTTTGGAAGTGGCAGGTAGAATCCATGTCACAGTGCAGATCCTCTCTGTCCAGCCCGTAGATAGACAGAATGACTCCCTCGAAACCGTACCTGAGACACAGCAGAGACTCAACTACTGGACTCACACTTACATTACTGATAGTAAAACTTACACTTGACACAAATATTTTATTTTTGTGGTGAAGAAATACTTCAATCTCTAGAGCAGAAGAGAGGAGTGTTATTTGGTTAATTATTTTCAAAGCAGTAAATTACAAATAAAGCACTAAACTGTCCAGAAATATTTCAGTTTCTGGTGACATTCTTACTTCAAAAACCCTGATAGCTGAGACTCCAGAATGGGATAAACTGCCCCACTTCTTTTTTTTTCTTTCATTTTATTCTTTCATATATTTGCGACTCTTAACATCACGGATGTCTCCTCATGTCCATGGCTCTAGACATTCTGAGGGGTCTACAAAGAAGGACTAGCTGCTATCTCGATTGACCTGGTTCAGCCCAATATAGAACCTACAGCTCTATGTAAAATAGATTCTCAAAGTTCTGGTCACCAAATGAATCAGAGGTTCATCACATACTCCAGAAATATCTCATGTATTGAACCAGCTGTCCAAACCTACGCTCAGTATTCTAGAGACCAGCAGTGGTTTGGTCCAGAAGTAATTTTAAGATGAAATTTTTCTTGTTATTTAACAATATCATCTTCAGAGGGTTGTTGGTTACCTGACATAAGAGATATAAGACATCCATTGCAGGTACCAGGGAATGGTGTCAAAACTGACAAAGAAGCCAGAGAACAGCAGCACCGGGATGGCCGTCACCGGGCCGACAAACGTCGCCACCTAGAGGAGAGTCAGAGAAATTTGAGAGATTTGAGAAATAGTTTATTGATCCTCGTGGGGAAATTCTTTCTCTGCATTTAACCCAACCTAGCTGTGCAGCTAGGAGCAGTGGGCAGCCACCATGCAGTGCCCAGGGACCAACTCCAGTTGCCATGCCTCGGTCAGGGGCACAGACAGGAGTACTGACCCTAACATGCATGTCTTTTTGATTGGAGGTTCACCTCCAATGTGGGTACAATATTAGATATCAACTGAATAGGTAAAGTTTTAACGTCTCAAGAACGCTTGGTTTAACCCTGCAGTTGGTATTTCCTTCTGTAAGGTGACTCAGGAAGCACAATAGAAGAACAACGAACAACAGACAACCCAATCTAAATTTTCATTCCCTATCTTTTTTTCTTGTACAATTTCTACTGGGGTAGGTGTGCTGTCTTTACGTTTCAGAAAAATAGAAGAAAACAAGAAAGATGAACAACTAACTCCCTGGTTACCACAAGAACTGGCAAAGTAACCAAGACTGTTTTGGCTGCAGGTATAAGGATTGGACATGCAGTAAGATATCTACATCTGAAAATGTTAGCTATCATGTCAGAGATAGCAGACAAGCAATTTTTTCCAGGTTGATTTGACTAGAAGTGCGGACCTGTAGCGAAGTGGAGGCAGCCCCTATAAGCAGCCCCAGGGACTGGGCCACGAGTGAGGTCAAGACCCCCAGAGAGAGGAAAAGGAAGAACCTGGCTGCGTCTGGAGGCTGGGCCGTCATCCAGTAGACAATACTGCAGTACACCACAGGGAAGATGACCTGAAAAATTGAGGAAGATGACTAATGGTCCCAAGGGACTTCCACACCTCTGCTGAATTAAATTATTTGGAGTGAAACCTTTTAAAGTCCTAAATATGATAGGAGCTTTTCCTGTCTGGTACAGGACAGACATTCAGCATAGTTACTTTAAACTATGAAATTTAACACGCTGTTCACTTCACTTATATACAGCTACATAAGGTATACACATGGTAAAGGCTCTGAAATGCTTTCACCTCAGAACTGACATTCAGTGTGACTTCAGAGTCTGAGTATAAAATTATATTTAAGTGATGTATCAGAAAGCTAACTGTAAAGTTTGATAACAGTGATGAAACATCATGTTAAATGATACATTGTGGTGATGCACAGTTGGGGTTGATTCACCAGGGGCTGCTGCTCCTTTGGGGCAGAAGTTCAGAGTGCTGATGTAGGCACTGCTTAGAGTTTCCGGGGTGGAGCCATGTTGGCAGCAGCCTAGCAGTTACCTGGTTGCCACGAGAGATTGTGCTGTATCGGTGTTGTTTTGTGTGGCGAGTAAACGGAATTGACTCGACTCGATCTCTCCATCTCCTCATTCCTGCACTCCCACAACATCATCTCTGATAAACAGCATAAGAGGTTTTTCTGCACCAGTCTGAATGAGGGTCTCTGCTCCTGGCATCCATGTAGTCTCTTCTATTGTGACCTGCAGCCCAAAGCCTCTGAACTCTGACCTGTTGGGTTTTACTGTGAAAGCCTGTATGCTGCCGCTGCTTCTCCCTGCAGAACAACTCCTACTGAGCTCAAACTGAACTCCCACTGAACTCCTGCTGAACTCCCACTGACCTCCTACTGATCTCAAACTAAACTCTTACTGAACTCAAACTGAACTCCCACTGAACTCATACTGAACTCTTACTGAACTCAAACTGAACTCCTACTGAGCTTAAACTGAACTCCTGTTTAATTATTACTGAACTCTACTGAACTTCTACTGAGCTCCTGAACTCAAACTGAACTCCCACTGAGCTCCTACTGAACTCAAACTGAACTCCTACTGAGCTTAAACTGAACTCGTATTGAATTCTTACTGAATTCCTACTGAACTCCTACTGAGCTCCTGAACTCAAACTGAACTCCAACTGAGCTCCTACTGAACTCAAACTGAACTACTACTGAACTCCTACTGAACTCCTACTGAACTCAAACTGAACTCCCACTGAACTCCTACTGAACTGCCACTGAACTCAAACTGAACTCCCACTGAACTCAAACTGAACTGCCACTGAACTCAGACTGAACTCCTACTGAACTGCCACTGAACTCAAACTGAACTCCCACTGAACTCAAACTGAACTCATACTGAACTCCTACTGAGCTTTAACTGAACTCCTATTGAATTCTTACTGAACTCCTACTGAGCTCCTACTGAACTCCCACTGAGGTCCTACTGAACTCAAACAGAACTCCTACTGAGCTTAAACTGAATTCCTATTGAATTCTTATTGAACTCTACTGAACTCATACTGAACACCTACTGAACTAAAACTGAATTCCCACTGAGCTCCTACTGAACTCAGACTGAACTCCCACTGAACTCAAACGGAACTCGTACTGAACTCAAACTGAACTCCTACTGAGCTTAAACTGAACTCCTACTGAACTCAAACTGAACTCCTACTGAACTCCCACTGAACTTAAACGGAACTCCTACTGAACTCCCACTGAACTCAAACTGAATTCCCACTGAACTCGTACTGAACTCATACTGAGCTCCTACTGAACTAAAACTGAGCTCCTACTGAACTAAAACTGAGCTCCCACTGAACTCAAACTGAACTCCTACTGAGCTTAAACGGAACTCTTATTGAATACTTACTGAACTCTACTGAAGTCCTACTGAACTCACAATGAACTCCCACTGAATTCCTACTGAACTCAAACTGAACTCCCACTGAACTCAAACTGAACTCGTACTGAGCTTAAACTGAACTCACAATGAACTCCCACTGAATTCCTACTGAACTCAAACTGAACTCCCACTGAACTCAAACGGAACTCGTACTGAACTCAAACTGAACTCCTACTGAGCTTAAACTGAACTCCTACTGAACTCAAACTGAGCTCGTACTGAACTCCCACTGAATTCCTACTGAACTCAAACTGAACTCCCACTGAACTCAAACTGAACTCCCACTGAACTCAAACTGAACTCGTACTGAGCTTAAACTGAACTCCTACTGAGCTTAAACGGAACTCTTATTGAATACTTACTGAACTCTACTGAAGTCCTACTGAACTCACAATGAACTCCCACTGAATTCATACTGAACTCAAACTGAACTCCCACTGAACTCAAACTGAACTCGTACTGAGCTTAAACTGAACTCCTATTGAATTCTTACTGAACTCTACTAAACTCCTACTGAACACCTACTGAGCTTAAACCGAACTCCTACGGAATTCTTACTGAACTCCTAATGAGCTCCTACTGAACTCAAACTGAACTGCTACTGTACTCCTGCTGAACTCAAACTGAAATCCTATTGAATTCTTACTGAACTAAAACTGAACTCCCACCGAACTCTCACTGATCACCTACTGAATTCCTACTGAACTCAAACTGAAGCTGGTAAAGTATGCAGCCTAGAGAACTACAGGCCTATAGCTCTAGCCAGCATACTGTCAAAGTCCTAGAAGGAATTCTGCTGGATAGTATGCATGAGTTTATCAACTCCACGGATAACCAGTTTGGTTTTAAAGCTAACTGACGTATGTATATATGTCTTAAAGGAAGTTATTAACAAATACAGAGGCCAAAACTCATCAGTTCTTCTGTGTTTCATTGATGCTTCTAAAGCTTTTGATCGTGTTAATCACAGAAAGTTGTTTGTTAAACTGAGTCAAAGAGGGGTGCCTAAATACATTGTGAGAATTCTGGCTTATTGGTATGCCTACCACACTATGCAATTAAAATGGGGTAATAGTGTTTCAGCCCCATTTGGGGTTAGTAATGGTGTCAGACAAGGTGAAATTCTGTCTCTAGTTCTCTACAATTTATATATTGAGGATTTGTCCAGGCAGTTGAAAGCCTGTAACACTGGGTGCATGATGGGTAATACCTTGGTGAATCATATTATGTATGCAGATGACCTTGTCATTCTTAGTCCCTGTAGCGCTGGTCTCCAGCAGCTCCTTGATATATGTTATGTGTACAGTGTGCAGCATGATATCAAATACAATGCTAGTAAGAGTGTTGACATGATCTGCAGAACCACAGAGGTCAGTCATCTAAAACTTCCTGATTTTAAATTGTCTGATAATAATCTTGTGGTGTGTAATAAGGTGAAATATCTTGGACATCATATTACTGAACAAATGACAGACGATAATGATGTTTATAGGCAATGCTGCATGATGTATACACAAGCACACACTCTTTCATGCAAGTTTGGTATGTGTTACTGTGAAGATGTGTCTGTTCAGAGCATATTGTACACCACTTTATACTGCCCCCCTGTGGTCACACTACATATTGTACACCACCTTATACTGCACACCTGTGCTCAAACTACATATTGTACAAGACTTTATACTGCAAACCTGTGGTCACACTACATATTGTACACCACTTTATACTGCACACCTGTGGTCACACTACATATTGTACACCACTTTATACTGCAGACCTGTGCTCAAACTACATATTGTACACCACTTTATACTGCACACCTGTGGTCACACTACATCAGGGGTGCCCACAATTTTTTGACTCTTGAGCTACTTTTAAAATGACCAGGTCAAAATGATCTACTCATATTAAAAATAATAATAATAATAATAAAAATACTCAATACATGTTTTACATATATATGAACATTTCTATGCAGTGTGTGTATTTATATACATGCTGTGTTACATATACAGTATTGCAATGGATTTGCAGTTATATTGAACCTTACACAGGCAATAATCATACCAAGCATTTGCTACTACACTATTTTGAAATTGCATCACTGCATGAACCTTTACAGCTGTGGTAAATAGATTTGTGATCTCTACCTCTCTACTCTGATGATGACCTGCACTGGAGGGAGTCAGACAGGGTTGCATAGTTCAGACAGTAGCTGCTGGTAGCCAGCCTCAAGCAGGCCTCCAAATGATCATCTGTCATGGTGGAACGGTATTTGGACTTGATAATCTTCATGTGAGAAAAGGCTGACTCACACAAATAAGTAGAGCCGAATAATGCCGTCAAGGAGGTTGCGCATTTCCTCATGTTTGGGTACTTGTCCTCTGTAAGTAAGTTCCAAAACTCTCCATGCACCCTGGACTTAAGCTGAATGTCAGCCTGTACTGTCAGCACCTCATCCTCCACTGCAGACGAGTTCAGGTGAAACAGTGTTGCCCTTTTTGAGGCGAGGGAATCCACCTCTGTATCTTCCCCAAATGGGTAGCACATAAATGTAGTGATTGGCTCAAGCAAAGCAAAGTCTTGAAACCGTTTGTCAAAGTCTGACCGGACATTTTCAATCTGCTCTGTGTAGCGTGTACTGTCAAGTTGTGCACACGCCCTCCCTTGCTTCTCCAGCTCTGCTGCCAGGTTTCGAAGTTTCCCAAATCACAGCGCTGCAACTTTGAGGACAGAAGTTGCATTTTCCGTTTGAAAGCGTTAACTGAGCTGATCGTGTTTACCACGCTTTTGTCTTTTCCTTGCAGCTCTAAATTAAGCTCGTTCAACATGTTGGTTAAATCAGTTAAAAACGCCAAGTCTACCAGCCACTGATTGTCATTAAGTTGCTTGTGTTCCGCATGTTTAGTGATAAGGAGAAACTCCTTAATCTCCGGACAGAGCTCTCGACATCTCTGCAAGAATCTCCCTCTACTAAGCCATCTCACGTCAGTGTGTAGCAAGAGGTCAGAGTAGTTACAGTCGGCCTCTTCCAAATGTGTACCAAACAACCGTCTTTGAAGAGACCTCGCTCGAGTAGAACAGGCGGGTTTGGTTGCCACATCCATGATCTCTTTCATGTTTAGCATTTTTGCGCATAATGCTTGTTGGTGTATTATGCAATGGTAATTAAGGAAGTCAGGGAAAGCATCGTCCTCCCTGCACTTGGCAATAAATCCATTGGAGCGGCCCACCATAGCAGGCGCACCGTCCGTGGTGATTGACACCAGTTTACACACTGGGAGCTGGGTTTTATCCACAAAGTTTTTGAAGATCTGAAAAATGTCCTCTCCCCACGTGTGTTCCTTCATGGGTAGTATTGTTAACAGCTCCTCTTTTGCGGTCATATCTTGAAACACCATGCGAATGAAAATGCACAATTGGGCCGAATCACTGATGTCCGTAGACTCATCCAATTGTAGTGAGAAACACTCGCAGTCCACGATGTCCCTCCAAAGCTGCTGTGTCAAATCATCGCCCATCACTTCACAGCGCCTTGTGACGGAATCTCTTGATAACTGGAGAGCTTTGATTGAAGATATTATTTCTGATTTGTTTTTAAAGTCCCGAAACAACGAATCTGCTGCCTGAAGGAAGGCCTCTTTCATCATCTCTCCACCTTGGAAGGCTTTCTTATGCTTAATGATGGAGTGACTCACCCATAAAGATGCTTCGGTGGCTGCCTTTGCCTTTGAATGCAGCTGCGGGAAAAGTGACTGCTGCACGATTAACTGTGATTTTAGTTCCCTCACCTTTCTCTTTCTCAGCTCGCTTTTCGGAGGGAAGTCATCGTCATAGTTTTTATGAACAGTTCGAAAGTGCCTCTCCACATTTCCTTTCTTTGGGATAGCAATGCTAGACTGACAGAGGAGACAAACGCATTTGGAATAAGACATGGTGAAAAAAAAGTCCTCCTCCCATTCCACATGGAAATGGTAGGTTTTTTGTTTCTTGCTAGGTCCGGCTCCCCCACTCATTTTTGTTTTGTTTCACTTTTTAGTAGAATTTTTTTTAGAGAGTTGAACTAGCTAGCTCGATGCAGTTCTGCGTTAGCTGACGTTGTGGGCATGTGAACTTAAAGGTACGTTCGAGAAGGGCTCTGGTTGTTACGGTAACCTAATGTAACAAAGTTTTAGGTTCCGCTCTAGAATCTTTGGTTTTAGGCAACAGCAGACTGGCCGTCCTTTACGTCAATCAAAAGGCAAATGCCAAATGGAGGACAGATGATAGGCTAATGTCTTGGGGAAAAAAAAGAAGTTTTTTTGGAATGTCATGGAGATCTACCAGCACTGCCTTCGCGATCTACTGGTCGATCGCGATCGACGTAGTGGGCACCCCTGCACTACATATTGTACAACACTTTATACTGCACACCTGTGGTCACACTACATATTGTACACCACTTTATACTGCAGACCTGTGCTCAAACTACATATTGTACAACACTTTATACTGCACACCTGTGGTCACGCTACATATTGTGCACCACTTTATACTGCCCCCCTGTGGTCACACTACATATTGTACACCACTTTATACTGCAGACCTGTGCTCAAACTACATATTGTACAAGACTTTATACTGCACACCTGTGGTCACATTACATATTGTACAACACTTTATACTGCACACCTGTGGTCACCCTAAATATTGTACACCACTTTATACTGCACACCTGTGGTCAAACTAAATATTGTACACCACTTTATACTGCACAGCTGTGTTCTAACTACATATTGTACACCACTTTATACTACACCTGTGGTCACACTACATATTGTACACTACTTTATACTGCACACCTGTGGTCAAACTACATATTGTACCTCATTTTATACTGCACATCTGTGGTCAAACTACATATTGTACACCACTTTATACTGTATATCTGTGGTCAACTACATATTGTACACCACTTTATACTACACGCCTGTGGTCAAACTACATATTGTACACCAATTTATACTGCCCCCCTGTGGTCACACTACATATTGTACACCACTTTATACTGCACACCTGTGGTCAAACTAAATATTGTACACCACTTTATACTGCACACCTGTGGTCAAACTAAATATTGTACACCACTTTATACTACACGCCTGTGGTCACACTACATATTGTACACCACTTTATACTGCATACCTGTGGTCACACTACATATTGTATACCACTTTATACTGTACACCTGTGGTCAAACTGCATATTGTACACCACTTTATACTGCACACCTGTGGTTAAACTACAAAAAAACCTAGCTTACAGAGACTTCGAGTAGCTTATATGATGCTATGAGAATGCTACTAAAAAGAGGTAGATGGTGTAGTGCAGTGAAATGTTTGTGGCTGCAAGAGTCAGTACCTTTCAGGCTCTTCTAAGAAATCTCAAGTATAAATGTATTAGCCAGCTGACTGAGTCTGATAATGTAATTATCATAAGTTTAACTAATATAAGAGTCTGATAATGTAATCATTATGAGTTTTACTAATATGATTCTGATAATGTTATCATCATGAGTTTAACTAATATAAGATTCTGATAATGTAATCATCATGAGTTTAACTCACATAAGATTCTGATAATGTAATCATCATGAGTTTTTTTTTTAAATTTATTTCTGATTTTTCCCTTTTTTCTCCCAATTTAGTGGCCAATTGATCCCTATTTTAATTCAAACACCCACCCTCGCACTGCATGCGTTCGCCAACTGCGTCTCTCCGGCCGGCAGTCTCGAAGGAGACGCCTCCCCACTTTCGTGACAAGGCGAATCCAAGCCGAACCACTGTTTTTCCGACACACACAGAGACGCATTCACATGACGAACACAAGCCGACTCCGCCCCCCTCCCGAAGACAGCGTTGCCAATGATTGCTGCTTCATCGAGTCCGGCCATAGTCGGATCTGACGAGATCGGGGCGCGAACCCCAGTCCCCAGTGGGCAACTGCATCGACACCAAGCCGATGCTTAGACCGCTACACCACCGCGGACGTAATCATCATGAGTTTAACTAATATTAGATTCTGATAATGTAATCATCATGGGTTTAACTAATATAAGAGCCTAATAATGTAATCATCATGAGTTTAACTAATATAAGATTCAATGCCACACGCCACCAATCCCAGCAGTGGGACCACTGGTATAGCTGCTTCCTTGTAAGACACTGATTTGTTCCATTTATGCTATTTTATTGTGTTTCCTTCATGGATTGTCTAGGGTTTATCTTTTACCGATGGTTCTTATCTTTTATGGCTTTATTTCATTTACCTTGTCTTTGTCTGTTATGGACCCTGAGTCTGCAGTAAAGTTTTGAGTGGAGTTGAGTTGAAAGTGTTTGATCTCTGTTGTAATTATGTAATGTAACAATTTAAAGTTGCAATCCTGAAGATTTTGTTTTCATTCAACTTAGTGACCCCTACATACTGGTGATACAGGTGATAGTTGTGTTACTGGTGATAGTGTTCATACTGGTGATAGTGTTCATACTGGTGATACCGGGGGTGCTGGTGATACTGGTCACTGCAGTTTTTCCTTCCTCATTTGGCTGCTATGGTGAAGCTATATCACACTATACACCCTATAATTTTTCCTTGCAAATTCCTAACAGACACTAACCATTCAAATCAAATACTACCAAAGCCTGCAAGATATGGACATTCATGGATTAAATATTGTCTTAAATACACCAGAGATAGAAAGTATCTAAAATGAAACTTGATTGCATGTAAATCTTCAGGATTGAAGCTTTAACATAGTGTGAAAATGGGCTTTTCTTTGGTCAAGTCAATTTGATTTGTGTAGCCCAATATCACAAATTACAAATTTGCCTCAAGGGGCTTTACAGCAACACAACATCCTGTCCTTAGACCCTCACATTGTTGTTTGGTTCGAGGTGAGGTGTGAATCTGACCTGGAACGGAATGTCAGCCATGGTTTTAGCGAGGTAGTATGCCTTTAGACTGTACCAGTAGTTCAGATGTTCTCGCAGGAAAACGCCCATCTCCAAAGGAACTGGAGAAAGAAGAAAACACAACTTCTTCCATTACCTAAACTACTCCTAACCACTTCTAGTAACCTATTAACATTTAAACTGGTCCAAACCCTCCCAGTAATCTACCATTACTAACTGCTCCCAACCTGCCCAGTAACTTACCATTAATATCTGGTCCCAACCCTCCCTGTAACCTACCATTACTACCTGTTCCCAACCCTCCCAGTAATCTACCATTACTACCTGGTCCCAACCCTTCCCGTAATCTACCATTACTACCTGGTTCCAACCCTCCCAGTAACCTAACATTACTATCTGGTCCCAACCCTCCCAGCAATCTAACATTACTATCTGGTCCCAACCCTCCCAGTAATCTACCATTACTATCTGGTCCCGACCGTCCCCGTAACCTACCATTACTACCTGGTCCCAACCCTCCCAGTAACCTACCATTACTCCTGGTCCCAACCCTCCCAGTAACCTACCATCGTCTTAACTGGTCCAACCTTAGAGGAAAACTTACAGGTCAGCACAGTTGGCATGAGTGCAGCGAACATGAGGAAAAGCATGGAGAAGAAGAGGAAGCCAGAGTTACTCAGAACCTTCTTGGCTTCATTTCCAATTCCCAGGTATAGCAGACCGATGAGAATGCCGATCCCAATGTGAGACATGATCCGCAGGTGAGTCAGAACCTAGAGAGAACCAGAGCAGCAGCAGAACCCATCAGCACTGTAGGACAAACTCAAACTGAAAACCTGTTTGATGGACAGAACTTTTCTGCTCAAAGTTAAAATGTGATTGACCACACAAAGGCCAGAAACTGCTTCTGTGGAGAGCCATATAAATGCCTCTGAGAAGCAACACTTAGAAGGGCTTTCCACTTTCAAACCGGTCATTAATGAGCATGTTGAGCATGTCTGCAGGCAGGCACATGGTACCAACACTGTCTGCTGCTGTAGTGCAGCAAGGTTTCTATACACACTTGTTTGTTTGTTTGTTGATTTTCCTCATTTCAATATCCAGATATGGAAGCTCTAGACCGTGGGACAAGGACGATGACATTGGTTGTCCTGTATAATGTGCTTTTGTAAACATGGCAATGCCCTTAGGGAACAGTTGGGTGTTATGTTCAAGTATGTTGACAAATACGTTTGCCCACAAAATGTAGACGTGCTGGTATGATGTGTGGTGAGCCATGGCCTGTACATGTCCCATGTGACACGCAGAGAACCACACATCATAGTGGAAGAGCCAGTTCTCCCGCCGTCTCAGATGTGAAGTCAGATAAAGCTGATCAGCCACAACATTTTAGAAACATCCCAATGTATGATAACCCCATGTGATCTGTCAAATGACTGGCTGAGACACTCAGTACAAAAACAAAACCCAGATGTTTGTTGACTGGTTATTGACACAGAGTTGCTGACTGGTTATTGATACAGAGTCGCTGACTGGTTATTGACACAGAATTGATTACTGATTATTGATACAGAGCTGTTGACTGGTTATTGATGCAGAGTTGCGGACTGGTTATTGACACAGAGTTGCTGACTGGTTATTGATACAGAGTTGGTGACTGGTTATTGACACAGAGTTGCTGACTGGTTATTGATAGAGTTGGTGACTGGTTATTGACACAGAGTTGCTGACTGGTTATTGATACAGAGTTGCTAACTGGTTATTGACACAGAGTTGCTGACTGGTTATTGATACAAAGTTGCTGACTGGTTATTGACACAAAGTTGATGACTGTTATTGGCATAGAATTGATGACTGTTATTGATACAGAGCTGTTGACTGGTTATTGACACAGAGTTGCTGACTGGTTATTGATACAGAGTTGCTGACTGGTTATTGACACAGAGTTGCTGACTGGTTATTGACACAGAGTTGCTGACTGGTTATTGACACAGAGTTGCTGACTGGTTATTGACACAGAGTTGTTGACTGTGGATTGGGTGTTTGCTGGGGAACGGGTTTAACGTCTTTCCATTTTGAAAGAGCCACCGACTGAAAAAGTTTAAGTCTAAGTTTAGGCTGCTTTGCGTGTAGTTCTCCAATATAACCAGCAGATGGCGTGTCACTTCTCACCGAGTCCCTGAGGATGCTGAGGAAGGTCCTTCTGAACAGAATGGAGAACTGAGTAACACAGCTGGCCGACAGACTGTGACATCCTTCAGAAGACGAGTCCTGAGAGGGAGAGAGACAGAAATGACCGTCATCCTGCTGTATGTCTCTCTGGACAACAGTGTGTGTTTGTGTGCTGGCTGGTACCTCCTCAGTTTTCCAGATGAAGGAGTTGAGCTGTTCTCCCCCGTTGACCTCCGTCTCGTACTCTTCCTCACATGTCTTGTCCTGAATGGCCTTCACCAGCCGCGCTGTCTGGTCTCCATACTCCCCTGACGCCACCTCCATCACTGTGCGTGTGTGTGTGTGTGTTGTAAGGGAGAGACTCTGTCATACACAAGACCTTCTGCTGACAGCTCAACTATGCAGTAGTGGGTAGGAGCTAATCTACAGGGTAGTAGTACTGACTAGAGTAAAACTACATGGTTGTAGTACAAGGTGACAGGATGCTTGAGTTTGGACTCAGTCTCTGGTCCACACTTTGAAGGACTTGGCTTTGGTTGCCGCTTTATCGGCAAGCTCAGTAAAGGGCAGTCTAATGTAGTGAAGTGTTATGACCTTACATGTGTGAAACCAGGTGGCGCCTGAAACACGCCGCCCTTCCTCAATAAACACGAGAGCATAGTGAAACTGGCTGGGACTACAGGTGCAGTCAGGCCGCTTAACTGGCTGGCCAGTCTGTACACAGCTTATGACGTCATTAGTCTCCACTAGGACCCGACCCCTTACAGATCTGCTCTGTATGTGTTCTGGACTACAGGACAGCAGGTAGTAGTCATGGTGGGGGGGAGGGGTATTTGCTGAACGGCAGGTAGTAGTCGTGGTGGGGGATTGGGGTATTTGCTGGACGGCAGGTACTAGTCGTGGTGGGGGATCGGGGTATTTGCTGGACGGCAGGTAGTCGTCGTGGGGGGTCAGGGTATTTGCTGGATGGCAGGTAGTAGTCGCGGTGGGGGTCAGGGTTTTTGCTGGACGGCAGGAAGTAGTCATGGTGGGGGTTCAGGGTATTTGCTGGACGGCAATTAGCAGTCGTGGTGGGGGTCAGGGTATTTGCTGGACGGCAGGTACTAGTGGTGGGGGTGGGGGTATTTGCTGGACAGCAGGCAGTAGTTGTGGTGGGGGGTCGGGGTATTTGCTGGGTCTTACCAAAGTCCGCCGGGTTGTGGTAGGTGGGGCAGTTGAGTTGCAGGTCTCTCAGGTAGGGCACCAGGTTGGAGACTTTTCCTCTGTAGACACACTGACCCTGACTGAGGACATACAACTACACACAAACACACAACTAATTAAAGTCTCATCGTTTCATTTCTGTTAAATCATCCCTTCATCCGTTACAACACTTTATTTTAAGTGTGTGTCAGTTTATTTAAACTTGATCAGTAACATAACGTCATTCTAATTTAAGTGCTTGTTATTTTATCTTGGCTTTAAATAATGCCCTCATCAGTTCCTCTCACACCACTCACTACATGCTGTTGGGAAAAAGAACGTTTTAATTATTTAACATAATTAATATTTAGTTCATGTTTACTTCATTAATACTATTATTTCTTTTATCAACACGTCAGTAGCATAATTATCTACTAATATAATAAGTGATTATTAATAACATACATACGCATGTGCATGTGTGTGGTGTTAATAAGTAAGCTACTGAGGTGAAGGTGGCGGCAGGGTGGTACATTGGTTACTGGTATTTTCTCTATAGGCAACAGCAACATATTGACATATATCTTACAGAGATGAGGAGAGAAAGAGTCTGTAACCACATAATGTAACTAACTTTCAGATTAGTTCAGCTAGTTTACTGGTGAGCTGGGTTTACGTCTCCTTCAGACAGATACGTGTACAACACTGTTGTGCATCTCAGCAAGCTTCAGTCTCTCGGCTAGTTTGTCGGGTGACTGCGCGTTGCGGAGAAAAAAGTTCAAAACAATTCAACTCTGGCAGTGGGTGGGCATGTCCATGACACGAGCACGCCTGCGACACTGTCACGGGACCCTCCCCCCCCCGGCGGTCCACCTGACAGGTCACCTGCGCCTCCCTGCCTGCCCACTCACTTCTCGCTGAGAGTGAAGTACTGAGGCCTGTCTGGAGACAATAATGGTCCAGGTCTTCCAGTATAGTCATGCTTAAACCAAGCCCACGACTTCGACTACAGCAGGTAGATGAGTATTCATGTGGGTGTTTCCATGGAGCTGTATCTTAAATTACTCTCTGACTGGTGCTCGTTGCATATCTCCGTGCTGACTGGACAACTGCTCAAGGTCAAAGCCGGACTGGACGGTGTTCAAGCAAGCCGGCCACACCCCAACTGAGCTGGCATGAACCAAGCCCAGGTAAGATGTGTGTGTGTGTGTGTGTGTCTTCATATATGTGCTACGTATCTGGACTCTGCAGTAGGTCAGGTTATTGTGTTCTTCTGTTTCTTTTTGTGTATTTCTGCTTCCCCTACTATCCTGCTCCTCCTCTTCCACTACACCCTTGCTACTGCCTGTTTAACTGGTACTTCTGATACTGGAACCAACACGTCCTTGCCCTTCACTAGTGAACCAACCTATGTGAGTATTCCCCTGGGGGTAGGTAGGTCCCGGGGTGGTGTAGACGGGCTACATCCTGACATCTTACACCTCTGCCACTTTTGTTAGCGGCATATTATGTTAAAGCTTTACAGTTAATGAGCCCAAACATGTGCATGAGATTAAGCGTGCATGCGCATGCGCATGATTAAACCCATGGCATCAACATCTCACTCCTGCCGGGTACCCAGACCCGGAAACCCTAGTGATGGAGGCACCGGGGTGTTGGTGTGTTGTTGTTAGCTAATGTTTCATGTGTTTTCGGGGTATAATTCATTTGATTTGCATGCCAGCTCAGTAATTTACATGCATGCGACTTACTTGAACATTATGCTAGATTTAAAATGGACTAGAGCTTCCTATCAGAATCAGAGTCAACTTTATTGGCCAAGGGTGTCTATGCACACGAGGTGTTTGACTCCAGTACACAGCAACTACTAGCACTTGCAGACATCACTCACACAAAAAGGGAAGAGAAGAGAACAAAACAACAAACAAAAAAGAAAAAAGTAAATGGAACAACAACAGGACAGTGGAGGCAAGCATGTATGAACAACAGCTATCTCGCTACAATGCAGAGTTTTGTTATGGTTTAATAATCAACAACCTACGCCCATATCTACTACTACTACTACTACTACCACCACTACTACTACTACCACCACCACTACTACTACCACCACCACTACCACCACCACTACTACTACTACTACTACTACTACTACTACCACCACCACTACTACTACTACCACCACCACTACTACTACTACTTTCGGCTGCTCCCATTAGGGGGCGCCACAGCGGATCATCCGTTTCCATTTCTTCCTGTCCTCTGCATCTTCCTCTGTCACACCAGCCACCTGCATGTCCTCCCTCACCACATCCATAAACCTCCTCTTTGGCCTTCCTCTTCTCCTCTTCCCTGGCAGCTCCATATTCAGCATCCTTCTCCCAATATACCCAGCATCTCTCCTCCACACATGTCCAAACCATCTCAATCTTGCCTCTCTTGCTTTGTCTCCAAACCGTCCAACCTGAGCTGTCCCTCTAATATACTCGTTCCTAATCCTGTCCTTCTTCATCACTCCCAATGAAAGTCTTATCATCTTCAACTCTGCCACCTCCAGCTCCACCTCCTGTCTTTTCATCAGTGCCACTGTCTCCAAACCATACAACATAGCTGGTCTCACAACCATCTTGTAAACCTTCCTTTAACTCTTGCTGGTACCCTTCTGTCACACATCACTCCTGACACTCTTCTCCACCCGCTCCACCCTGCCTGCACCCTCTTCTTCACCTCTCTTCTGCACTCCCCGTTACTTTGGACAGTTGACCTCAAGTATTTAAACTCATCCACCTTCATCACCTCTACTTGCATCCTCACCATTCCACTGTCCTCCCTCTCATTCACACATAGGTATTCCGTCTTGCTCCTCCTGACTTTCATTCCTCTTCTCTCCAGTGCATACCTCCACCTCTCCAGGCTCTCCTCCACCTGCACCCTACTCTCACTACAGATCACAATGTCATCCGCAAACATATAGTCAATGGAGACTCCTGTCTGATCTCGTCTGTCAATCTGTCCATCACCATTGCAAACAAGGGTAGTGTGGTGGTCTATTCCGTTGCCTACCAACATGGGGATCACCAGTTCAAATCCCTGTGTTACCTCCGGCTTGATCAGGTGTCCCTACAGACACAATTGGCCGTGTCTGCAGGTGAGAAGCCAGATGTGGGTATGTGTCCTGGTCGCTGCATTAGTGCCTCCTCTGGTCGGTCGGGGTGCCTGTTCGGGAGGGAGGGGGAACTGGGGTGAATAGCATGATCCTCCCACGTGCTACGTACCCCTGGTGAAACTCCTCACTATCAGGTGAAAAGAAGCGGCTGGTGACTCCACATATATCGTAGGACGCATGTGGTAGTCTGCAGCCCTCCCCGGATCAGCAGAGGGGGTGGCACAGTGACTGGGACGGCTTGGAAGAGTGGGGTAATTGGACAGGTAAAATGGGGGGGGGGGACATGAGTAAGAGTAACACGAATAGAGTCATACCGGCTCGGATGTTGCCCTGGTTAAGAAGGTCTGCTTCAGGTGTTTGGGAACCAGGACCACCTGATGAGAAATGGGCTACTGGAACAAGACATTTATGGACTAGAACCGAGAACCTGGAACTGATGGAATGCTACTGTCACAGCAGACCCCAGGAGAGGGGCTATATGAAGTGTATGTGGGAACTGTGGGCCAGTATGAGACCTACTTCCACACTGGCTCAGAAGCAGCTAGTGGCTCAATGCTCGAATATCATTAGAAGGAAGCTACTGTCACAACTTGAAACGGAGATGCTCCAATAGGATGACTATATAATTCAGCCCCCTGAATGCCACCCATTAGGCAGGAGATACATGAGAACAGACTCCAACCAGATTAAACAATCCTACCAGCCATGACAGCTGAAGCTACTGAGAATCAAATGAGAATCATGGCCAGACTAAAAACAGCCAACCACTGGGCTCTGCTTCCATGACTCATTGACACGGTACCATCACAAAGTCTGCTTGCAGATGTGGACCCGGCCTTACAAAATATATTGACTGCCATCATAATAGAGACCAACGAGCTTGTATATGCCACTGCAACCATAATGCTGGAGATGCTTTGGTACAGGATTAAGAACACAGGTCCCTTCATGGAAGAGAAGGCTGGAAGTCAAGATGAAAGCAGCACAGAGAGAGGTACAGAAAGGTGTGATGAAAGTCAGGCCCTGGTTAGAGAAGTACAGCAAGATGTCCATAAACGAGGCCCTGGACACTGCCAAACAGGGGTGCACAGCTCTGGCCCCCAGGCTGAAGAGATACACTAGAGAAGCAGAAGCCAAAAGAGTAAATGGCCTGTTTGTCAAAGAACCATGCAAATAAACGTTATGTCCCGATGAACTGATTCAACTTTCTGGAACCATCTATAGTGTAATCCCAGCTGCAGAGTAACAAGAGAAAAACATCAGACCCACCCGGAGCAGAGACTGAGCAATATTAGAAGGATTTAAGGGAAAGGGAGGCATCACACAACACCAGTGCTCTTAGGCTCACCAACCCAGTGGGTGGTAGGCCTAAGAGCAGATCACAGCAATATTCCAGAACAAGAACCAGTTATCATCACAGTGGCTGACATCCAACGAGTCTCAAACATGATGAGCTGGACTGCACCAGGCCCTGACATGATTCATGCCTACTGGTTGAAGAAGCTAACGGCACTCCATGAACGCCTGGTGACACAAATAAACCAGCTGCTGCTAACATCACGGTCTCACCCTGACTAGCTAACACAGGGGAAAACAATAATGATCAAGAAGGATCCCCACAAGGGTACAACACCTTAAAACTACCGGCCAATAACATGCCTCTCTACAACATGGAAGATCCTGTCAGGCATCATAGCAGCTAAGCTGAATGGGCACATGAGTCAATACATGAGTGAAACTCAGAAAGGAATTGGGAACAACACCAGCGGATCAAACCATAAGCTACTGGTTGATAGAGCAGTCATCCAAGACTCAAAGACAGACCAACCTGAGCACAGCCTGGATTGACTACAAGAAAGCCAATGATTCAATGCCCCACACCTGGTTACTGGAGTGCTTGGCACTGTACAAAGCCAACATGACACTAATGGTCTTCATCAAGAACTCAATGCAGTGGTGGAAAACAACACTAGAGGCCAACGCAAAGACAATCCCACAGGTAACCATCAAATGTGGCATATACCAAGGTGGTGCACTATCCCCGCTGCTGTTCTGCATAGGCCTGAACCCCGTCAGTCAGATCATCACAAAGAGTGGATATGGATACTAGTTCAGAAGTGGAGTTACCAGGCGTCCAGGTAGCACAGCAGTCTATTCCGTTGCCTATCAACATGGGGATCGCTGGTTCGAATCCCCTTGTTACCTCCGGCTTGGTCAGGTGCCCCTTCAGACACAATTGGCCATGTCTGCGGGTGGGAAGCCAGATGTGGGTATGTGTCCTGGTCGCTGCACTGGTGCCTCCTCTGGTCGGTCAGGGCATCTGTTCGGGGGAGAGGGGGAACTGGGGGGAATAGGGTGATCTTCCCACGCGCTACATCCCCCTGGTGAAACTCCTCACTGTCAGGTGAAAAGAAGCAGCTGGCAACTCCGCATATATTGGAAGAGGCATGTGGTAGTCTGCAGCCGTCCCCGGATCAGCAGAGGGGGTGGATCAGAGACCGGGATGGATTAGAGAGTGGGATAATTGGCTGGATACAAGTGGGGAGAAAAAAGGGTGAAAAAGAAAAAAGAAAAAGAAAAGAAGTGGCGCTACCATCAGCGACCTCCTATAGATGGATGACATTAAGCTGTATGCCAGGAATGAGCGAGACATTGACTTGCTGATCCACCTCACCAGGATCTACAGAGACAACATTGGGATGTCATTCAGACTGGACAAGTGTGGTCGAATGGTGGCAAAAAAGGGAAAGGTGGTGAGCACTGAAGGGGCTGAACGACCAGTTGGCAGGATAACAGACATACAGGACAGTTACAACAACCTGGGTATTCCATAGGCAAATGCAAACCACAAGGAGGCAGCAAGGAGTTCAGCTACAGCCAAATACCTCCAGAGGGTGAGGCAGGCCCTGAGGAGGCAGCTCAATGGGAAGAATGAGATCAACCATCAACACATATACCCTACCAGTCACCAGATACCCAGCTGGAATAATAAGCTGGCCAAAGGAGGCGATAAAGTCCACAGATATCAGGTCACAGAAACTCCTCACAATGCACGGAGGTTCCCACCTGAAGTCCAGCAGCCTGAGACTGTATCTCCACTCCTGTAGGCTTCCTCTTTGGCCTGACGAAGCTGCCTGAGTTTAGCTGTGAACCAGGGCTTACTGTTGTTAAAGGTACAGAAGGCTTTGGTGGGCACACAAGTTCTCATAAACTTCTCTTAGATAATCTCTTTTTTTCTGATACTCATGATGTCATCAGTCTCATTTGCATACAGCCAATCAGATCAAATCATCACAATATGAAACATGCCCACCCTTACCACCAACCCTTGCTTGTACCTGTGACTGAAAGATCAGCTCATGAATCTTAATTAGGACCAGACCAGTGGCCCACATTTCTTGAGACAACCAAGAACAGCTGTGGATAAATCTATATCAAAATAAAAAATGTTGCTCAGGATTTATTATGCTTTGTTCAAGGTTATTATACATGAAAACCTGAATCTGAGTCTAAACTGGGAGGTGGTGATAATTTGTGGACTGTCCTGACTCGTGCCCTTTGAACTGGGAGGTGGTGATAATTTGTGGACTGTCCTGACTCGAGTCCTATAAACTGGGAGGTGGTGATAATTTGTGGACTGTCCTTACTCGTGTCCTATAAACTGGGAGGTGGTGATAATTTGTGGACTCCTGACTCGTGTCCTATAAACTGGGAGGTGGTGATAATTTGTGGACTGTCCTGACTTGTGTCCTATAAACTGGGAGGTGGTGATAATTTGTGGACTGTCCTGACTCGTGTCCTATAAGCTGGGAGGTGGTGATAATTTGAGGACTGTCCTGACTCGTGTCCTATAAACTGGGAGGTGATGATAATTTGTGGACTGTCCTGACTCGTGTCCTATAAGCTGGGGGGTGGTGATAAAAGCCGGTACTGGCTATAAGCTGGGGGGTGGTGATAAAAGCCGGTACTGGCTATAAGCTGGGGGGTGGTGATAAAAGCCGGTACTGGCTATAAGCTGGGGGGTGGTGATAAAGGCCGGTACTGGAATGCTGCAGAGAATGGACCTCTGGTGAGCTGAATCCACACTGAATAAAACAGAGTTGAGTGGAGACCCTTTTTCATGAGCTGTCCAAGCCGGTAAACACGTATGGCTGCCCAGGAGGAGGACTTGGTCATGTGGGAGGAACCAAGTGGGACATGCTGGGTTCATGACATTCTGGTGAAGACAGAACACATGTGAATATGGACGCGGGACAGTTCAGTTATGCCGCAGTAGTTTGAGGAGTTTGTATGTATGTTTTGATGCTTGTCCCGTGTAAATGGTCTCCACTGAACTCTGTTGTATTGGACCTGGGCTCAGCTGACCCCAGGGATCAGGACCTGGGTTCAGCTGACCCCAGAGAACAGGACCTGGGCTCAGCTGACCCCAGAGAACAGGACCTGGGGTCATCTGACCCCAGAGAACAGGACCTGGGGTCCTGCTCTCTGTGAAGGACTTTCTGATGGTTTACGTGGACCAGGTGATAGACAGGATACTGACGGGGTGTTCATGTGGATGTAACCAGAGTCCACCCAGCCGGTCCTGACCTGCAGCACCCTTCCTGAACCACACTGCTGTGTGAGCCCGACGGCTTCATCTAGTGGTCACCTTGTCAAAGAGCTCGAAGAGCTTCGCGCTGGGCTGGTGGATGGTACAGATGACCGTACGACCGCCCTGAGCCAGAGCCTTCAGCAAGGACACCACCTGGAAACACGACGAGCTGTCCAGACCGCTGCAGGAACACACACACACACACACACACACACACACACACACACACACACACACGATTTCATTTGTCAAATAAAATCCAAACTGAAGCAGAAATAACCAGCACCGCGGCAGTAAGCCGGTCTGTGTGATACCCGGTATGTGTGATACCCGGTCTGTGTGATACCCAGTCTGTGTGAGCTGCTCAGCACAGTGGCAGTAAGCCGGTCTTTGCAGCTTTACGTGGTCGCACCATGAAGTCCTGCATGACAGCTGCAGCAGGCTGCCAGGCCAGACACCACCCGTCTGCTGTTTTGGTGGATGTCTTCTAACCATAACACCAGGTTTCACTTTCACTATTCGTCTTCTCTAAAGACTGACTTTCATGCAACACCGCTGGCGTGTGTTGATGCTCAGCACCCAGGCTAGAACATCCCAGAAGGCTGAACCAGGTCTTCTGGACCCAGCCTTTAATGACATACGCTTCACCATCATCAACCAGGTCTTCTGGACCCAGCCTTTAATGACATACGCTTCACCATCATCAACCAGGTCTTCTGGACCCAGCCTTTAATGACATACGCTTCACCATCATGAACCAGGTCTTCTGGACCCAGCCTTTAATGACATATGCTTCACCATCATCAACCAGGTCTTCTGGACCCAGCCTTTAATGACATACGCTTCACCATCATGAACCAGGACTTCTGGACCCAGCCTTTAATGACATACACTTCACCATCATCAACCAGGTCTTCTGGACCCAGCCTTTAATGGCATACACTTCACCATCATCAACCAGGTCTTCTGGACCCAGCCTTAAATGGCATACGCTTCACCATCATGAACTAACTCATTAACTCACATACCCAAACTACCACATATACCCACACTGACACACATACCCACACTAACACACATATCCAAACTACTATTACTTTCGGCTACTCCCCATAGGAGTATAGATATACTATAACACATACGTATACCTAAACTAAACCCGCTGGTGGACACCGGTGGTGAGGGAAGCCGTCAGGCTGAGGAAGGAGGCCTTTCGGACTTGGTTGGTCCAGGGGTCTTCAGAAGCAACAGACAGGTACCGCGAGGCCAGAAGGGCTACCACTTCAGCAGTTGCGGAAGCAAAAACTCAGGTGTGGGAGGAGTTTGGCGAGGTTATGGAGGACGACTTTCATTTGGCCTCAATGAAGTTCTGGTAAACCATCCGGCAACGCAGGAAGGGGAAGCAGGGCTTGACTCAGGCTGTGTTCAGCCGGGGAGGGGAACTGTTGACCCGGACTGGGGATGTTGTCGAGCGGTGGAAAGAACACTCAGGGGAAGCCCCACCCATATCCCTGGCCGAGGTCTCTGAGGTAGTTAAAAAGCTACTCAGATGCTGAAGGCTCTGGACATTGTTGGGCTGTCTTGGTTGACACACCTCTTCAGTGTCGCGTAGAGGTCAGGTACAGTACCTGTGGAGTGGCAGACTGGGGTGGTGGTTCCCATATTTAAAAAAGGGGACCAGAGGGTGTGCTCCAATTATCGGGGCATCACATTGCTCAGCCTCCCTGGGAAAGTCTACTCTAAGGTGCTGGAAAGGACGCTCCGACCGATTGTCGAACCTCAAATCCAGGAGGAACAATGTGGATTCTGTCCTGGCTGTGGAACAACGGACCAACTCTTTACCCTTGCAGAAGTGCTGAGGGGGGCATGGGACTTTGACCAGCCAGTCTACATGTGTTTTGTGGACTTGGAGAGGCTTACGACCATGTACCCCAGCGCACTCTGTGGGGGGTACTGTGGGAGTATGGGGTACCGGGGCAGTTGCTACAAGCCATCTGGTCCTTGTATAACCAAAGTGAGAGCTGTGTCCACATTCTTGGCAAAGAGTCAAACATGTTTTCGGTGGGTGTTGGACTCCACCAAGGTTGTCCCTTGTCTCTGATTCTGTTTGTGATATTCATGGACAGGATCTCAAGGCGCAGCAAAGGTGAGGAGTGTGTCCGTTTTGGGAACCTCAGAGTTGCATCGCTGCTCTTTGCAGATGATGTGGTTTAGTTGGCTTCATCAGAACGCGACCTCCAGCACACACTGGGGCGGTTTGCAGCTGAGTGTGAAATGGCCGAGATGAGAGTCAGTACCTCCAAGTCTGAGGCCATGGTTCTCTACCGGAAAATGGTGGATTGCTCCCTCCGGGTTGAGAATGAGTTGTTGCCTCAAGTGAAGGAGTTCAAGTATCTTGGGGTCTTGTTCACGAGTGAGGGTAGGATGAAGCAGGAGATTTACAGGTGGATTGGTGCAGCATCAGCAATAATGTGGACGTTGTACTTGACCATTGTGGTGAAGAGGGAGCTGAGCTGGAAGGCAAAGCTCTCAATTTACCAGTCAATCTTTGTTCCAACCCTCACCTATGGTCATGAACTTTGGGTAGTGATTGAAAGGGTGAGATCGTGGATAAAAGTGGCTGAAATGAGTTTCCTCCGTAGGGTGTCTGCGCTCAGCCTTAGAGATAGGGTGAGGAGCTCGGACATCCAGAGGGAGCTTGGAATGAAGCCGCTGTGCCTTCGTGTCGAAAGGTGCCTCCTGGGCACCTTCCTTTGGAGGTTTACCAGGCACGGTCAACTGGGAGGAGACCCCGGGGTAGACCAAGAACTCGCTGGAGGGACTACATGTCCAATCTGGCCTGGGAACGCCTTGGGATCCCCCAGGAGGAGCTGGAGGGCGTTGTTGAGGAGAGGGATGTCTGGAGTGCCCTACTTAGTTTGCTGCCACTGCAACCTGGCTCCAGAGAAGCGGCTGATGATGAATGAATGAATGAATGAATATACCGAAACCCAAAAAAAAGAAATCACTGTCCAAGGGAACGAACGCCAGCCAGGATAACGGTTGGAACCACCAGTCTGCATGGGTTAGCAATTAGCTTAGCCTGCCCTGCTTCTGCGTCCTGTCAGACTGCCCTCGGTGTTTCCTCTTCGGGCACAGCTCCAGGCAGGGCCGTGGGCCCTGGGATCACAGGACGTAGCAAACCAGGCTCCCTCAGCCGATCCAGCGCCAGCTCTCCTGGCCACCAAACGAAGACAAACTTAGATGCAGACGTGGACAAAGACCATGCATGGATGGTACTGGCGAGACTGCCGTGAATTCGTGCTGTCATCTTCCCACACTGGAAGCAGAATAACACTGTATTGTTTATAAGGGTGGGCATACGTGCAGTCAGCTGAGACTGAAGAGGCCACCTGCTGGGACAGGCGCCAGCATCTCTGCGACCCTGAGAGCAGGATAAGCAGCTTGGATAATGGATGGATGGAAGGTCACTTAGATGATGATGAAACGTATCTGTCAATAAACGCTGTTTCCAGATGAACCGATTCAACCTGCTGTGAACACAGCTGAGAGTTTCAATGAGTTGGCAGGAGACTAATTGTGAAACAAGCCTACTAATATTTCCACAATGTGTAAATGCTTAACGAGCTTAGTTACCACAGTGAAAGTGACCACAGAGCGGTGTAATGGAAGGTTGTGGAAAGCTTAACCTTAGTCTTGATATGAGGATACAACGGAGGAAAGGATGAAAGCTAGGAAAACCTTTCAGCGACATTCCCCTCCAGTCCACAACATGCCCGCACCTCATCACACGGTCCACAAACACACTTCCTGGTACTGGTTGGGGTAAGCTGACCTGGTGGGCTCATCGAAAAACATGACTGGTGGGTTGTTGATGAGCTCCAGAGCAATGGCTAGTCTCTTCCTCTGACCGCCGGACAGATGAGACGTCCGCGTCTTACAACAGTCCAACAACCCCAGAGCTGTGAGGATCTCCTTCACCTACACACACACACAAGTATATAAACACACACACACACACAACGTATATAAACACACACAAACATACACGAGTAAACAAAAATACACCCACACAGTACCAGAGTACATACTGATACACATGATCACAGAAGGTTGAATCTGGGCACAACGTTTATTGGCAGAATCGTTTCATCATCACCTAAGTGACCTCTTCAGTCTCACCTGACTGCAGATGTCCCAACACTTATAAACAATACAGTGTCCTCACCTGACTGCAGGTGTCCCCACCCTTATAAATAATAGTGGCATAACGACCCAAAACCAATGACCAGTTTCATATGCAAATATGGGTGTGACCATTAACTAGAGTTACAATGGTCATGTGTACTGTTTAGAGGGTTGGGGAATAGTTGCAATCACAGCATTGTAAGATGGTGACAGATGTACTCTTAGCCCCCCCCCCCTCGGTTCAGGGATGGTCGTTCCCTCTTCACATTGATGGCCTCTTTTGACTCCCTGTTCAAACCAGTGTTCCTCCCTATCAAGGATGTGCACATTCCTATCCTTGAAAGAGTGGCCACTGGACTGTAGATGGTGTAGACTGTGGAGTCCTGGTCTATAGATGGTGTAGACTGCGGAGTCCTGGCCTGTAAATGGTGTAGACTGTGGAGTCCTGGTCTGACGTGTTAGCTCTCCTGTGTTGTGTCATCCTCTTGGCCAGCGTCTGTTTAGTTTCCCCAATGTACAAGTCACGGCAATCCTCCTGGCACTTAACAGCTACACTGTATTGGGGTGGACCAATTTCTGGCACAGCTTGTTTTGGGGTTTGAAAGCGACTGAGACGTGGAGTTTGATAAGTATGTGTCTCAACTGTTTCACTGATCAGTCAGTGTGGTAGATATAGTGAGTAGGGTGTAGGATGACAAGTGGTCAGGCACTGGAGAACATTTAACAAATTTATTAATTGGAACAACAGAACGATTTGTATAACTGGCACCTCTGCTAATCTTACCAAACTCTCGCCTATGTAACCGCCAGATGTCCTACCTGCCAAAAGGAATGCGAAGCGGTGCGTGGCCTCTCGCTTCCTGGTGTAGTGATCGCGCGGGTCCATCAGGACCTTAGCATATGGCCGCTCCTACACAAATGTGTCCGCAGCGGCACCTTCTTGTGGTACCTCTTGTTGTTGGGGCGACCGGGTTCCCGGCGGTATAACCGGGTGGGTCGATTGGACTCATTAGCCTTGGTTGGCAGTCAATCTAGAAGAAGAGCAACTCTGATTTCAGACCCGGGTAGATGAAGCTCGTTAGCCTGTCGGGCAGTTCATCTAGGAGAAGGACAACTCTGATTTCAGACCCGAGTAGATGAGGCTCGTTAGCCTGTCGGGCAGTTCATCTAGGAGAAGGACAACTCTGATTTCAGACGTCCGCTGCCTTGCAGGTGCACTTGTCTACAGGAAAGGCTCCGGGAAGAAACCCTGAGGAAAAATCTGCATCTGTCTTCATTGCCAGCAGTCTCGCTAGTCTTGCCATTGGTAGTAGGTGGTCTCGGACGAGAGAGTGGGGTTGATGATGCGCAACTCTTCCTCACTTTAATCATCACCCAAGTCATCAGTCACCCATCACAGGACGACTAGACGGTCCTCGTCGCTGCGACGGATGAATGAACAGCAGTAGTAGGTGGTTACCTTAGTACGGTGGCTGTTACATATCAAACATGTCTTGGAACAAATACAATGTTCTACATGGGGTATTTAGTCAGTAGTGTCTGTTGTGGTAATTAATACGTTGGAGTTGGTGACGTATATTCGTTAGAGTCTGGGGTAGTCATGGTGAGGTAGCTTTTAGTGAGCAGATGCAGGGAGTCCAACCTACTGTGATATTTTGTGGAATCTTGCTTCCAAACAACTAAAAACATGCCGTACAGGTCCAGTAAACTGGGCTGCACCCCACTCCCGCTGGATGTGGACCCCAGAGATAAGGTTGCCATTTAGGCTCTGCTGAAGCCCCAGCTGTCCCTTGGGACAAGAGTGTCCTCTGGTCCACACAGCAAGCACATGCTCTTAAACTAGAACCACCAATTTTCAAAGTTTGATAACTGTGATAAAACAGATACAGATCTGCCGCTCCCTGGGGGCTCCTAAAATTGCATATATCTACATGAAAACGAGTTTTAGATCAATCGCACAAAAAAAATTATGATCAGATCTACCTAAAACGACCATGGACGGTCAACATGACCGTCTCGTAATCTGCGCGTGATGGTGGGTGTCATGTCAATATTTATGACGTGTGTTGGTGGCGTCATTTCCTTGGTGAAGTTCATTGCTGTGTCCTAGAAACACACTAGCGCCCTCCAGTGCAGAGAAGTAGTCTAAACTTGATGTGTGATTATGTCCAACATGTCTGGGTACAGACGCCGTTACAGACGCACCATGACTACCACTGAGGCACTGCAGTGTTTACAGGCGTTGGACAGCGGCCATTTTAAATTGTTTAAAATAGTATTAAAGTTGTTAAAATGTTAATTTTGGTGTCAGTTAGTTTCATAACAGACACATTAACATATGTAATGCATTAATATCTCAGCTGGGTATTTATCTTGGCACAATATAGAGTTTAAACACCGGCCGTCATTTTGACCGCCCACAGTTGTTTTAGGCAGGAGTGAAACCCCGGTCGTTGCCCCACTGCGACCTCCTCTGGCACGTTCTTTGGTATTTATCTGTTTATCTGTTTATTTATCGGGATCCCCATTAGCTGTGCCCTAAAGCACCGCTAGTCTTACTGGGATCCACATAAAAACAATACATTTAATACATACATTTAAAAACAAGACAGAGAAAAACAAAAACAAAAGAAACAAAAATAGAAAAACCTACATTAACCTTTACAGTACACATGAGTCATCATCCAACAGCAAAGAGACATAGACAAATCATTCCAATGTGCAAACTGTTGAGACCATCCAGGCTATAGAATTCAGTTCCAAACACACCTTACCCTGTCCTGTATGCGTATGACCATGTATTTTGCATCCCACAAATATAATGTTCCAAGGTGTTTCTTTATTTGCTATTTAAATAGTGATTTCTGTGTCAGTTTAGTCATGGGCAGTGGTAAGAAATCCCATGCTTTCATTGATCTGTATTCTACTGGATGCTTCAGACAATCAGTGTTTGGCTTAGGAAGTGAAAACCGGCCTTCTGTTGCCTGTCTAGTGGCATATGTATATATGATTCTGAATTGTGTTTTAACTGATTGTACTGATATAATGGAGTCTTGTAACACACAGACATGCAAGTATATGATATGGTGGAGACACTTGCAGTCAGTTGAGACTGAAGAGGACACAGATGAGTACTGACACGTTTCTCTCAATACATGTTGTGCCCACATGAACTGACTCACCTTTCTGTGACATCCTTACCTGGACTACTGAGCATGCATCAGGACACTAGCACACAGACAACAGTACCTCTAACAGTACTAACATAGTACCACAGTATATAGTGATACACATGGTACACAGACAACAGTACCTCTAACAGTGCTAACATAGTACCACAGTATATACTGATACACATGGTACACAGACAAAAGTACCTCTAACAGTACTGACATATTATAGTAAACAGTGATTAAAGAATGAGAGGAAAAGGGTCTGACTGAACACTTACCAGCTCTTTGCGTCCCTCCACTTTCTCCTGTAGCTTCAGATTGGCTGATACCTAAAAGAAAAGTGTCAACAAATATGACTGGCTGATACTTTGACTGGAGACAAGAGAAAACAACAGGGTGTCATGCCAGATCATATGCTTTTCCACAGTGTCACATTCCACATGATACCAGAGAACAGGAATTAATCTTTCACTAAGTTTGCATCCCCTCCGAGAATCGCCACCTTAACGTGGTGGAGGGCTTTGGGTGTCCCGGTGATCCTGGCAGCTGTGTTGTCAGGAAGGTTTCCCAAAGCAGGGTTTCCCAAAGCAAATTGGTCCCAGGGGAGGGGCCAGACTAAGAGCGATTCCCAAGAAACCGAATGAAATAACACCAGCAGAACTACAGCAACCCGCCCGGAAAAGGGAAACCGGGGCCCCTCCTGGAGCCAGATCTAGGAAGGGAGCTCGCTGTCGAGTGTGTGGTGGCTGGGCCTTGGCTCATGGGGCCCGTTCGGGCCCAGCCTGAAAAAACAACATGGAGCCACCACCCTGTGGACCCACCACACGTGGAGATGAGCACTGGGATAGGGTGCAATGCAGGCCGAAGTGGAATGACTCCTCTCTGGCAGGGAAGGACCCTGAACTGGTGCGGGAGGTGGAGCAGTACCAACTAGATATAGTTGGGCTCACCTCCACACATACTATGGACTCTAGTACCAAATTCCTGGGGAGGGGCTGGACACTTTACTTTTCCAGAACTGGCCAAGGTGACAGGCGCCGGGTGGGTATAGGGATACTCACAAGTCCCCGGTTGAGCACCGCCATGGTGGAGTTCTCCCTGGGGAATGAGAGGGTCGCCTCTATATGACTGCGAGTCGCTGCAGGGAAGGCTCTGACTGTGGTGTGTGCTTATGCACTGAATAGCAGTTTGGAGTATCTAGCCTTCTTGGAGGCCGGATACTCCTAGGCCTCCAAGGCGCCTGGGGACTCTATAGTTCTGCTGGCGGACTTATACAGTCACGTGGGCAACAATGGAGAAACCTGGAGGGGCGTGATTGGGAGGAACGGCCTCCCCGAACTGAACCCGAGCGGTGCCTTGTTATTGGACTTTTGGGCGAGTCATGGATTGGCCATAACAAACACTATGTTCGAACATAAGTATCATCAGATCTGCGGCCGTATGTTTTGGACACTCGGGTGATAAGAGGAGCAAAGCTGTCAACTGATCACCCCTGGTGGTGAGTTGGATCAGATGGTGGGGAAGGCTGCTGGACAGACCTGGCAAACCCAAACGTGTAGTGAGGGAGAACCACAAATGTCTGGCAGAGGCCCCTGTCCATGAGGTCTTCAACTCCCACCTCCAGAAGTTCTCGTGTGTCCCGAGGGAGGCTGGGGATATGAAGTCTGAGTGGGCCATGTTCAGTGGTCATAAGGTCATCAGTGCATGTTGATGTGGCAACCTAAGAACCCGCTGGTAGACACTGGCAGTGAGGGAAAACATCAGGCTGAAGAAGGAGGCCTTTCAGGCTTGGTTGGCCCAGGGGTCTCCTGAAGCAGTCGACAGGTACCAGGAGGCCAGAAGGGCTGCAGCTTCGGCGGTCACGGAAGCAAAAAACTCGGGTGTGGGAGGACTTTGAAGGGGGAGCCGGGCCTGACTGTTCAGCCGGGGAGGGGAACTGCTGACCCGGACTGGGGATGTTGTCGAGTGGTGGAAAGAACACTTTTGAGGAGCTCCTGTACCTGACTAACACGTCCTCAGAGGAGGAGGTAGAGTCCGAAGACTCAGGGGAAGCCCCAACCATATCCCTGGCAGAGGTCTCTGAGGTAGTTAAGAAGCTCTTCAGTGGCAAAGCGCCAGGTGTGGATGAGATTCACTCTGAGAAGCTGAAGGCTCTGGACATTGTTGGGCTGCTTTGGCTGACACACCTCTTCAGTGTCGCGTGGAGGTCGGGGACAGTACCTGTGGAGTGGCAGACTGGGGTGGTGGTTCCCATATTTAAAAAAGGGGACTGGAAGGTGTGCTCCACATTGGGACATCATATTGCTCAGTTTCCCTGGGAAAGTCTACTCTAAGGTGCTGGAAAAGAGACTCTGACTGATTGCTGAACCTTGGATCTAGGAGGAACAATGCGGATTCTGTCCTGGCCGTGGAACAACGGACCAACTCTTTACTCTTGTGGAAGTGCTGAGGGAGGCATGGGAGTCTGACCAGCCAGTCTCCATGTGTTTTGTGGACTTGGAGAAGGCTTATGACCATGTACCCTGGGGCCCTCTGTGGGGGGTACTGCGGGAGTATGAGGCACCAGGGCAGTTGCTACAAGCCATCCGGTCCTTGTATAACCAAAAGTGAGAGCTGTGTCCGCATTCTCAGCACAAAGTCAAACATGTTTTCAGTGGGTGTCGGACTCCACCAAGGTTGTCCCTTGTCTCTGATTCTGTTTGTGATATTCATGGACAGGATCTCAAGGCACAGCAAAGGTGAGGAGTGTGTCCATTTTGGGAACCCCAGAATTGCATCTCTGCTCTTTGTAGATGATGTGGTTTTGTTGGCTTCATCAGAATGTGACCTCCAGTGCGAACTGCAGCTGAGTGTGAAATAGCCAGGATGAGAGTCACCACCTCCAAGTCTGAGGCCATGGTTCTCTACCGGAAAATGGTGGATTGCTCCCTCCGGGTTGAGAATGAGTTGTTGCCTCAAGTGTAGGAGTTCAAGTATCTTGGGGTCTTGTTCACGAGTGAGGGTAGGATGAAGCAGGAGATTTACAGGTGGATTGGTGCAGCATCAGCAATAATGTGGACGTTGTACTTGACCATTGTGGTGAAGAGGGAGCTGAGCCGGAAGGCAAAGCTCTCAATTTACCAGTCAATCTTTGTTCCAACCCTCACCTATGGTCATGAACTTTGGGTAGTGATTGAAAGGGTGAGATCATGGATACAAGCGGCTGAAATGAGTTTCCTTCGTAGGGTGTCTGGGCTCAGCTTTAGAGATAGGGTGAGAAGCTCAGACATCCGGAGGGAGCTCGGAGTAGAGTCGCTGCTCCTTCGCGTCGAAAGGAGCCAGTTGAGTTGGTTCGGGCATCTTATTAGAATGCCTCCTGGGCGCCTTCCTTTGGAGGTTTTCCGGGCATGTCCAACTGGGGGGAGACCCTTGGGTAGACCCAGAACTTGCTGAAGGGACTACATGTCCAATCTGGCCTGGGAACACCTTGGGAACCCCCAGGAGGAGCTGGAGGGCGTTGCTGGGGAGTGGGACGTCTGGAGGGCCCTACTTAGCTTGCTGCCACCGCGACCCAACCCCGGAAAAGTGGCTGATGATGAGATAAGAGGAGATGGTAGCGTTTTGGTGTGAGTGTGTGTGTGTCTCCTCACCATCATAGCTTCCTGTACAGTGAGGTGTGGGAGCAGCATGTCATCCTGCATGATGTAACAGGAAACCTTCCTGAATGAGCGCAGGTCACGGGGTTGTCCGTTTATCAGGATTTGACCCTTCATCCCAGTCTCCCTGCAGACCAGAAGCACATGGCAGTGACTGTGGAGATAACGAAAAATACTACGCAAGGACACTGAATGTAGACTGGTCCTGTATGATGTCAGCGATGTCCGTCATGGTGAGCAGGGTATGTGTTGGTGCACACTGGACAAGAGAAGAGACAGACTTAGGCCTTGTGTTGTGCACACATCCTGTATACTACCCTAGTGTTAAGGGTAAGATTGTCTTAGGGTCACACATGACCCTAAGACAATCTTAGTACCCTAGTGGTGTACAGCTTGCACGGAAATGTGAACAAACCCATGTTTCACTGTTTCTACTGTTAGGCTCACTGCAGGAAAAGTCATCACATTTCAGGTTGAAAAGAGAATATTTCGAGTCTTTTCTCTGCTGCTAAGCACTGTTGTGGGTCATTTTGACCCGTAGACAACAGAAGGGCCAGAGCAGCAGTGAAAAGGCTAATGTAACCAAAACCTACGAGGAAGCCATTCTTTTGCAGGCTTTAGGAAGGAAAACAACAACAACTCCAATGCAGATTAAATGAAATCTACATTTTTCAGAGTTAACATCTGCGTGGCATGTGTGTGGTTTCCTTCAGTGAAACGTTCTTATTTCACTTGCATTCAAATAAACTGCACAAAAGGGAACTGGATGTAAAAGGAATTTAAAGGGGGACAATATGTAAAGGTGCTGGTCTGGTCTCAGCACAGCAGGTTAAACATAGTTGTAGATAGTAAAATCAGTGATGGCTCTGTTTTATTTTGATGTGGCAACGAGCCAAGAGTGATAACAGGAAGTAGTGTCTTCCATGCTAGCTCATTAGTGCTGTGGGGTTTAAACTGCTCTTTAACCAGTCATCTAATGTCAAGCAAAGAAGACTGGAGCCCAAAACTCAGAAGAACTGTGTAAAATGATTAACCTGCAATGAGAAAATGTCATCTCTCTCTTCCTCACTGAAGACATTTTACAAACCCATTCTGCTCCAGGTCTCATATTCCATCCATTATCCGAACCACTTATCCTGACCTCAGGGTGGCAGGGATGCTGGCGCCTATCCCAGCAGTCATTGGGCAGCAGGCAGGGAGACACCCTGGACAGGCCGCAAGTCCATCACAGGGCCCACACACACACACACACACAGTCATACCTAGGGACAGTTTAGTAACGCCGATTCAGCTGACCTACATGTCTTTTATTCAGCTGACCTACATGTCTTTGATTCACCTGACCTACATGTCTTTGAGTGACCTGACCTACATGTCTTTGATTCAGCTGACCTACATGTCTTTGATTCACCTGACCTACATGTCTTTGAGTGACCTGACCTACATGTCTTTGATTCAGCTGACCTACATGTCTTTGATTAAACTGACCTACATGTCTTTGAGTCCCCTGACCTTCATGTCTTTGATTCAGCTGGCCTACATGTCTTTGATTCAGCTTGCCTACATGTCTTGATTCAGCTAATCTACATGTCTTTGAGTCACCTGACCTACATGTGTTTGGTCACCTGACCTACATATATTTGATTCAGCTGACCTACATGTCTTTGATTCACCTGACCTACATGTCTTTGAGTCACATGACCTACATGTCTTTGAGTCCCCTAACCCAGTGTTTCTCAACCGGGGGTCCGCGGACCCCTAGTGGTCCGTGGTGTAATTGCAAGGGGTCTGTGAAAATAAAATATCTTTAAAAAAAAGATCCTATGACATTTATAGAAATAGGATTATTTTACTCAAATGTGACTGAGACCTTTATCTACCTAAACTATAAAGGATAACAGGACTTTTTTCTCTAATTACATCTGTTTCACAAGTGTAATTTATTGTACTTTAATAAGAGATCTCGCTCCCGTTTGCATTGTTAAAAGTTACTGCATAAAAATGCTGTTGTTACATATATCTGAAAGTTACTGAATACATATTCTGTTTTGTTACATATATCTGAAAGTTACTGCATAAGAATTCTGTTTTGTTAACTATATCTAAGTTACAACTGAAAGCTCTTATTTTTGCCCCAAAGAGTGAATAAATGTTATAATGCAATTTAAAATGCAGTTTCTACTGTTTCTATCAAATTGCAACCCCCTCCCCCAAGATCAGGTGGAGGGGTCCTCAGGGTAGATCAAAAATACGCAGGGGGTCCAGGACCCCAAAAAGGTTGAGAACCACTGCCCTAACCTACATATCTTTGATTCAGCTGACCCACGTCTTTGAATCACCTGACCTACATGTCTTTGAGTCCCCTAACCTACATATCTTTGATTCAGCTGACCCACGTCTTTGAATCACCTGACCTACATGTCTTTGATTCACCTGACCTACACGTCTTTGGGCTGTGGGAGGACACGGAGACCCCAGAGGAAACCCACGCAGACACGGGGAGAACATGCAAACTCCACACAGAGGACCATCCGGGATGACCCATCAAGGTTGGACTACCCCGGGGCTTGAACCCAGGACCTTCTTGCTGTGAGGTGACTGCACCAACAACTGCACCACCACGCCAAAATTAATAAATTTCAGTACCGATTCAATTAAAAACATCACCTTCAATCTGCTGTAATTAATTTATTTCAATCTGTCAAGCCAAGACATGAGAACCACCACCAGTCTGACCAGTCTGTGTTAATCACCACCAGTTCACCTGCTGTGAACACACACACACACACACACACACACACACACACACACACACACACACACACACACACACACACACACACAAACACACAGTGAACACACCTGTATCCAGCCAAGATGTTCATGAGTGTGGACTTCCCGGCCCCAGAGGGTCCCATGATGGCAACCAGGTCTCTACTGCAGAACTTCCCAGAAATCCCACTGAGCAGAGTCTTGTGACCTGAGAGCGAGATAGGGATAAGGGCACTGATGTGTGTTGTGTGTGTGTGTTCATGTATGCAATAACAGGCAGCAGATGAACTGAAAAGCTCTCAAAATGTAAAAATTGTTAACAACAAAACAGCTGCATCATGTAAGAGATCTGCTTTCCATCTATAGGACACTGTGTGTTCTGTTAGACGTTCTGTTACACGTTCTGTTAGATGTTCTCCGTTAGATGCTCTGTTAGATGTTCTGTTAGATGCTCTGTTAGATGTTCTCCGTTAGTTGTTCTGTTAGATGTTTGTTAGATGTTCTGTTAGACGTTTTGTTAGATGCTCTGTTAGATGCTCTGTTAGATGTTCTCTGTTAGTTGTTCTGTTAGATGTTCTGTTAGACGTTCTGTTAGATGCTCTGTTAGATGTTCTCCGTTAGATGCTCTGTTAGATGTTCTGTTAGATGTTTGCTAGACGTTCTGTTAGATGTTCTCTTAGATGCTCTGTTAGATGTTTTCTTTTAGATGTTCTGTAAGATGTTCTGTTAGATGTTCTCTGTTAGATGTTCTGTTAGACGTTCTGTTAGATGCTCTGTTAGATGTTCTCCGTTAGTTGTTCTGTTAGATGTTTGTTAGATGTTCTGTTAGACGTTTTGTTAGATGCTCTGTTAGATGTTCTGTTAGACATTCTGTTAGATGTTCTGTTAGATGTTCTCTGTTAGACGTTCTGTTGGATGCTCTGTTAGATGTTCTGTTAGACTTTCTGTTAGATGCTCTGTTAGATGTTCTCTGTTAGATGTTCTGTTAGACGTTCTGTTAGATGCTCTTTTAGATGTTCTCCCGTTAGTTGTTCTGTTAGATGTTTGTTAGATGTTCTGTTAGACGTTTTGTTAGATGCTCTGTTAGATGTTCTGTAAGATGTTCTGTTAGATGTTCTCTGTTAGTTGTTCTGTTAGATGTTCTGTTAGATGTTCTGTTAGATGTTCTCTGTTAGTTGTTCTGTTAGATGTTCTGTTAGATGCTCTCTGTTAGATGTTCCCTGTTAGACGTTCTGTTAGTTGTTCTGTTAGACATTCTGTTAGATGTTCTCTGTTACATGTTCTGTTAGATGTTCTGTTAGATGTTTGCTAGACGTTCTGTTAGATGTTCTGTTAGACGTTCTGTTAGATGTTCTCTGTTAGTTGTTCTGTTAGATGTTTGTTAGATGTTCTGTTAGATGTTCTCTGTTAGTTGTTCTGTTAGATGCTCTCTGTTAGACGTTCTGTTAGTTGTTCTGTTAGACATTCTGTTAGATGTTCTCTGTTACATGTTCTGTTAGATGTTCTGTTAGATGTTTGCTAGACGTTCTGTTAGATGTTCTGTTAGACGTTCTGTTAGATGTTCTCTGTTAGTTGTTCTGTTAGATGTTCGTTAGATGTTCGGTTAGATGTTCTGTTAGACGTTCCGTTAGTTGTTCTGTTAGATGTTTGTTAGATGTTCTGTTAGACATTCTGTTAGATGTTCTGTTAGATGTTTTTTTTAGATGTTCTGTTAGACGTTCTCTGTTAGATGTTCTGTTAGACGTTCTGTTAGATGCTCTGTTAGATGCTCTCCGTTAGTTGTTCTGTTAGATGTTTGTTAGATGTTCTCTGTTAGATGTTGTTACACGTTCTGTTAGATGCTCTGTTAGATGTTCTCCGTTAGATGCTCTGTTAGATGTTCTGTTAGATGCTCTGTTAGATGTTCTGTTAGTTGTTCTGTTAGATGTTTGTTAGATGTTCTGTTAGACGTTTTGTTAGATGCTCTGTTAGATGTTCTGTTAGACGTTCTGTTAGACGCTCTGTTAGATGTTCTCTGTTAGATGTTCTCTGTTAGTTGTTCTGTTAGATGTTCTGTTAGATGTTCTCTGTTAGTTGTTCTGTTAGATGTTCTGTTAGATGTTATTCTAGACGTTTTGTTAGATGTTCTGTTAGACGTTCTGTTAGACGCTCTGTTAGATGTTCTCTGTTAGATGTTCTGTTAGATGTTCTCCGTTAGATGCTCTGTTAGATGTTCTGTTAGATGTTTGCTAGACGTTCTGTTAGATGCTCTGTTAGATGTTTTCTTTTAGATGTTCTGTTAGATGTTCTGTTAGATGTTCTCTGTTAGATGTTCTGTTAGACGTTCTGTTTGATGCTCTGTTAGATGTTCTCCGTTAGTTGTTCTGTTAGATGTTTGTTAGATGTTCTGTTAGACGTTTTGTTAGATGCTCTGTTAGATTTTCTGTTAGATGTTCTGTTAGACGTTCTGTTAGACGTTCTGTTAGATGTTCTCTGTTAGACGTTCTGTTGGATGCTCTGTTAGATGCTCTGTTAGATGTTCTCTGTTAGATGTTCTGTTAGATGCTCTTTTAGATGTTCTCCCGTTAGTTGATCTGTTAGATGTTTGTTAGATGTTCTGTTAGATGTTCTCTGTTAGTTGTTCTGTTAGATGTTCTGTTAGATGCTCTCTGTTAGATGTTCCCTGTTAGATGTTCTCTTAGACGTTCTGTTAGATGTTCTCCGTTAGTTGTTCTGTTAGACGTTCTGTTAGATGTTCTGTTAGATGTTTGCTAGACGTTCTGTTAGATGTTCTGTTAGACGTTCTGTTAGATGTTCTCTGTTAGTTGTTCTGTTAGATGTTCGTTAGATGTTCGGTTAGATGTTCTGTTAGACGTTCCGTTAGATGTTCTCCGTTAGTTGTTCTGTTAGATGTTTGTTAGATGTTCTGTTAGACGTTTTGTTAGATGCTCTGTTAGATGTTCTGTTAGACATTCTGTTAGATGTTCTGTTAGATGTTCTCTGTTAGACGTTCTGTTGGATGCTCTGTTAGATGTTCTGTTAGACTTTCTGTTAGATGCTCTGTTAGATGTTCTCTGTTAGATGTTCTGTTAGACGTTCTGTTAGATGCTCTTTTAGATGTTCTCCCGTTAGTTGTTCTGTTAGATGTTTGTTAGATGTTCTGTTAGACGTTTTGTTAGATGCTCTGTTAGATGTTCTGTAAGATGTTCTGTTAGATGTTCTCTGTTAGTTGTTCTGTTAGATGTTCTCTGTTAGTTGTTCTGTTAGATGTTCTGTTAGATGCTCTCTGTTAGATGTTCCCTGTTAGATGTCTGTTAGACGTTCTGTTAGTTGTTCTGTTAGACATTCTGTTAGATGTTCTCTGTTACATGTTCTGTTAGATGTTCTGTTAGATGTTTGCTAGACGTTCTGTTAGATGTTCTGTTAGACGTTCTGTTAGATGTTCTCTGTTAGTTGTTCTGTTAGATGTTTGTTAGATGTTCTGTTAGATGTTCTCTGTTAGTTGTTCTGTTAGATGTTCTGTTAGATGCTCTCTGTTAGACGTTCTGTTAGTTGTTCTGTTAGACATTCTGTTAGATGTTCTCTGTTACATGTTCTGTTAGATGTTCTGTTAGATGTTTGCTAGACGTTCTGTTAGATGTTCTGTTAGACGTTCTGTTAGATGTTCTCTGTTAGTTGTTCTGTTAGATGTTCGTTAGATGTTCGGTTAGATGTTCTGTTAGACGTTCCGTTAGATGTTCTCCGTTAGTTGTTCTGTTAGATGTTTGTTAGATGTTCTGTTAGACATTCTGTTAGATGTTCTGTTAGATGTTTTTTTTAGATGTTCTGTTAGACGTTCTCTGTTAGATGTTCTGTTAGACGTTCTGTTAGATGCTCTGTTAGATGTTCTGTTAGTTGTTCTGTTAGATGTTTGTTAGATGTTCTGTTAGACGTTTTGTTAGATGCTCTGTTAGATGTTCTGTTAGACGTTCTGTTAGACGCTCTGTTAGATGTTCTCTGTTAGATGTTCTCTGTTAGTTGTTCTGTTAGATGTTCTGTTAGATGTTCTCTGTTAGTTGTTCTGTTAGATGTTCTGTTAGATGTTATTCTAGACGTTTTGTTAGATGTTCTGTTAGACGTTCTGTTAGACGCTGTTAGATGTTCTCTGTTAGATGTTCTGTTAGATGTTCTCCGTTAGATGTTTGCTAGACGTTCTGTTAGATGCTCTGTTAGATGTTTTCTTTTAGATGTTCTGTTAGATGTTCTGTTAGATGTTCTGTTAGACGTTCTGTTTGATGCTCTGTTAGATGTTCTCCGTTAGTTGTTCTGTTAGATGTTTGTTAGATGTTCTGTTAGACGTTTTGTTAGATGCTCTGTTAGATTTTCTGTTAGATGTTCTGTTAGACGTTCTGTTAGATGTTCTCTGTTAGACGTTCTGTTGGATGCTCTGTTAGATGTTCTCTGTTAGATGTTCTGTTAGATGCTCTTTTAGATGTTCTCCCGTTAGTTGATCTGTTAGATGTTTGTTAGATGTTCTGTTAGATGTTCTCTGTTAGTTGTTCTGTTAGATGTTCTGTTAGATGCTCTCTGTTAGATGTTCCCTGTTAGATGTTCTGTTAGATGTTCTCTTAGACGTTCTGTTAGATGTTCTCCGTTAGTTGTTCTGTTAGACGTTCTGTTAGATGTTCTGTTAGATGTTTGCTAGACGTTCTGTTAGATGTTCTGTTAGACGTTCTGTTAGATGTTCTCTGTTAGTTGTTCTGTTAGATGTTCGTTAGATGTTCGGTTAGATGTTCTGTTAGACGTTCCGTTAGATGTTCTCCGTTAGTTGTTCTGTTAGATGTTTGTTAGATGTTCTGTTAGACATTCTGTTAGATGTTCTGTTAGACATTCTGTTAGATGTTCTCTGTTAGATGTTCTGTTAGACGTTCTGTTAGATGTTCTGTTAGATGTTCTCTGTTAGATGTTCTGTTAGATGCTCTGTTAGATGCTCTCTGTTAGATGTTCCCTGTTAGATGTTCTCTTAGACGTTCTGTTAGATGTTCTCCGTTAGTTGTTCTGTAAGACGTTCTGTTAGATGTTCTGTTAGATGTTTGCTAGACGTTCTGTTAGATGTTCTGTTAGATGTTCTCTGTTAGATGTTCTGTTATATGTTTTCGGTTAGATGTTCTGTTAGATGTTCTCTGTTAGATGTTCTGTTACACGTTCTGTTAGATGCTCTGTTAGATGTTCTCCGTTAGATGCTCTGTTAGATGTTCTGTTAGATGTTCTCTGTTAGATGTTCTCTGTTAGATGTTCTGTTAGATGTTCTCCGTTAGTTGTTCTGTTAGATGTTCTGTTAGACGTTTTGTTAGATGCTCTGTTAGAAGTTCTGTTAGACGCTCTGTTAGACGTTCTCTGTTAGATGTTCTCTGTTAGTTGTTCTGTTAGATGTTATTCTAGACGTTTTGTTAGATGTTCTGTTAGACGTTCTGTTAGATGCTCTGTTAGATGTTCTCCGTTAGATGCTCTGTTAGATGTTCTGTTAGATGTTTGCTAGACGTTCTGTTAGATGTTCTGTTAGATGTTCTGTTAGATGTTCTCTGTTAGATGTTCTGTTAGATGCTCTGTTAGATGTTCTCTGTTAGATGTTCTGTTAGATGCTCTTTTAGATGTTCTCCCGTTAGTTGATCTGTTAGATGTTTGTTAGATGTTCTGTTAGATGTTCTCTGTTAGTTGTTCTGTTAGATGTTCTGTTAGATGCTCTCTGTTATATGTTCCCTGTTAGATGTTCTCTTAGACGTTCTGTTAGATGTTCTCCGTTAGTTGTTCTGTTAGACGTTCTGTTAGATGTTCTGTTAGATGTTTGCTAGACGTTCTGTTAGATGTTCTGTTAGACGTTCTGTTAGATGTTCTCTGTTAGTTGTTCTGTTAGATGTTCGTTAGATGTTCGGTTAGACGTTCCGTTAGATGTTCTCCGTTAGTTGTTCTGTTAGATGTTTGTTAGATGTTCTGTTAGACATTCTGTTAGATGTTCTGTTAGACATTCTGTTAGATGTTCTCTGTTAGATGTTCTGTTAGACGTTCTGTTAGATGTTCTGTTAGATGTTCTCTGTTAGATGTGTCCTGTTAGATGTTCTGTTAGATGTCTGTTAGATGTTCTGTTAGATGTTCTCTGTTAGATGTTCTGTTATATGTTTTCGGTTAGATGTTCTCTGTTAGATGTTCTGTTAGATGTTCTCTGTTAGATGTTCTGTTACACGTTCTGTTAGATGCTCTGTTAGATGTTCTCCGTTAGATGCTCTGTTAGATGTTCTGTTAGATGTTCTCTGTTAGATGTTCTCTGTTAGATGTTCTGTTAGATGCTCTGTTAGATGTTCTCCGTTAGTTGTTCTGTTAGATGTTCTGTTAGACGTTTTGTTAGATGCTCTGTTAGAAGTTCTGTTAGATGTTCTGTTAGACGTTCTCTGTTAGACGTTCTCTGTTAGATGTTCTGTTAGATGTTCTCTGTGAGATGTTCTGTTACACGTTCTGTTAGATGCTCTGTTAGATGTTCTCCGTTAGATGCTCTGTTAGACGCTCTGTTAGACGTTCTCTGTTAGATGTTCTGTTAGATGTTCTCTGTTAGTTGTTCTGTTAGTTGTTCTGTTAGATGTTCTCTGTTAGTTGTTCTGTTAGATGTTCTGTTAGATGTTATTCTAGACGTTTTGTTAGATGTTCTGTTAGATGTTCTGTTAGACGTTCTGTTAGATGCTCTCCGTTAGATGCTCTGTTAGATGTTCTGTTAGATGTTTGCTAGACGTTCTGTTAGATATTCTGTTAGATGTTTTCTTTTAGATGTTCTGTTAGATGTTCTGTTAGACGTTCTGTTAGATGTTCTCTGTTAGTTGTTCTGTTAGATGTTTGTTAGATGTTCTGTTAGATGTTCTCTGTTAGTTGTTCTGTTAGATGCTCTCTGTTAGACGTTCTGTTAGTTGTTCTGTTAGACATTCTGTTAGATGTTCTCTGTTACATGTTCTGTTAGATGTTCTGTTAGATGTTTGCTAGACGTTCTGTTAGATGTTCTGTTAGACGTTCTGTTAGATGTTCTCTGTTAGTTGTTCTGTTAGATGTTCGTTAGATGTTCGGTTAGATGTTCTGTTAGACGTTCCGTTAGATGTTCTCCGTTAGTTGTTCTGTTAGATGTTTGTTAGATGTTCTGTTAGACATTCTGTTAGATGTTCTGTTAGATGTTTTTTTTAGATGTTCTGTTAGACGTTCTCTGTTAGATGTTCTGTTAGACGTTCTGTTAGATGCTCTGTTAGATGCTCTCCGTTAGTTGTTCTGTTAGATGTTTGTTAGATGTTCTCTGTTAGATGTTGTTACACGTTCTGTTAGATGCTCTGTTAGATGTTCTCCGTTAGATGCTCTGTTAGATGTTCTGTTAGATGCTCTGTTAGATGTTCTGTTAGTTGTTCTGTTAGATGTTTGTTAGATGTTCTGTTAGACGTTTTGTTAGATGCTCTGTTAGATGTTCTGTTAGACGTTCTGTTAGACGCTCTGTTAGATGTTCTCTGTTAGATGTTCTCTGTTAGTTGTTCTGTTAGATGTTCTGTTAGATGTTCTCTGTTAGTTGTTCTGTTAGATGTTCTGTTAGATGTTATTCTAGACGTTTTGTTAGATGTTCTGTTAGACGTTCTGTTAGACGCTCTGTTAGATGTTCTCTGTTAGATGTTCTGTTAGATGTTCTCCGTTAGATGCTCTGTTAGATGTTCTGTTAGATGTTTGCTAGACGTTCTGTTAGATGCTCTGTTAGATGTTTTCTTTTAGATGTTCTGTTAGATGTTCTGTTAGATGTTCTCTGTTAGATGTTCTGTTAGACGTTCTGTTTGATGCTCTGTTAGATGTTCTCCGTTAGTTGTTCTGTTAGATGTTTGTTAGATGTTCTGTTAGACGTTTTGTTAGATGCTCTGTTAGATTTTCTGTTAGATGTTCTGTTAGACGTTCTGTTAGACGTTCTGTTAGATGTTCTCTGTTAGACGTTCTGTTGGATGCTCTGTTAGATGCTCTGTTAGATGTTCTCTGTTAGATGTTCTGTTAGATGCTCTTTTAGATGTTCTCCCGTTAGTTGATCTGTTAGATGTTTGTTAGATGTTCTGTTAGATGTTCTCTGTTAGTTGTTCTGTTAGATGTTCTGTTAGATGCTCTCTGTTAGATGTTCCCTGTTAGATGTTCTGTTAGATGTTCTCTTAGACGTTCTGTTAGATGTTCTCCGTTAGTTGTTCTGTTAGACGTTCTGTTAGATGTTCTGTTAGATGTTTGCTAGACGTTCTGTTAGATGTTCTGTTAGACGTTCTGTTAGATGTTCTCTGTTAGTTGTTCTGTTAGATGTTCGTTAGATGTTCGGTTAGATGTTCTGTTAGACGTTCCGTTAGATGTTCTCCGTTAGTTGTTCTGTTAGATGTTTGTTAGATGTTCTGTTAGACGTTTTGTTAGATGCTCTGTTAGATGTTCTGTTAGACATTCTGTTAGATGTTCTGTTAGATGTTCTCTGTTAGACGTTCTGTTGGATGCTCTGTTAGATGTTCTGTTAGACTTTCTGTTAGATGCTCTGTTAGATGTTCTCTGTTAGATGTTCTGTTAGACGTTCTGTTAGATGCTCTTTTAGATGTTCTCCCGTTAGTTGTTCTGTTAGATGTTTGTTAGATGTTCTGTTAGACGTTTTGTTAGATGCTCTGTTAGATGTTCTGTAAGATGTTCTGTTAGATGTTCTGTTAGATGTTCTCTGTTAGACGTTCTGTTGGATGCTCTGTTAGATGTTCTCTGTTAGTTGTTCTGTTAGATGTTCTGTTAGATGCTCTCTGTTAGATGTTCCCTGTTAGATGTCTGTTAGACGTTCTGTTAGTTGTTCTGTTAGACATTCTGTTAGATGTTCTCTGTTACATGTTCTGTTAGATGTTCTGTTAGATGTTTGCTAGACGTTCTGTTAGATGTTCTGTTAGACGTTCTGTTAGATGTTCTCTGTTAGTTGTTCTGTTAGATGTTTGTTAGATGTTCTGTTAGATGTTCTCTGTTAGTTGTTCTGTTAGATGTTCTGTTAGATGCTCTCTGTTAGACGTTCTGTTAGTTGTTCTGTTAGACATTCTGTTAGATGTTCTCTGTTACATGTTCTGTTAGATGTTCTGTTAGATGTTTGCTAGACGTTCTGTTAGATGTTCTGTTAGACGTTCTGTTAGATGTTCTCTGTTAGTTGTTCTGTTAGATGTTCGTTAGATGTTCGGTTAGATGTTCTGTTAGACGTTCCGTTAGATGTTCTCCGTTAGTTGTTCTGTTAGATGTTTGTTAGATGTTCTGTTAGACATTCTGTTAGATGTTCTGTTAGATGTTTTTTTTAGATGTTCTGTTAGACGTTCTCTGTTAGATGTTCTGTTAGACGTTCTGTTAGATGCTCTGTTAGATGTTCTCCGTTAGTTGTTCTGTTAGATGTTTGTTAGATGTTCTCTGTTAGATGTTGTTACACGTTCTGTTAGATGCTCTGTTAGATGTTCTCCGTTAGATGCTCTGTTAGATGCTCTGTTAGATGTTCTGTTAGTTGTTCTGTTAGATGTTTGTTAGATGTTCTGTTAGACGTTTTGTTAGATGCTCTGTTAGATGTTCTGTTAGACGTTCTGTTAGACGCTCTGTTAGATGTTCTCTGTTAGATGTTCTCTGTTAGTTGTTCTGTTAGATGTTCTGTTAGATGTTCTCTGTTAGTTGTTCTGTTAGATGTTCTGTTAGATGTTATTCTAGACGTTTTGTTAGATGTTCTGTTAGACGTTCTGTTAGACGCTGTTAGATGTTCTCTGTTAGATGTTCTGTTAGATGTTCTCCGTTAGATGTTTGCTAGACGTTCTGTTAGATGCTCTGTTAGATGTTTTCTTTTAGATGTTCTGTTAGATGTTCTGTTAGATGTTCTCTGTTAGATGTTCTGTTAGACGTTCTGTTTGATGCTCTGTTAGATGTTCTCCGTTAGTTGTTCTGTTAGATGTTTGTTAGATGTTCTGTTAGACGTTTTGTTAGATGCTCTGTTAGATTTTCTGTTAGATGTTCTGTTAGACGTTCTGTTAGATGTTCTCTGTTAGACGTTCTGTTGGATGCTCTGTTAGATGTTCTCTGTTAGATGTTCTGTTAGATGCTCTTTTAGATGTTCTCCCGTTAGTTGATCTGTTAGATGTTTGTTAGATGTTCTGTTAGATGTTCTCTGTTAGTTGTTCTGTTAGATGTTCTGTTAGATGCTCTCTGTTAGATGTTCCCTGTTAGATGTTCTGTTAGATGTTCTCTTAGACGTTCTGTTAGATGTTCTCCGTTAGTTGTTCTGTTAGACGTTCTGTTAGATGTTCTGTTAGATGTTTGCTAGACGTTCTGTTAGATGTTCTGTTAGACGTTCTGTTAGATGTTCTCTGTTAGTTGTTCTGTTAGATGTTCGTTAGATGTTCGGTTAGATGTTCTGTTAGACGTTCCGTTAGATGTTCTCCGTTAGTTGTTCTGTTAGATGTTTGTTAGATGTTCTGTTAGACATTCTGTTAGATGTTCTGTTAGACATTCTGTTAGATGTTCTCTGTTAGATGTTCTGTTAGACGTTCTGTTAGATGTTCTGTTAGATGTTCTCTGTTAGATGTTCTGTTAGATGCTCTGTTAGATGCTCTCTGTTAGATGTTCCCTGTTAGATGTTCTCTTAGACGTTCTGTTAGATGTTCTCCGTTAGTTGTTCTGTAAGACGTTCTGTTAGATGTTCTGTTAGATGTTTGCTAGACGTTCTGTTAGATGTTCTGTTAGATGTTCTCTGTTAGATGTTCTGTTATATGTTTTCGGTTAGATGTTCTGTTAGATGTTCTCTGTTAGATGTTCTGTTAGATGCTCTGTTAGATGTTCTCCGTTAGATGCTCTGTTAGATGTTCTGTTAGATGTTCTCTGTTAGATGTTCTCTGTTAGATGTTCTGTTAGATGTTCTCCGTTAGTTGTTCTGTTAGATGTTCTGTTAGACGTTTTGTTAGATGCTCTGTTAGAAGTTCTGTTAGACGCTCTGTTAGACGTTCTCTGTTAGATGTTCTCTGTTAGTTGTTCTGTTAGATGTTATTCTAGACGTTTTGTTAGATGTTCTGTTAGACGTTCTGTTAGATGCTCTGTTAGATGTTCTCCGTTAGATGCTCTGTTAGATGTTCTGTTAGATGTTTGCTAGACGTTCTGTTAGATGTTCTGTTAGATGTTCTGTTAGATGTTCTCTGTTAGATGTTCTGTTAGATGCTCTGTTAGATGTTCTCTGTTAGATGTTCTGTTAGATGCTCTTTTAGATGTTCTCCCGTTAGTTGATCTGTTAGATGTTTGTTAGATGTTCTGTTAGATGTTCTCTGTTAGTTGTTCTGTTAGATGTTCTGTTAGATGCTCTCTGTTATATGTTCCCTGTTAGATGTTCTCTTAGACGTTCTGTTAGATGTTCTCCGTTAGTTGTTCTGTTAGACGTTCTGTTAGATGTTCTGTTAGATGTTTGCTAGACGTTCTGTTAGATGTTCTGTTAGACGTTCTGTTAGATGTTCTCTGTTAGTTGTTCTGTTAGATGTTCGTTAGATGTTCGGTTAGACGTTCCGTTAGATGTTCTCCGTTAGTTGTTCTGTTAGATGTTTGTTAGATGTTCTGTTAGACATTCTGTTAGATGTTCTGTTAGACATTCTGTTAGATGTTCTCTGTTAGATGTTCTGTTAGACGTTCTGTTAGATGTTCTGTTAGATGTTCTCTGTTAGATGTGTCCTGTTAGATGTTCTGTTAGATGTCTGTTAGATGTTCTGTTAGATGTTCTCTGTTAGATGTTCTGTTATATGTTTTCGGTTAGATGTTCTCTGTTAGATGTTCTGTTAGATGTTCTCTGTTAGATGTTCTGTTACACGTTCTGTTAGATGCTCTGTTAGATGTTCTCCGTTAGATGCTCTGTTAGATGTTCTGTTAGATGTTCTCTGTTAGATGTTCTCTGTTAGATGTTCTGTTAGATGCTCTGTTAGATGTTCTCCGTTAGTTGTTCTGTTAGATGTTCTGTTAGACGTTTTGTTAGATGCTCTGTTAGAAGTTCTGTTAGATGTTCTGTTAGACGTTCTCTGTTAGACGTTCTCTGTTAGATGTTCTGTTAGATGTTCTCTGTGAGATGTTCTGTTACACGTTCTGTTAGATGCTCTGTTAGATGTTCTCCGTTAGATGCTCTGTTAGACGCTCTGTTAGACGTTCTCTGTTAGATGTTCTGTTAGATGTTCTCTGTTAGTTGTTCTGTTAGTTGTTCTGTTAGATGTTCTCTGTTAGTTGTTCTGTTAGATGTTCTGTTAGATGTTATTCTAGACGTTTTGTTAGATGTTCTGTTAGATGTTCTGTTAGACGTTCTGTTAGATGCTCTCCGTTAGATGCTCTGTTAGATGTTCTGTTAGATGTTTGCTAGACGTTCTGTTAGATATTCTGTTAGATGTTTTCTTTTAGATGTTCTGTTAGATGTTCTCTGTTAGATGTTCTGTTAGACGTTCTGTTAGATGCTCTGTTAGATGTTCTCCGTTAGTTGTTCTGTGAGATGTTTGTTAGATGTTCTGTTAGACGTTTTGTTAGATGCTCTGTTAGATGTTCTGTTAGACGTTCTGTTAGACGCTCTGTTAGATGTTCTGTTAGATGTTCTCTGTTAGACGTTCTGTTGGATGCTCTGTTAGATGTTCTGTTAGACGTTCTGTTAGATGCTCTTTTAGATGTTCTCCCGTTAGTTGATCTGTTAGATGTTTGTTAGATGTTCTGTTAGATGTTCTCTGTTAGTTGTTCTGTTAGATGTTCTGTTAGATGCTCTCCGTTAGATGTTCCCTGTTAGATGTTCTCTTAGACGTTCTGTTAGATGTTCTCCGTTAGTTGTTCTGTTAGACGTTCTGTTAGATGTTTGCTAGACGTTCTGTTAGATGTTCTGTTAGATGTTCTGTTAGATGTTCTCTGTTAGTTGTTCTGTTAGATGTTCGGTTAGATGTTCTGTTAGACGTTCCGTTAGATGTTCTCCGTTAGTTGTTCTGTTAGATGTTTGTTAGATGTTCTGTTAGATGTTCTCTGTTAGATGTTCTGTTAGACATTCTGTTAGATGTTCTCTGTTAGATGTTCTGTTAGACGTTCTGTTAGATGTTCTGTTAGATGTTCTCTGTTAGATGTTCTTTGTTAGTTGTTCTGTTAGATGTTTGTTAGATGTTCTGTTAGACGTTCTGTTAGATGCTCTGTTAGATGTTCTCCGGAACGGAACACAACAGAACGGAACGGAACAGAACAGAACGGAATAGAACAGAACGGAACGCAACGGAACAGAACAGAACAGGACGGAACAGAATGGAACGGAACACAACAGAATGAAACGGAACGGAACAGAACAGAACGGAACGGAATAGAACAGATCAGAACAGAACAGAACGGAACAGAACGGAATAAAACAGAACGGAACGGAACGGAACAGAACAGAACGAAAGGGAGAAGAACAGAACGGAACGGAACGGAACGCAACGGAATAGAACAGAACAGAACAGAACGGAACGGAATGGAATAGAACAGAACGGAAGGGAACACAACAGAACGGAACGGAACTGAATAGAACGGAACGAAACAGAACAGAACGAAACGGAACGGAAAGGAACAGAACAGAACGGAAGGGAGAAGAACAGAACGAAACGGAACGCAACGCAACGGAATAGAACAGAACAGAACGGAACGGAATGGAATAGAACAGAACGGAACGCAACAGAACGGAAGGAAACACAACAGAACGGAACGGAACTGAAAAGAACGGAACGAAACAGAACAGAGCAGAACAGAACGGAACAGAACGGAACGGAACACAACAGAACGGAACGGAACAGAACAGAAGGGAGAAGAACAGAACGGAACAGAACGAAACAGAACAGAACGGAACAGAACAGAACGGAACGAAACGGTATAAAACAGAACGGAACGGAACGCACGGAACAGAACGGAACAGAAGGAAACGGAACAGAACGGAACGGAACAGAACAGAACGGAAGGGAGAAGAACCGAACGGAACGGAACGGAAGGGAGAAGAACAGAACGGAACAGAAGGAAACAGAACGCAACAGAACGAAACGGAACACAACAGAGCGAAACGGAACAGAACGGAACGGAACGAAACGGAACACAACAGAACGAAACGGAACACAACAGAGCGAAACGGAACAGAACGGACAACAGAACGGAACGAAACGGAACGGAACAGAACAGAACGGAACGGAATAAAACAGAACGGAACACAACGGAACGAAACAGAACGGAATAGAACAGAACGCAACGCAACGCAACGGAACAGAACGAAACAAAACAGAACGGAACGGAATAGAACAGAAAGGAACAGAACAGAACAGAACGGAACGGAACACAACGGAACGAAACGGAACACAACAGAACAAAACGGAACGGAACGGAACCGAACAGAACGGAACGCAACGGAATAGAACAGAACGGAACACAACAGAACAGAACGAAACGGAACACAACAGAACGAAACGGAACAGAACGGACAACTGAACGGAATGGAACGGAACAGAACGGAACGGAACACAACAGAACGAAACGGAACAGAACGGACAACTGAACGGAATGGAACGGAACAGAACAGGACGGAACACAACAGAACGAAACGAAACGGAACAGAACAGAACGGAATAGAACAGAACAGAACGGAACGCAATGCAACAGAACGGAACGGAGCGGAACAGAACGGAACAGAACAGAACGGAAGGGAAAAGAACAGAACGGAACGGAATAGAACAGAACGGAATGGAACGCAACGCAACTGAACAGAACAGAATGAAACAGAACGGAACACAACAGAACGAAACGGAACGGAACAGAACAGAACAGAACGGAACGCAACAGAACGGAACAGAACAGAACGGAACGGAACGGAACACAACAGAACGAAACGGAACGGAACAGAACGGAATAGAACAGAACGGAACGGAACAGAACAGAACCTAACGGAACAGAACAGAACAGAAGGGAGAAGAACAGAACGGAAGGGAGAAGAACAGAACGAAACGGAACGGAACGGAATATAACAGAACAGAATGGAACAGAACAGAAAGAGTGGCCACTGGCCTGTAGATGGTGTAGACTGTGGAGTCCTGTTCTGCAGATGTTTATAAGGGTGGGGACACCTGAGGTCAGGTGAGACTGAAGAGGTCACTTAGATGATGATGCAACATTTCTCTCAATAAACGTTGTGTCCAGATGAACTGACTCAACCTTCTGTTTTATTAAAGAGCATGAATGAAGAATAGAGTGACAAGCATTAATTGAGAACAGAGGTTGTGACGGTGATGATGAGGAAGAGGAGGGGAAAAAGAGGAGTAAACCCTTCCAGTATTTCTTTAACAGTGCTCCTAAACGCTAATCCAGTTGATTTAAGGGGCTGACGCTGTAATGGGATTGTCACATCTAATCCCTCAGCAGTCACAGTGTACGCTAGTAACCTTTCTACTGGACTCTACTGTCTTCTTTCTACTGGACTCCAGTTTCTACTGGACTCTACTGTCTTCTTTCTACTGAACATCTGTTTCTACTGGACTCTACTGTCTTCTTTCTACTGAACATCTGTTTCTACTGGACTCTACTGTCTTCTTTCTACTGAACTCCTGTTTCTACTGGCCTCTACTGTCTTCTTTCTACTAAACTCATATTTCTACTGGACTCTCCTTTCTTCTTTCTACTGGACTCCTGTTTCTACTGGACTCTACTGTCTTCTTTCTACTGAACTCGTTTCTACTGGACTCTACTGTCTTCTTTCTACTTAACTCCTGTTTCTACTGGACTCTGCTGTCTTTTTTCTACTGAACTCCTGTTTCTACTGGACTCTGCTGTCTTCTTTCTACTTGACTCATATTTCTACTGGACTCTACTATGCTGGTCCCTTAATGTATACCTACTATCAGACAAACACAATGGTGACCAACATCAGACTGCATGATGTTTGGGTTTTGAAAGGATTCAGGATGACTTCAACCCATGAAGGTAGAAGTGAAGGTACTGCGTCTCACTGTGAACAGTAGTAGAAGGTACTGCGTCTCACTGTGAACAGTAGTAGAAGGTACTGTGTCTCACTGTGAACAGTAGTAGAAGGTACTGCGTCTCATTGTGAACAGTAGTAGAAAGAACTGCGTCTCATTGTGAACAGTAGTAGAAGGTACTGCGTCTCACTGTGAACAGTAGTAGAAGGTACTGCATCTCACTGTGAACAGTAGTCACCTCCCATCAAGGTCACATCATGATACCTGATGCCACCGCCTCCTTTGGTCCACCTCATTGTGAAAACAGCTCTTGAAGTCTCCAGTGGACCAAAACAAGGTTTCTTGGCGGAGATTCGAGACTGGGAAAGTAGCATGTATTGTGTAGTGTGTAACATGTAGTGTGTAGCATGTATTGTGTAGCACATAGTGTGTAACACAGTGTGTAGCATGTACTGTGTAACATGTAGCATGTAGTGTGTAACATGTAGTGTGTAGCATGTAGTGTGTAGCATGGAGGATACTATCATGGTGACAAGCCAAGTCAGTGTAGAAGCTAAGAAGAAAGGACCGCGCAGAAGAGAGATAGGGTGGTTTCTTTATGCAACAATCCTGAATCTGTTGGTTTTACTGGACCAGTGTGTCTCCTATTCACGTGTTGGTTGGGGTGTGCAGGTAGCATAGCATTCTATTTCGTTACCTACCAACACAGGGATCGCAGGATCGAATCTCTGTGTTACCTCCGGCTTGGTTGGGCGTCCCTACAGACACAGTTGCCCGTGCCTGCGGGTGGGAAGCCGGATGTGGGTATGTGTTCTGGTCTCTGCACTAGCGCCTCCTCTGGTCGGTCGGGGCGCCTGTTCAGGGGGGAGGGGGAACTGGGGGGAATAGTGTGATCGTCCTGTATGCTACGTTCCCCTGGTGAAACTCCCCAGGTCAGGTGAAAAGAAGCGGCTGGTGACTCCACATGTATGGGAGGAGACATGTGGTAGTCTGCAGCCCTCCCCGAATAAATTGGCCGGATACAATTAGGGAGAAAAACAATCGGAAAAAAAAATGGTGGTGAGGTGAGTGTGGGCTGAGCTTCATTACTGTACCAGTGTGTGTTCTATGTAGGTGGTCGTAGGGTGAGTGGGGGCTGAGCTTCATTACTGTGCTAGTGTGTGACCTATGTAGGTGGTGGTGAGGTGAGTGTGGGCTGAGCTTCATTACTGTACCAGTGTGTGTCCTATGTAGGTGGTGGTGAGGTGAGTGTGGGCTGAGCTTCATTACTGTACCAGTGTGTGTTCTATGTAGGTGGTGGTGAGGTGAGTGTGGGCTGAGCTTCATTACTGTACCAGTGTGTGTTCTATGTAGGTGGTGGTGAGGTGAGTGTGGGCTGAGCTTCATTCCACATGAATGAGAGTCAGCAGGGCTGTTGTGTCAGAAACACACATAAAACCTGGTGGAACTTGAGTTGTACTTATTGAAGTAGTACTATGTGTTGTACTTATTGATGTAGTACTATGTGTTGTACTTATTGATGTAGTACTATGTGTTGGTGAAAGTCTTCTACCAGTTTGTTGTGTCACATCTGCTGGTTAGACACAACACCTTCACTTCTTCTAACTCAACACTACCTGCCTTCCTCCCCCTCATCTGGCTGCTATGATGAAGATGAAACACTATACACCCTGCCATGTTTCCTGGTGAATCCTACCAGACACCAACCATCCACATCACACACGGCTACAGGCTGCAGGATGTGGTGTTCATGGGTTAGATGTTGTAAATACAGCAGACAGACTCAAACAGGACATTTGTTTGAATGCAAATCTTCCAGGTGTGTTTACATTATTGGTGCCACCTTTGAGAAATTGAAATAATGAACACATTAACAGGGGTGGGGGTCATTTTATCTAACATAAGAGTAAATATTAAACTCAGCTTCCGGCAAACATAAAACTAAAGTGCAGTCCTGCATGTTATGAGTCACCCCCTCACAGTTGGTAGGTAACTAATACTCACAGTTGGTGGGTAACTAATACTCACAGCTGGTGGGTAACTAATACTCACAGCTGGTGGGTAATTAATACTCACAGCTTGTGGGTAACTAATACTCACAGTTGGTGGATAACTAATCCTCACAGTTGGTGGGTAAATAATACTCACAGCTGGTGGGTAACTAATACTCACAGCTGGTGGGTAATTAATACTCACAGCTTGTGGGTAACTAATACTCACAGTTGGTGGATAACATACTCACAGTTGGTGGGTAAATAATACTCACAGCTGGTGGGTAACTAATACTCACAGCTGGTGGGTAACTAATACTCACAGCTGGTGGGTAATTAATACTCACAGCTGGTGGGTAACTAATACTCACAGTTGGTGGATAACTAATACTCACAGTTGGTGGGTAAATAATACTCACAGCTGGTGGGTAATCAATACTCACAGCTGGTGGGTAATCAATACTCACAGCTGGTGGGTAATTAATACTCACAGCTTGTGGGTAACTAATACTCACAGTTGGTGGATAACTAATACTCACAGTTGGTGGGTAAATAATACTCACAGCTGGTGGGTAACTAATACTCACAGCTGGTGGGTAACTAATACTCACAGTTGGTGGGTAATTAATACTCACAGTTGGTGGGTAATCAATACTCACAGCTGGTGGGTAAATAATACTTACAGTTGGTGGGTAACTAATACTCACAGCTGGTGGGTAATTAATACTCACAGTTGGTGGGTAACTAATACTCACAGCTGGTGGGTAATTAATACTCACAGTTGGTGGGTAACTAATACTCACAGTTGGTGGATAACTAATACTCACAGTTGGTGGGTGATTAATACTCACAGTTGGTGGGTAATCAATACTCACAGCTGGTGGGTAACTAATACTCACAGCTGGTGAGTAATTAATACTCACAGCTGGTGGGTAATCAATACTCACAGCTGGCGGGTAACTAATACTCACAGCTGTTGGGTAACTAATGCTCACAGTTGGTGGGTAATTAATACTCACAGTTGGTCGGTAATCAATACTCACAGTTGGTGGGTAACTAACACTCACAGTTGGTGGGTAACTAATACTCACAGCTGGTGGGTAACTAATACTCACAGTTGGTGGATAATTAATACTCACAGTTGGTGGGCAATTAATACTCACAGCTGGTGGGTAACTAATACTCACAGCTGGTGGGAAATTAATACTCGCAGCTGGTGGGTAATTAATAATCTTCTCTGTAATGAAAGTAAGTTGTGTGTTAAAACACATGGTGTTGTGTAGTGACAGAGCAGAATGAATTCAGCTCTGGAGTCTTATGCTGTCCATCCATGTGCACAACTCATTCATGTACACAACTCATCCATGGCCATTGTTGTCCCATTCATAACTAAACCTTCTGTAAATGCCTCCGTCTCACAGCAAGACTCAGCAGGAGAGGACGCCTCAGTCAGAAGTTAGGCTCAGACTAGAACTAACCTACACCACGACCACACAAGTGAACTAGCAGAGTATGACAGTAGCATGCATGATCAGCATCTCCTTAACCAGGAAACAAGCATGGGACACACACACACACACACACACACACACACACACACACACACACACACACACAAGTTCCACTTTATCATCCTGTGCATATAAAAAGTATCTTCAGATGCAGTGTACTTCAGATGCAGTGTACTTCAGATGCAGCATACTTCAGATGCAGTGTACTTCAGATGCAGTGTACTGTGTACTTCAGATGCAGTGTACTTCAGAGACATTGTACTGTGTACTTCAGATGCAGTGTGCTTCAGATGCAGCATACTTCAGATGCAGTGTACTTCAGATGCAGTGTACTGACGCAGTGTACTTCAGATGCAGCATACTTCAGATACAGTGTACTTCAGATACAGTGTACTGATGCAGTGTACTTCAGATGCAGTGTACTGTGTACTTCAGATGCAGTGTACTTCAGAGACAGTGTACTGTGTACTTCAGATGCAGTGCACTGCATGTGGCGCTGGCTCGTCAACACTATATCAGTACAGATAAGGAGTCACAAATCCCACAACACGACCGCGGGGAGCCTGGCCTGAGCCTGGCCTGAGCTGGCCTGAGCCTGGCCTGCGCCTGGCCTGAGCTGGCCTGAGCTGGCCTGAGCTGGCCAGAGCCTGGCCTGAGCTGGCCTGAGCGGCTGAAGTGTAGGAGGCAGACTCATACCTGCTGCCGTAGCACAACATGCTTTATTTACAGGGTGTAGCAACACACGAAACAACATGAAAAGTAAGTAAACACAAAAATTAACTCACCTCAACAAACTCAACTGCCAACAACGGAGCTTAAACTAACAAATGAACACAACTCAACTCACAACAATATTAACAACATTAACAAACCAGTGAACAAAGCTCCACACAGGGGGAACGCCACGTGTTTTGCGGGACCGGCCACTCGTGGGAAGTCCGCCCGGCTGCGGTGACGCTCGTCCGGCCTCACTTCACGGGACATTCCACGGCCGACCCGGAAGTTCATAACACACTATGGAAACCAACTGCAGGCCCTACGACCGACACTACAGTCACTCCACCCTGTGAGGGCCTGGCGACCTGTCCAGGGCGGCGCCCCGCCTGCCACCCAGTGACTGCTGGGATAGGCTCCAGCACCCCCGCCACCCTGGGGGCAGGATATGCGGTTCGGGTAATGGATGTTGGATGGATGGACAAAACTCAAACTCACAACAACTGAGCTTTAAAGCAAGAAATAACTGAACATCTCATGCAGACTCCTCCACCCTGCTGTCCTACAGCCCCTCACACCTCTAATGCTACTGCTGAAATACCCCCTTCCAGCTGATCAGCAGCACCACTGTGGCAGGGAGCGCCAGCACCTGGAAGTGATCAGGACGGGTGCCGGGACACATGTAGTAGCGCCAGCACCTGGAAGTGATCAGGACGGGTGCCGGGACACATGGTGTAGCGCCAGCACCTGGAAGTGATCAGGACGGGTGCCGGGACACATGGTGTGCAGAACACAGGTTTAACAGTGAAGGTTAACCTGTGTGTAGAAACGTGTGAGAGCTGACCACAGCAGGTCTTAAGGACACCAGATGGGATCCCGTCTGGACTGACAGATTTAAAAACCTGACTCAGCCTCTGTCACTTGATGTGTTACCTCGCTGACCGAGGGCATAGATACACACACACACACACACACACACACACACACACACACACACACACACACACACACACATACACAGGAAGGCAGTGGCGAGGATGCATGATGAGAAAGCGCTCCTGTGTGGTTGCTGTGTTCCTCCAGGAAGGAAGTCCAGAAGGAACAGCGTGGTGTGTGGAGTGATGAAGGAACACCAGCCTGCTCTTCACTGCAGAAGGACTTGGTGTCGGTCTTTAAATGGTCTGGAGTGGTTGTGTGTTGTAGTATTTGTCTCTGTCCTGGTTGTAGGAGCACAGGGACCAGCCGTTAGTTTGACCCTTTCTGGACCAGAAACAAGGAAGTGAGTCTTAGATGGAAAGTGGAGACGGGAATATTGGGTGTGTGTGCGGTTTGTTCCCTTGCAGGACAACAGACGCATTACTAACACCTGAGAGGGCCAAAGAAGAGAGAGAACATGAGCTGCTGGAGAGGACGGCAGCCGCTCATTACCCACTCATGTCAACAAAGACAGCGGCTCAGCCGGCCCTCCGCATTCAGGCCAGACATGCAGGACCACTGGACACTGCAGGGATTGTGTAACTTGATTCTTGCTGGATTTAAACGTACTGAATGTTGAAGTCCTGGCACACACATGAGAGAGTGGAAGACGTACCAGTCATGTAGTCCTCATTCCTCTCTGGGAGGCCAGTGTGTCTGTGAACCACTAGTTTTACTCACCTCTGTACTGTACTGTTGTCCTGACATGTCCACACTGTTCTGTTAACATTAGCAGTCACTATGAAAAATGTCATTCAAGTCAACATTTTGCTGTATTTTCCCGCAACAGTTGTGTTTTTACTTTGTTTTTATAAACTTTTACTGTGTAAGACCACGACCACACCTGAAACTGGTCCTCTGTGTAACGCCATCACATCTACAGCAGTGTACATTAACATGTACTGTTCCCTTCAGATGAACCAACAAGCACATGAGCACATGACAGTCCGAATGAACACATGGAGGTGGTCCACTGCTGGTCCACACAACATCTCCTGAACATCCCTAGTGCTCTCATGACTCCAAGAGAGGGAGAAGATATTAGAAGTGGTCCACTGCTGGTCCACACAACATCTCCTGAACATCCCTAGTGCTCTCATGACTCCAAGAGAGGGAGAAGATATTAGAAGTGGTCCACTGCTGGTCCACACAACATCTCCTGAACATCCCTAGTGCTCTCATGACTCCAAGAGAGGGAGAAGATATTAGAAGTGGTCCACTGCTGGTCCACACAACATCTCCTGAACATCTCTGCTGCTCTCATGACTCCAAGAGAGGGAGAAGATATTAGAAGTGGTCCACTGCTGGTCCACACAACATCTCCTGAACATCCCTAGTGCTCTCATGACTCCAAGAGAGGGAGAAGACATTACAAGTGGTCCACTGCTGGTCCACACAACATCTCCTGAACATCCCTAGTGCTCTCATGACTCCAAGAGAGGGAGAAGACATTAGAAGTGGTCCACTGCTGGTCCACACAACATCTCCTGAACATCCCTAGTGCTCTCGTGACTCCAAGAGAGGGAGAAGACATTAGAGGTGGTCCACTGCTGGTCCACACAACATCTCCTGAACATCCCTAGTGCTCTCATGACTCCAAGAGAGGGAGAAGATATTAGAAGTGGTCCACTGCTGGTCCACACAACATCTCCTGAACATCTCTGCTGCTCTCATGACTCCAAGAGAGGGAGAAGACATTAGAAGTGGTCCACTGCTGGTCCACACAACATCTCCTGAACATCCCTAGTGCTCTCATGACTCCAAGAGAGGGAGAAGACATTAGAAGTGGTCCACTGCTGGTCCACACAACACCTCCTGAACATCTCTGCTGCTCTCATGACTCCAAGAGAGGGAGAAGACATTACAAGTGGTCCACTGCTGGTCCACACAACATCTCCTGAACATCTCTGCTGCTCTCATGACTCCAAGAGAGGGAGAAGACATTACAAGTGGTCCGCTGCTGGTCCACACAACATCTCCTGAACATCCCTAGTGCTCTCGTGACTCCAAGAGAGGGAGAAGACATTAGAAGTGGTCCACTGCTGGTCCACACAACATCTCCTGAACATCCCTAGTGCTCTCGTGACTCCAAGAGAGGGAGAAGATATTAGAAGTGGTCCACTGCTGGTCCACACAACATCTCCTGAACATCCCTAGTGCTCTCATGACTCCAAGAGAGAGAGAAGACATTAGAAGTGGTCCACTGCTGGTCCACACAACATCTCCTGAACATCTCTGCTGCTCTCATGACTCCAAGAGAGGGAGAAGACATTAGAAGTGGTCCACTGCTGGTCCACACAACATCTCCTGAACATCTCTGCTGCTCTCATGACTCCAAGAGAGGGAGAAGACATTACAAGTGGTCCACACAACATCTCCTGAACATCTCTGCTGCTCTCATGACTCCAAGAGAGGGAGAAGACATTAGAAGTGGTCCACAGAGCAGGGTCAGAAACAGTTGAGGGGGCAAGATAGAGACTGAAAAATGACCAGACAGAGTGAGATGATGCGAGAAAGAGAGAGACAGATGAAGAGAAAGACAGACAAACAGATGAAAGAGAGACAGATGAAGAGAAAGAGAAACAGATTAAAGAGAGACAGATGAAGAGAAAGACAAAGATAAAAGAGAAACAGGTGAAAGAGAAACAGATGAAGAAAGAGACAAACAGATGAAAAGAGACAGATGAAGAAAGAGACAGATTAAAGAGAGACAGATGAAGAAAGCAACAAACAGATGAGAGACAGATGAAGAGAAAGAGAGACAAACATAAAAGAGACAGATGAAGAGAATGACAAACAGATAAAAGACAGACAGATGAAGAAAGAGAGAGACAGATGAAGAGAAAGACAGACAAACGGATGAAAGAGAGACAGATGAAGAAAGCAACAAACAGATGAGAGACAGATGAAGAGAAAGACAAACAGATAAAAGACAGACAGATGAAGAGAAAGACAGACAAACGGATGAAAGAGAGACAGATGAAGAAAGAGACAAACAGATGAAAGAGACAGACAGATGAAGAAAGAGACAAACAGTTGAAAGAGAGACAGATGAAGAGAAAGACAAACAGATGAAGACAAAGAGACAGATGAAAGAGACAGTTGAAGAGAACGACAAACAGATAAAAGACAGACAGATGAAGAGAAAGACAGACAAACGGATGAAAGAGAGACAGATGAAGAAAGAGACAAACAGATGAAAGAGACAGACAGATGAAGAAAGAGACAAACAGATGAAAGAGAGACAGATGAAGAGAGAGACACAGTTAATGAGTAATACAGGATATCTTCCAGTGCTTGCACTGGCATGAATGAGAAGGCAGACATGGAGACCGTGTCATGAGAACACCAGTAACACATGGTAGATACCACAGACCAGTAACATAAAAGATACCACAGACCAGCAACACATGGAAGTTACCACAGACCAGCAACACATGGTAGTTACCACAGACCAGCAACACATGGTAGATACCAAAGACCAGCAACATGAAAGATATCACAGACCAGCAACACATGGTAGATACCACAGACCAGCAACATGAAAGATATCACAGACCAGCAACACATGGTAGTTACCACAGACCAGCAACACATGGTACTTACCACAGACCAGCAACACATGGTAGTTACCACAGACCAGCAACACATGGTAGTTACCACAGACCACCAACACATGGTAGTTACCACAGACCACCAACACATGGTAGATACCACAGACCAGCAACATGAAAGATATCACAGACCAGCAACACATGGTAGTTACCACAGACCAGCAACACATGGTACTTACCACAGACCAGCAACACATGGTAGATATCACAGACCAGCAACACATGGTAGTTACCACAGACCAGCAACACATGGTACTTACCACAGACCAGCAACACATGGTAGTTACCACAGACCACCAACACATGGTAGTTACCACAGACCAGCAACACATGGTAGTTACCACAGACCACCAACACATGGTAGTTACCACAGACCAGCAACACATAGTAGATACTACAGACCAGCAACACATGGTAGTTACCACAGACCAGCAACATGGTAGATACCACAGACCAGCAACACATGGTAGTTATCACAGACCAGCAACATGAAAGATATCACAGACCAATCACACATGGTAGTTACCACAGACCAGCAACACATGGTAGATACCAAAGACCAGCAACACATGGTAGTTACCACAGACCAGCAACATGAAAGATATCACAGACCAATAACACATGGTAGATACCACAGACCAGCAACATGAAAGATATCACAGATCAGCAACACATGGTAGTTACCACAGACCAGTAACACATGGTAGCTACCACAGACCAACAACATGTGGTAAATACCACAGCTAAGCAACATGATAGCTACCCCAGACTAGTAACACATGGTAGATAACATAGATCAGCAACACAGTGGATGTCACAGGCCAGTAACATGGTAGATGTCATTGACCAAAAACACATGGTAGATACCACAGATCAGTAACACAATAGATACCATAAACCAGTAACATGAAAGATATCGCAGACCAGTAACATGTGGTAGATATAACGGACCAGTAACATGAAAGATATCACAGACCAGTAACATGTGGTAGATACTATAGACCAGTAACATGAAAGATACCACGGACCAGTAACATGTGGTAGATACCATGGACCAGTAACATGAAAGATATCACAGACCAGTAACATGTGGTAGATACCACGGACCAGTAGCATGAAAGATACCACGGACCAGTAACATGAAAGACATCACAGACCAGTAACATGTGGTAGATACCACGGAGCAGTAGCATGAAAGATATCACAGACCAGTAACATGAAAGATACCACGGACCAGTAACATGTGGTAGATACCATGGACCAGTAACATGAAAGATATCACAGACCAGTAACATATGGTAGATACCACGGACCAGTAACATGAACGATATCACAGACCAGTAACATGAACGATATCACAGACCAGTAACATGTGGTAGATACCACGGACCAGTAGCATGAAAGATACCACGGACCATTAACATGAAAGATATCACGGACCAGTAACATATGGTAGATACCACGGACCAGTAACATGAACAATATCACAGACCAGTAACATGAACGATATCACAGACCAGTAACATGTGGTAGATACCACGGACCAGTAACATGAAAGATATCACAAACCAGTAACATATGGTAGATACCACGGACCAGTAACATGAACAATATCACAGACCAGTAACATGAACGATATCACAGACCAGTAACATGTGGTAGATACCACGGACCAGTAACATGAAAGATATCACAAACCAGTAACACATGGTAGTTACCAAAGACCAGCAACACGTGGTAGATACCACAGACCAGCAACACATGTGTAACGTGCATGGATAAGTAGACACGTTGGCTGCTAGCTGACGGGTCGGACCCTTTAGTCGAGCGGTCAGCGTTGTCTACTGCGGTGCGGGAGATACGGGTTCGCGTCCCGGCCGCGGCACTGCCTGTGGCTGCACCGCCTGAATTCGCTACATTGGTGTCAGAAGTGGGATGGTGAGACCGCGAGGTCATCGGTAAGCGCGTGCGCCCAGAGGCGTGAGGGAGCTGATATGCTGAAGCTTCCTGAAGGAGGGGGGCAGTGTAGCGTGCATGGATAAGTAGACACGTTGGTCCTTGACTAATGGGTCGGACCCTTTTACAATGCAGCGAATTCGGGGGGGCAACCACAGGAAGTGCCGCGGCCGGGATGCGAACCCGTATCTCCCGCACCGAAGGAGACATCGTTGACCGCTCAACTAAAGGGTCCGACCGGTCAGCCAGCGGCCAACGTGTCTACATATCCATGCACGTTACGCATGGTAGATACCACAGACCTGTAACATGAAAGATATCACAGACCAGCAACACGATATAGTACGTATATCACAGACCAGCAACACATGATATAGTATGTATATCACAGACCAGTAATACATGGTAGTTCCCACAGACCAGCAACACATGATATAGTATGTATATCACACACCAGTAACACATGGTAGTTCCCACAGACCAGCAACACATGATATAGTATGTATATCACACACCAGTAACACATGGTAGTTCCCACAGACCAGTAACACATGGTAGTTCCCACAGACCAGCAACACATGGTATAGTATGTATATCACAGACCAGCAACACATGGTAGTTCCCACAGACCAGCAACACATGATATAGTATGTATATCACAGACCAGCAACACATGATATAGTATGTATATCACAGACCAGCAACACGATATAGTATGTATATCACAGACCAGTAACACATGGTAGTTCCCACAGACCAGCAACACATGGTATAGTATGTATATCACACACCAGTAACACATGGTAGTTCCCACAGACCAGTAACACATGGTAGTTCCCACAGACCAGCAACACATGGTATAGTATGTATATCACAGACCAGCAACACATGGTAGTTCCCACAGACCAGCAACACATGATATAGTATGTATATCACAGACCAGTAACACATGGTAGTTCCCACAGACCAGCAACACATGGTATAGTATGTATATCACAGACCAGTAACACATGGTAGTTCCCACAGACCAGTAACACATGGTAGTTCCCACAGACCAGCAACACATGGTATAGTATGTATATCACAGACCAGCAACACATGGTAGTTCCCACAGACCAGCAACACATGATATAGTATGTATATCACAGACCAGCAACACATGGTAGTTCCCACAGACCAGCAACACATGATATAGTATGGATATCACAGACCAGTAACACATGGTAGTTCCCACAGACCAGTAACACATGGTAGTTCCCACAGACCAGCAACACATGGTATAGTATGTATATCACAGACCAGCAACACATAGTAGTTCCCACAGACCAGCAACACATGGTATAGTATGTATATCACAGACCAGCAACACATGGTAGTCCCCACAGACCAGCAACACGTGATATAGTATGTATATCACAGACCAGTAACACAACAGATACCACAAATCAGACACACGACAGATCCCACCCAGCAGTAACCAATGATAGATACCACAGACAAGTGAGACATGGTAGATAGCATAGTTAATCTTTTTAACAATGCTGATAACAAACTGACAAACCTTCTATTTTGAAACAGGAAGTTAAAGCTGGTCTTTTTAAAGCCGCAGCCGGTGACTTTTTCCACTATTTGACCCGTTTAAAAGGTGATGGTGATGTGGGGGTGGTTTTGGACAGTCAGTATTCCAGTAGAACAGTGGTGTGATATATTTGGATGTAGGATGCAGAGAGAACAGACCTGTTGATTCTGATGTTCCGGGACTACAAACCAGGTGTAGCAAGACTACAAACCAGGTGCAGCAGGACTACAAACCAGGTGTAGCAGGACTACAAACCAGGTGTAGCAGGACTACAAATCAGGTGCAGCAGGACTACAAACCAGGTGTAGCAAGACTACCAGGTGTAGCAGGACTACAAACCAGGTGCAGCAAGACTACAAACCAGGTGTAGCAGGACTACAAACCAGGTGCGGCAAGACTACACACCAGGTGTAGCAGGACTACAAACCAGGTGCAGCAGGACTACACACCAGGTGCAGCAGGACTACAAACCAGGTGCAACAGGACTACAAACCAGGTGTAGCAGCCATTGTGGCTGGTGTGCCGTCAGCTCAGCAGTAAACAGCTCCACCCTTGTAAAAATGGATCCTGGGACCACAGCTAACACAGACAGTCTGATGTAGTACAAACTCCATCACACTATGTGGAACACTGTTGTACAGTCGTACTGGTTGTCATGGAGACATCAGCATCACGTCTCAGTCTTTTTCCCAACACGTAGGTGTTTGCTGCTGCACCAGTGTTCATCCTACCCAGTCAAAACATCTCTACAGCGGTATAGGGAGACTGGAGAGAGTCTCCACCCATGGTGAAGAGGACAGGTGGTGTTATGGAATCTGACTCCATCATACACATGGAGAAAAACGTTGATAATTAAGGGAGAAAAATCACAGAGGTCAGACTTTATGCATAGCTCTGTCAGTCTGTCCTTCTGTCTGTAGAAAGAGGTCTCACCTCGGTGATGTTGGTAAAAGCAAGGTAAAACTTCAGTTCCATATAAATGGGCTTTAGCTGATTTGTTGTTAAATACATTTATTTGATTTCATGTTAAATAAAAACAGGGTTTACCTTTCTTCCTCCACCAGGGTCCCTCTGGGACGGAGTAGGAGACGTCTCTGAACTCCATGTTGACGGCCGGCCTCCTCGGCAGGGAGGAGAATCGTTGAGCCTCGCTCACATTGTGCTCCATCTTCTTCACCTGAGCACGGAGCAGAGGGGTCTGCTGACCGCCGGACGCCTCCTCCACACAGACACACACAGACCGGGGGTCCAGCATCAGGTCTGGGGGCCCGTTGGTGTTCTGTTCCAGCAGGGAGGGAGAGACAAAGAGAAAGACAGGCTATTCTCCATTTGTGTGGATGATGGTTTACAGGCATGCTCAGAACAGAAGGATGTGAGGGCCGAGACTACAGGTCCTCACTACATCCAAAACTGTTGGCTGACTGTTACAGCTTCTGATCAACCGGTCAATCATTGATCAGTGACCACACGACCGAGGTCAGGCGAGTTTGCTTTTGGTACAGCATGGTAGGAAGGTCAGTTCAGCCGTGTCAGTACCAGCAGACATAAGCAGATATCAACATCACATGAGACACAATGACTACACATCAGACAGCGTTCACAGTGTGCCACAAGACAGACTTAACGGAACATGTTCACAACGCTGATACAGGAACAACACAGCGATGTGCTCTTTTGTTTGCTTGATATTCTGTCGCTACTGACTGGCTACCGATCATCAGAGCTACAGGAGTACTTTAATGACTGTATATGTATGAACGTTATGAGGACGCTGTGAGGAGGTCGATGCTTTCTGGTGTGAGCTGGGACATTTGGACAGAGTCCATGTCTGTCTGGTTGAAGGCATCCTTTTGTTCGGTACGACAGGGCTGTATTAAACGGGCACACAAAGAAGGAAGCTCAGTTGGTCAGGATTGTTTGCAGGGTTGCCGAGTTACTTGGATGGCAGAAGCAGCTGGACGTCCTTTTCCATACAGCTGTGAAGAGGAAGGCGGCGGCTCTGGACACAATGACACCACCATATATAACAGATGACTCCGCTTTTATCAGCTTTCACATATCTTATACTTGTATTGTGCATGAGAGGAAATTGTGGAGTGGGGCGTGAGTTAATTAGACAACTTGGGACAGATCAACTGGATCCACACTCCAAACAAAGACACACCAGAGCCAGACAGAGAGCTGGAGGCTGTAGGGACATACCCACAGGGCCTCTCCCCACCGAAAAGACTTCTACTTGCGGTTATTTTTAGTCTTAAATGATTTTAACTCTGGTGTTTATACAGTATTGGTTTTAATTAAATGGGCTGCTGTGCCCTCATCAACCATCTGTGTCCGGGTCTCTGTGCCAGGAAGCCCCAGCTGTAGCGCAGCTTTGCCATAGTGGTGGCCTTTACAGGTACCTGTCCGGCATGGGAAAGAGACACGGACGCCCCTTCCTTCTGAAGGGCACTGTAGGATGAGAGTCCCTTCCTGCTCCTCTTCTCTCTCAGGGTGGGTCCAGGGCACTGGCTCCTGTCTGACTGGTAGCTAGCTGTCTGGATTCTGAACCAGGATTCCCATACCTCACTTGGCTAGCCACCAGTACCTCACCAGTACAGAATCTCCCCGCGGCCTGAAGGTGGAGGCATCTTCCGCGACCTTCTACCTTCCGACTTCCCCATCGGGAACAGCCCAGCTCCTTTAACGGTGCCCCCTACTCCGGGCCACTCCTCGAGGTGGCTCCTTGACTTTCAACCCCACGGGCCAGGACAGGCAGTTGAATCCTCCATCACAGGGCAGCTGGACTACAGACAGCGAGGTGTGCTGCTGGGCGGGACACCGGGTGGGAATGGAGAGAGCTGGCTGACCGGGCATGGGCTGTTGTCCCTCAACAACTGGTTGGCACCTCCCTTTTGGCCGCCAGCCCACAATGTAATGATTTATTTTCCCTTGATGCTGTTTTCCAAGCCGATGGTCTTCTTCCTGGAGCACCGTCTAGTCGCTAGGGCCATGTCTCTTTCCCGTGCCGGGCAGACACCTGTAAAGGCCACCACTACGGCAAAGCTGCCCCACAGCCGGGGCTCCCCGGCACAGACACATGGACACAGATGGTTGATGAGGGTAGAACAGCTCATCTATTAAAACCACAATCACAACCATGTTTACTGGCCATGTGGGTTTGCACATACATGACATGTGACTCTGGTTTCATGGCTCTACAACACTACAACACAACTCTCTCAGTGTACTGAACATAGAATAACAACACTACTACACAACTCTCTGTGTACTGAACATAGAATAACAACACTACAACACAACTCTCTCGGTGTACTGAACATAGAATAACAACACTACAACACAACTCCCTCAGTGTACTGAACATAGAATAACAACACTACAACACAACTCTCTCAGTGTACTGAACATAGAATAAGAACACTACAACACAACTCTCTTGGGGAACTGAACATAGAATAACAACAGTACAGTATGTACAACATGTACAGTACATTATAGACAACATGTACAGTTGGCCCGCACTCTTCCACACCAAACTCACCCAACCATGTCTTAATGGACCTTGCTTTGTGCACTGGGGTACAGTCATGCTGGAACAGAAAAGGGCCCTCCCCCAAACTGTTCCCACAAAGTTGGAGGCATAGAATTGTCCCAAATGTCTTGGTGTGCTGAAGCATTAAGATTTCCCTTCACTGGAACTAAGGGGCCTAGTCCAGCCCCTGAAAAACAACCCCATACCATCATCCCTCCTCCACCAAACTATACAGTTGGCACAATGAAGTCAGGCAGGTAACGTTCTCCCGGCATCCACCAAACCCCGACTTGTCCATCAGACGGCCAGACAGAGAAGCGTGATCCGTCACTCCACAGAACATGTTTCCACTGCTCCAGAGTCCAGCGGCAGCATGTTTTACGCCACTCATTGTGCTTGGTGATGTAAGGCTTGCATGCAGCTGCTCGGCCATGGAAACCCATTCCATGAAGCTCCTGGTGCACAGTTTTTGTGCCGATGTTAATGCCAGAGGAAGTTTGGAGCTCTGCAGTTACTGAGTCAACAAAGCGTTGGTGACTTTTACGCACTATGCGCTCCAGCACTTGTTGACCCCGCTGTCTGACTTTACGTGGTCTGCCACTTCGTGGCTGAGTTGCTGTGGTTCCTAAACACTTCCACTTTTCAATAATACCACTTACAGTTGACCATGGAATATCCAGCAGGGAAGAAATTTCACAAACTGACTTATTGCAAAGGTGGCATCCTATGACAGTACCACACTTGAATTCACTGAGCTCTTCAGAACAACCCATTCTTTCACAAGTGTTTGTAAATGCAGACTGCATGGCTAGCTGCTTGATTTTATACACCGGTGGCAATGGGTCTGAATGAAACACCTGAATTCAATGATAAGAGGTGTGTCCCAATGCTTTTGTACATATAGTGCATGTATAAATAAATAAATACACTGACATTTTAGAAAAAAAGAATGACTATTTTATAATGATTTTACTGTTTGGAACTGCGGGTCTGGAGGTAGTTGCAAGATACCCAGCAGAGAAGTCGACTATTTGTGGGATTAGTGGTCATATTTTTAGTAAATGATGGAGGTCTAGTTGGAGAATCAAGCTGCTGTATGTGGGACAGGTTGGATTCCCATATGTTGTCCTGAGAGCTGCTAATCTGTTTCTATACCAAGACACCTGCAGGTTACTAAAGGACACTCACACACACACACACACACACACACACACACACACACACACACACACACACACTCTACAGGATTAACTGTACTGTCAAATACACAAATCATGTGTGTGTCACTGAAAGTGTACATGTTATAGAAACAGAACAAACACGTGCTCAGCTCATGTTAATTGATTGTGACAACACAACGAGTGAAACACTACGTGTCTGTGTGTAAAACACTACGTGTCGGTGTTCAGCAGCGTGCTCACACAGTACACAGTGGGTGGATGTGGTGGGAGAGCAGGTGTAGTCTATCTACACAGGTAACGTTGAGACTAGATAGAACACAGTAAAATGAAGTGACAGGGACAGGACAGGGATGTCCAGCTCACCATGATGATGGAATTGGTGACCGCGGTGTTGTTGACGGAGAAGGCTGCCATCACACAAGCCATCCCCGCCCGGAGCTCTGCTGCCGTCAGCTTGACTCTCAGATGTGCCCTCTATGATGAAACACCTGTTCCTTCCTACTACACCCACTTCTCTCCGTCTCTCTCTACCTCTCTGTCTCTCTCTACCTGTCTCTGTCCACCTCTCTCTCTCTCTGTCTCTCTCTCTACCTCTCTCTCTCTCTCTCTCTCTCGTTCTGTCTCTCTGTCTCCCTCTACCTCTCTACCTTGCTCTCTGTCTCCCTCTACCTGTCTCTGTCTACCTCTCTCTGTCTCTCTCTCTCTCTCTCTCGTTCTGTCTCTCTGTCTCCCTCTACCCGTCTCTTTCTACCTCTCTCTCTCTCCCTCGCTCTCTCAATTCAATTCAATTCAAAATGGCTTTATTGGCATGATGTAACACTGTACATATTGCCAAAGCATGGGTTTAAACATTGAAAAAGCTAAACATTAATTGGAAAACATCTTAATTAATTGGTTTGAAAAGCTGTCTTGCTTTTTGTCTCTCTACCTTTGTCTTTCCTGCTCTCCCTCTCTCTCTCTCTCTCTCTCTCAATTCAATTCAGTTCAATATGTGCTTTATTGGCATGACATACGTTTGTGTACATATTGCCAAAGCATGTAAAACAACACAACACAACAATGATTATGATATTAAACAGCAACAACAACAATGATTATGATATTAAACAACAACAGTAGCAATAGCTGCCGTCCCCCACTGTCTCTCAGGTTGTGGCAGGAAAGTATAAATCTTGCTGCAATGCTCGCCGTTGCCTCCCTCCCAGGACCACCCGCAGCTTACCTGCGTCCTCCATGTCCTGCTACTCTGGAGTCACATGTCCCAGTTCCTGGACAAAAGCCCGGCGCTGTTTTTCACATGTGTCACATTCAAGGAGGAAGTGCCCCTCTGTCTCCACCTCATCTGTCATGCACTGACCACATGTTCGATGCTCTTTTGGTAACCACGTCTTCTTGTGTCTCCCCTTTTCTATGGCTAGACTGTGGTCACTGAGCCTGTATTTGGTGAGGGTCTGTCGCTGCTTCCTGTCTCTGGCAGTTAAGAGATGTTCTTCCAGATCATAGTTTGTTTTTAGGGCCGATAGACTTCTAGTTTGTTTTGAATTTTGATTTCAGCGTTCCAATGTTTCAGATAATTGTTCTTGCTTTGTTTTTTTAGTTTTTTTTAATTCTTTATTTTTCACAGCAGTATATATTACAAAATGTGTATCAAAACAATAAGTTTCATTTTCTTCTGCCATTCAGGTTTTTTTTTAAACTTACAAGAGAAAGTAAAAAAAAAAACAAACAAACAAACAAACAAACAAAAAACTATATATATATATATATACACACACACACACACACACACACATACATACACATACACATTAAAAAAAGGCAAGCTTTAAGAACTTTATACAATTTGGGAGAGGTAACGTGTGTACATAAGACTATACAGGAGAGAGGTGATCTGAGGATTCCCAGTTTGCGGTAGGGAGAGTGTGAAGGTTCCCAATGCGTGGTAGGGAAAAGGAGTGTGAGGGTAGAGAGAGAGGGTGTATTAAAATCTAATTAATTCAATATCTCCACAAAATCTGGCCTTAAGGGCCTCACATATTTGACCCACTTGGTCCAGAATTTATCAAACTTCTTTTTCTGAAGACGGAGGGAAAAAGTCATCTTTTCCACAACATAAATGTCATTTACTATATCTATCCACTCCTGTATTGTGGGGGGTTCAGGAAGTAACCAATGTCTTGTGAGTGCTTTTTACCAGCACATGTCAAAATACCAAATAAATATTCATCCGGCCGTCCTGCCTGGGAATCGGCATTTCCTAAGAATATTGTGGAAAATTGCAAGGGCAGATCATTACTAAGTATGCTTTTCAATGCTTTGTGAAGCTCTGCCCAGAAAGGTCTTATCATTGGGCACTTCCAGAATATGTGCCAGTGGTTGGCTTCCTGAAGTCCACACTGTCTCCAAAATTTGGTGTCCCCCCCCCATCAATATGTGCTTTCTGTTTTGGTGTAATAAAAAATCGACTAAAACACTTCCACCCAAACTCCCGCCATGTGTGGGAGCTGGTGCATTTCCAATGGAATTTACATACATCAAGCCAATCCTCATTTGATATTGTAAAGTTACCTTCTTTTTCCCATTTTTCTTCGATGCATTCTGTAGAGTGGGATTTTTTTGTCATAAGGCCTTTATAAAATCTCGAGACAACACCCCTATTTGAGTCTTTTTGATAGGCACCAATAAATATCCTCAGTATAGGATCATTAAAGTCTGTTTTATCTTTAATGTTATGTTCAAAATGATTACGTATCTGGAGATACCTATAAAAATCATATTTTTCAAGAACATATTCTTTCCTCAACTTTTCAAAGTCTTTTAAGTGTCCCTTTTCTGTTAGGGAATGGAATGTTGTTATTCCTTTTGAAATCCAGGACCTAAATCTATAATCCATTTTATTAGGCTTGACCTCAGGATCATAGGCACACCATTGAATTATTTGTAATGTATGGCCTAGTTTATATTGTTCTCTTATCATATTCCAGATTCTTAGTTGGGCATTAACACATGGATTTTGCACCTCATCTATAAATCTTCCTAAATTTTTGTGAGCCAATGCTGCATGTTCTTGCTTTGTTTTATAGTCTGATTTATCCTCATGTTTGTTTGTTTTATAGCTGATTTATCCTCATGTTTATTTGTTTTATAGCTGATTTATCCTCATGTTTGTTTGTTTTATAGTCTGATTTATCCTCATGTTTGTTTGTTTTATAGCTGATTTATCCTCATGTTTGTTTGTTTTACAGCTGATTTATCCTCATGTTTGTTTGTTTTATAGCCGATTTATCCTCATGTTTGTTTGTTTTACAGCTGATTTATCCTCATGTTTGTTTGTTTTATAGCTGATTTATCCTCATGTTTATTTGTTTTATAGCTGATTTATCCTCATGTTTGTTTGTTTTATAGTCTGATTTATCCTCATGTTTGTTTGTTTTATAGCTGATTTATCCTCATGTTTGTTTGTTTTACAGCTGATTTATCCTCATGTTTGTTTGTTTTATAGCCGATTTATCCTCATGTTTGTTTGTTTTACAGCTGATTTATCCTCATGTTTGTTTGTTTTATAGCTGATTTATCCTCATGTTTATTTGTTTTATAGCTGATTTATCCTCATGTTGGTTTGTTTTATAGTCTGATTTATCATGTTGGTTTGTTTTATAGCTGATTTATCCTCATGTTGGTTTGTTTTATAGCTGATTTATCCTCATGTTTGTTTGTTTTACAGCTGATTTATCGTCATGTTTGTTTGTTTTATAGCTGATTTATCTTCATGTTTGTTTGTTTTACAGCTGATTTATCCTCATGTTTGTTTATTTTATAGTCTGATTTATCCTAATGTTTGTTTGTTTTATAGTCTGATTTATCCTCATGTTTGTTTGTTTTATAGCTGATTTATCCTCATGTTTGTTTGTTTTATAGTCTGATTTATCCTCATGTTTGTTTATTTTATAGTCTGATTTATCTTCATGTTTGTTTGTTTTATAGCTGATTTATCCTCATGTTGGTTTGTTTTATAGTCTGATTTATCCTCATGTTTGTTTGTTTTATAGTCTGATTTATCCTCATGTTGGTTTGTTTTATAGCTGTTTTATCCTCATGTTTGTTTGTTTTATAGTCTGATTTATGCTCATGTTGGTTTGTTTTATAGCTGATTTATCCTCATGTTTGTTTGTTTTATAGCTGTTTTATCCTCATGTTTGTTTGTTTTATAGTCTGATTTATCCTCATGTTTGTTTGTTTTATAGTCTGATTTATCCTCATGTTTGTTTGTTTTATAGCTGATTTATCCTCATGTTTGTTTGTTTTATAGTCTGATTTATCCTCATGTTTGTTTGATTTATAGCTGATTTATCCTCATGTTTGTTTGTTTTATAGCTGATTAATCCTCATGTTGGTTTGTTTTATAGCTGATTTATCCTCATGTTTGTTTGATTTATAGCTAATTTATCCTCATGTTCGTTTGTTTTACAGCTAATTTATCCTCATGTTTGTTTGTTTTATAGCTGATTTATCCTCATGTTTGTTTGTTTTACAGCTGATTTATCCTCATGTTTGTTTATTTCATAGTCTGATTTATCCTAATGTTTGTTTGTTTTATAGCTGATTTATCCTCATGTTTGTTTGATTTATAGCTGATTTATCCTCATGTTTGTTTGTTTTATAGTCTGATTTATCCTCATGTTGGTTTGTTTTATAGCTGATTTATCCTCATGTTTGTTTGTTTTACAGCTGATTTATCCTCATGTTTGTTTGTTTTATAGCTGATTTATCTTCATGTTTGTTTGTTTTATAGTTTGATTTATCCTCATGTTTGTTTATTTTATAGTCTGATTTATCCTCATGTTTGTTTGTTTTATAGCTGATTTATCCTCATGTTGGTTTGTTTTATAGCTGATTTATCCTCATGTTGGTTTGTTTTATAGCTGATTTATCCTCATGTTGGTTTGTTTTATAGCTGATTTATCCTCATGTTGCTTTGTTTTATAGTCTGATTTATCCTCATGTTTGTTTGTTTTATAGCTGATTTATCCTCATGTTTGTTTGTTTTATAGTCTGATTGATCCTCATGTTGGTTTGTTTTATAGCTGATTTATCCTCATGTTGGTTTGTTTTATAGCTGATTTATCCTCATGTTGGTTTGTTTTATAGCTGATTTATCCTCATGTTGGTTTGTTTTATAGCTGATTTATCCTCATGTTTGTTTGTTTTACAGCTGATTTATCCTCATGTTTGTTTGTTTTATAGCTGATTTATCTTCATGTTTGTTTGTTTTACAGCTGATTTATCCTCATGTTTGTTTGTTTTATAGCTGATTTATCTTCATGTTTGTTTGTTTTACAGCTGATTTATCCTCATGTTTGTTTATTTTATAGTCTGATTTATCCTAATGTTTGTTTGTTTTATAGTCTGATTTATCCTCATGTTTGTTTGTTTTATAGCTGATTTATCCTCATGTTTGTTTGTTTTATAGTCTGATTTATCCTCATGTTTGTTTATTTTATAGTCTGATTTATCCTCATGTTGGTTTGTTTTATAGCTGATTTATCCTCATGTTTGTTTGTTTTATAGCTGATTTATCCTCATGTTTGTTTGTTTTACAGCTGATTTATCCTCATGTTTGTTTGTTTTATAATTGATTTATTCTCATGTTTGTTTGGAATGCAGTGCTGGCCTGAAGTTCGTTGGTCTTAGTATTTGTTAAAGGGTTAGTTAGTCTCAGAGCCAACTGCTTCAGGGGACTCTTTTTGGGGTTCAGTTCTTGGGTTTTCAGAGCTTTAAAGTGCAATGTATTTGTTGGGCTTGTATTTAAGTGCGTCCAGAAATTTAGAGATCTTTTTGTACATTTATTAATAATGGAAACCGGCCTAATTCTGCCCTACATGCGTTGTTTGGTGTTTTCCTTTGCATTTTCAGAATCATTCTACAGAATTCAGCATGTAGGGTTTCTGCTGGATGCTTGTCCCATCTAGTGTAGCTGGAAAGACTGAGTGGACCCCATACCTCACTTCCATATAGTGCAATGGGCAGAATTACACTATCAACCAGTTTGCACCAGATGGAGATTGGTATATCAATGTTAAGGAATGTATTTTTAATTGCATATAGAGCTCTGCCAGCTTTTTGTTTTAGGTTATTCACTGCCCTACCGAAAATCCCTGATGCTGTAATAATTAGACCAAGGTAAGCATACTGCATCGTATGCTCTAAGGTGATGCTACCTAGAGTTAACTGATATCTATTTTGCTGACATCTGGGTTTCTTCTGGAAGATCATTACTTTTGTCTTTTTTGGATTAATTGCCAGGGCCCAGTGCTGGCAATAGTCCTCAAGCAGGTCTAGTAGTTGTTGCAACCCACCTGCGGTTGGTGACAACAAAACTAGATCATCTGCATAAAGCACAAATTTTACTTCCATGTCAGACAGGAGAAACACCAATCAAGATCAACTTGAACAGTCAGAATGCACCGAAACAAAAATAAAGAAAGTAACCCTTCAAATCTTTGGATAATCCTTGTGGTTCTAGATCAAATGAATAATCAGTTCTGTAATCTCAGTCTAGCTTCCTCACTGGGAATGAGAAATCCAAAATTCCACAACCCTACCAGAAAGATGGAACAACGGTCTGTTCAGGTGGGTCAAACCATACGGAGGTGGTGTAGATGAGGTGACCCAGATGTCCTCTCAATAGGTAGGGGTTACTTGGGTGGGGCATGGAGGTGGTGTAGATGAGGTGACCCAGATGTCCTCTCAATAGGTAGGGGTTCCTTGGGTGGGGCTCGCCCCATCTAGTGGCCGTGTGCGCGCCGTCCTCACGTGCACGCACAGAAGAAGAACCCGTCGTGGTCCTGAGAAGACTTTCCCGGAGGGGGAACAAAACCAGGCCTGCATAACAGGCCATGCACTAAACAGTCCTCTCATCAACAGTCCATAACCAACAAATCACAATAAACAATATTTCACCACACAACGGAAATACATTTGGGCTTTGTCCTTATAGTGGTTCTGCTTGTGACGTCAGCTAGCTTACTGTACTTTTCCAGGCTAGAGCGGTTAGCTACTTTTACACGCTAGCACAGTTAGCTGCTTTCACAGGCTAGCACATGCAATGAAATTCGACATAAACTATAACAAAACTCACCAAAGCCGTTCTCTGGCTGTCCCACAGGCACAACTTCGGTTTTATAAGTATTTATCTTCACTTTTCAGATGCTTCTGAGAGATTTTCATCGAATGTTCAGCAGATATCTTTTCTGTTTGCTCTCGGTCGTAGCTAATCCGCTCCGGGGTTTACTGAGCAGGGCTCGTGCAGCTAGTCCGCTCCGGGTTTTACTGAGCAGGGCGCACGCTGCACACGGCACCTTAAAGGGGCGGTGAGGGTTGGATTAAAGGGATTGTCAAAACATTTTTAACCTCACATGAAATGAACATAAACCAAATGGTATGGATTTCAGTTGTTTTTAGGTACAATATTTGTTACTATCAATTATTTATGTATGTATCAATTGTTATTTATTTATTACTCTATGGTTATTTCTTATATATTCTCAACCCTGGGTTACAAGCAGTATAGACAGACAATTAGCAATCAGTCTTCTTTAAATCACTGCTGCTACTTGGAAGCGTCAGGCAAACAGGTCTAGGCTGAACGAAGGCGGGAGGGCTCTGGAATTGCCAGTCCGCGGTGCTGAAAGCTGAGTTTATCTCAGGCTCAGCATCCTTGCTCTCCCTCAACTTTCTTGCTATAACTGAGACCTGGATCATGCCAGAAAACACTACCACACCCGCAGCTCTGCCTGATGTGTACTCTTTTTCTCACACTCCCAGAGCTGGGAGGCGGGGTGGTGGTACTGGCCTGCTGATCTCCCTGAAATGGAAATACTCTCTTGTTTCCATTCCACAATTTTCTCCGCCCTCTTTTGAATTTCATGCTGTTACTGTCTCTTATCCAGTCAAACTCACCATCCTGGTTGTGTACTGCCCACAAGGCCCCCTTGGTGAGTTTCTGGAGGAGCTTGACACACTTGTCTCACACTTCCCTGTTGATGACTCTGCACTTATCCTTCTCGGTGACGTCAACATCCACACTAACAAGCTAGATCCTCTTCTCTCTTTCCTCTCCTCCTTTGACCTTCACCTCTCACCCTCTCCTCCTACCCACAAGGCCAGCACCCAGCTGGACCTTATCTTTACTAGACACTGTCCTATTTCCAATCTCTCTGTTATTCCCCTCCAGCTCTCTGACCACTATTTCATGTCCTACTCTCTCTCCCTCTCTTCACCCCCCTCAGCCCCTCCCCCTACCTACATGGTTTCCACCCGTAGACACCTCCGCTCTCTCTCCACCACTGATCTTTCCTCCTCTGTTACCTCTATCCTCCCTACACCTGAATCTTTCTCTCTCCTACCCCCTGACACTGCTACTGATCTTCTTCTCTCTACCCTCTCCTCTTCTCTGGACAACCTCTGTCCCCTAACCTCCAGGCATGCACGCCCAACTCCACCTGCCCCTTGGCTGACTGTCTTCTTCTTTTACACTGTTTTCTAAATTCTCTGTTTCACCAGACACCCAATGTTTGATCATTTTTAGGAGCTCATCTCGTGTGTGCACTCTCTCTCTGAAGGGGGGTAGTCTCTCTCTCTCTCTGTCTCTCTCTCTCTCTCTTCCTCCTTTCTCCCCAATTGCTTTCTCTCTCTCTACCTTTGTCTTTCCCTCTCTCCCTCTACCTCTGTCTCTACCTCGCTCTGTCTCTTTCTACCTGTCTCTCTCTACCTCTCTGTCTCTCTCTACCACTCTTTCTCTACCTCTCTGTCTCCCTCTACCTCTCTGTCTTTCTACCACTCTTTCTCTACCTCTCTGTCTCTCTCTACCTCTCTTTCGCTACCTCTCTGTCTCCCTCTACCTCTCTGTCTCTCTCTACCTCTCTTTCTCTACCACTCTCTCTCTCTCTACCTCTCTTTCTCTACCTCTCTGTCTCCCTCTACCTCTCTGTCTTTCTACCACTCTTTCTTTACCTCTCTGTCTCTCTCTACCTCTCTGTCTCCCTCTACCTCTCTGTCTCTCTCTACCTCTCTGTCTTTCTACCACTCTTTCTCTACCTCTCTGTCTCCCTCTACCTCTCTGTCTCTCTCTACCTCTCTGTCTCTCTCTACCTCTCTTTCTCTACCTCTCTGTCTCCCTCTACCTCTCTGTCTCTCTCTACCTCTCTGTCTCTCTCTACCTCTCTTTCTCTACCACTCTCTCTCTCTCTACCTCTCTTTCGCTACCTCTCTGTCTCCCTCTACCTCTCTCTCTCTCTACCTCTCTTTCGCTACCTCTCTGTCTCTCTCTACCTCTCTGTCTCTCTCTACCTCTCTTTCTCTACCTCTCTGTCTCCCTCTACCTCTCTGTCTCTCTCTACCTCTCTGTCTCTCTCTACCTCTCTTTCGCTACCTCTCTGTCTCCCTCTACCTCTCTGTCTCTCTCTACCTCTCTGTCTCTCTCTACCTCTCTTTCTCTACCTCTCTGTCTCCCTCTACCTCTCTGTCTCTCTCTACCTCTCTGTCTCTCTCTACCTCTCTGTCTCTCTCTACCTCTCTTTCTCTACCTCTCTGTCTCCCTCTACCTCTCTGTCTCTCTCTACCTCTCTGTCTTTCTACCACTCTTTCTCTACCTCTCTGTCTCCCTCTACCTCTCTGTCTCTCTCTACCTCTCTTTCTCTCTCTACCTCTCTTTCTCTACCTCTCTGTCTCCCTCTACCTCTCTGTCTCTCTCTACCTCTCTGTCTCTCTCTACCTCTCTTTCTCTACCTCTCTGTCTCCCTCTACCTCTCTGTCTCTCTCTACCTCTCTGTCTCTCTCTACCTCTCTTTCTCTACCTCTCTGTCTCCCTCTACCTCTCTGTCTCTCTCTACCTCTCTGTCTTTCTACCACTCTTTCTCTACCTCTCTGTCTCCCTCTACCTCTCTGTCTCTCTCTACCTCTCTGTCTCTCTCTACCTCTCTTTCTCTACCTCTCTGTCTCCCTCTACCTCTCTGTCTCTCTCTACCTCTCTGTCTCTCTCTACCTCTCTTTCTCTACCTCTCTGTCTCCCTCTACCTCTCTGTCTCTCTCTACCTCTCTGTCTTTCTACCACTCTTTCTCTACCTCTCTGTCTCTCTCTACCTCTCTGTCTTTCTACCACTCTTTCTCTACCTCTCTGTCTCCCTCTACCTCTCTGTCTTTCTACCACTCTTTCTCTACCTCTCTGTCTCTCTCTACCTCTCTGTCTTTCTACCACTCTTTCTCTACCTCTCTGTCTCCCTCTACCTCTCTGTCTTTCTACCACTCTTTCTCTACCTCTCTGTCTCTCTCTACCTCTCTTTCGCTACCTCTCTGTCTCCCTCTACCTCTCTGTCTCTCTCTACCTCTCTGTCTCTCTCTACCTCTCTGTCTCTCTCTACCTCTCTGTCTCTACCTCTCTGTCTCTCTCTACCTCTCTTTCGCTACCTCTCTGTCTCTCTCTACCTCTCTGTCTCTACCTCTCTGTCTCTCTCTACCTCTCTTTCGCTACCTCTCTGTCTCCCTCTACCTCTCTGTCTCTCTCTACCTCTCTGTCTCTCTCTACCTCTCTGTCTCTCTCTACCTCTCTGTCTCTCTCTACCTCTCTGTCTCTCTCTACCTCTCTTTCGCTACCTCTCTGTCTCCCTCTACCTCTCTGTCTCTCTCTACCTCTCTGTCTCTCTCTACCTCTCTTTCGCTACCTCTCTGTCTCCCTCTACCTCTCTGTCTCCCTCTACCTCTCTGTCTCCCTCTACCTCTCTGTCTCTCTCTACCTCTCTTTCGCTACCTCTCTGTCTCCCTCTACCTCTCTGTCTCTCTCTACCTCTCTGTCTCTCTCTACCTCTCTTTCGCTACCTCTCTGTCTCCCTCTACCTCTCTGTCTCTCTCTACCTCTCTGTCTCTCTCTACCTCTCTGTCTCTCTCTACCTCTCTGTCTCTCTCTACCTCTCTGTCTCTCTCTACCTCTCTTTCGCTACCTCTCTGTCTCCCTCTACCTCTCTGTCTCTCTCTACCTCTCTGTCTCTCTCTACCTCTCTTTCGCTACCTCTCTGTCTCCCTCTACCTCTCTGTCTCCCTCTACCTCTCTGTCTCCCTCTACCTCTCTGTCTCTCTCTACCTCTCTTTCGCTACCTCTCTGTCTCCCTCTACCTCTCTGTCTCTCTCTACCTCTCTGTCTCTCTCTACCTCTCTTTCGCTACCTCTCTGTCTCCCTCTACCTCTCTGTCTCTCTCTACCTCTCTGTCTCTCTCTACCTCTCTGTCTCTCTCTACCTCTCTTTCGCTACCTCTCTGTCTCCCTCTACCTCTCTGTCTCTCTCTACCTCTCTGTCTCTCTCTACCTCTCTTTCGCTACCTCTCTGTCTCCCTCTACCTCTCTGTCTCTCTCTACCTCTCTGTCTCTCTCTACCTCTCTTTCTCTACCTCTCTGTCTCCCTCTACCTCTCTGTCTCCCTCTACCTCTCTGTCTCCCTCTACCTCTCTGTCTCTCTCTACCTCTCTGTCTCCCTCTACCTCTCTGTCTCCCTCTACCTCTCTGTCTCTCTCTACCTCTCTTTCTCTACCTCTCTGTCTCCCTCTACCTCTCTGTCTTGCTCTCTCTCTCTCTTTCTCTGTGTGTTGGGACCGAGGCTCCTGATAATGGAGATCCGTTGCCGGTCCCAAACTTGGCTACTAAAATGGACCTTTATATGTTAGATAGAAAGGTCTTGTACACATGTTGTGTTGTTGCCATGAACAAGAAAATGCTGCATGAGAGAAAGGACACTGTATGTGGAGAACAAGGCTAAAAGTGGCAGATGATTGTAAGCCAGTGTGGAGGGTGCTGTATAAAGCTCTGCTGAACAAAAGGTCAGGTGACTTGCAGTGGAGGATACTGCTGGGGGCGCTGTTAATAGTTTCAGATTAAGCCAACTGTTTCTGTTAAGTGTCCTTTCTGTCAGTCGTCAGAGACAATGTTTCATTGTTTGGTGGGATGTGAAAGACTTCAGGTGATCTTTGAAGCTCTACAGATCATATTCTCACACTGTCATGAAAGATGGAATCAGTCAATGACAGGCAACTGGTGTTTCATTCTGTCTCTGCATAGTATTTCTTCTGACCCTTTGGGAATCTGTGACTTGGAGGACCACTGTTCTAAAACAACAAAAGGACTTTTTTAGATGGCGTAATGTGAAAGAGTTGCTCGTGTTGATGTTGTGAAATGGATGTGTCTTTGTTGAGTTTTTTGTTTTATGTAAAATAAGAGCTTTTTAAAAATTCAAAATTCTGTGTGTGTGTCTCCCTCTCCCTCTCTCCCTCTGTGTGTGTGTGTGTGTGTGTGTGTGTGTGTGTGTGTGTGTGTGTGTGTGTGTGCGTGTGCGTGTGCGTGTGCGTGTCTCTGTGTGTGAGTGTGTATGTGTGTGTGGGTCTCTCGCTCTCATGCATACACACACATACACAGGAGCATGCTGGGTAGGCTTCTTAGCTCGGTAAAGCTAAGAAGATATCCAGTCATGCAGAGCTGAGTAAAACATGTGCAGCTGGTGTGGTGGGTGAAGTAAAACGTGTGCAGCTGGTGTGGTGGGTGAAGTAAAACGTGTGCAGCTGGTGTGGTGGGTGAAGTAAAACATGTGCAGCTGGTGTGGTGGGTGAGTAAAACATGTGCAGCTGGTGTGGTTGGTGAAGTAAAACGTGTGCAGCTGGTGTGGTTGGTGAAGTAAAACATGTGCAGCTGGTGTGGTTGGTGAAGTAAAACGTGTGCAGCTGGTGTGGTTGGTGAAGTACAAAGTGTGCAGGTGGGGTGAAGTAAAACGTGTGCAGGTAGTGTGGTTGATGAAGTAAAACATGTGCAGCTGGTGTGGTGGGTGAAGTAAAACATGTGCAGCTGGTGTGGTGGGTGAAGTAAAACATGTGCAGCTGGTGTGGTGGGTGAAGTAAAACGTGTGCAGCTGGTGTGGTTGGTGAAGTAAAAAGTGTGCAGCTGGTGTGGTGGGTGAAGTAAAATTTGTGCAGCTGGTGTGGTTGGTGAAGTAAAACGTGTGCAGCTGGTGTGGTGGGTGAAGTAAAACGTGTGCAGGTGGGGTGAAGTAAAACATGTGCAGGTGGTGTGGTTGGTGAAGTAAAACATGTGCAGCTGGTGTGGTGGGTGAAGTAAAATGTGTGCAAGTGGTGTGGTGGGTGAAGTAAAACGTGGGCAGCTGGTGGGGTTGGTGAAGTAAAACATGTGCAGCTGGTGTGGTGGGTGAAGTAAAATGTGTGCAGCTGGCGTGGTGGGTGAAGTAAAACGTGTGCAGCTGGTGTGGTGGGTGAAGTAAAACGAGTGCAGCTGGTGTGGTGAGTGAAGTAAAACATGTGCAGCTGGCGTGGTGGGTGAAGTAAAACGTGTGCAGCTGGTGTGGTGGGTGAAGTAAAACGAGTGCAGCTGGTGTGGTGGGTGAAGTAAAACGAGTGCAGCTGGTGTGGTGGGTGAATAAAACGTGTGCAGCTGGTGTGGTTGGTGAAGTAAAACGAGTGCAGCTGGTGTGGTGGGTGAATAAAACATGTGCAGCTGGTGTGGTGGGTGAATAAAACGTGTGCAGCTGGTGTGGTGGGTGAAGTAAAACGAGTGCAGCTGGTGTGGTGGGTGAAGTAAAACATGTGCAGCTGGTGAGGTGGGTGAAGTAAAACGAGTGCAGCTGGTGTGGTGGGTGAGTAAAACGTGTGCAGCTGGTGTGGTGGGTGAAGTAAAACGAGTGCAGCTGGTGTGGTGGGTGAGTAAAACGTGTGCAGCTGGTGTGGTTGGTGAAGTAAAACGAGTGCAGCTGGTGTGGTGGGTGAAGTAAAACATGTGCAGCTGGTGTGGTGGGTGAAGTAAAACGAGTGCAGCTGGTGTGGTGGGTGAGTAAAACATGTGCAGCTGGTGTGGTGGGTGAATAAAACGTGTGCAGCTGGTGTGGTGGGTGAAGTAAAACGAGTGCAGCTGGTGTGGTGGGTGAAGTAAAACATGTGCAGCTGGTGTGGTGGGTGAAGTAAAACGAGTGCAGCTGGTGTGGTGGGTGAGTAAAACGTGTGCAGCTGGTGTGGTGGGTGAAGTAAAACGAGTGCAGCTGGTGTGGTGGGTGAAGTAAAACGAGTGCAGCTGGTGTGGTGGGTGAAGTAAAACGTGTGCAGCTGGTGTGGTGGGTGAAGTAAAACGAGTGCAGCTGGTGTGGTGGGTGAAGTAAAACGTGTGCAGCTGGTGTGGTGGGTGAAGTAAAACGAGTGCAGCTGGTGTGGTGGGTGAAGTAAAACGAGTGCAGCTGGTGTGGTGGGTGAAGTAAAACGAGTGCAGCTGGTGTGGTGGGTGAGTAAAACGTGTGCAGCTGGTGTGGTGGGTGAAGTAAAACGTGTGCAGCTGGTGTGGTGGGTGAAGTAAAACATGTGCAGCTGGTGTGGTGGGTGAAGTAAAACGAGTGCAGCTGGTGTGGTGGGTGAAGTAAAACGTGTGCAGCTGGTGTGGTGGGTGAAGTAAAACGTGTGCAGCTGGTGTGGTGGGTGAAGTAAAACGTGTGCAGCTGGTGTGGTGGGTGAAGTAAAACGAGTGCAGCTGGTGTGGTGGGTGAAGTAAAACGTGTGCAGCTGGTGTGGTGGGTGAAGTAAAACGTGTGCAGCTGGTGTGGTGGGTGAAGTAAAACGAGTGCAGCTGGTGTGGTGGGTGAGTAAAACGTGTGCAGCTGGTGTGGTGGGTGAGTAAAACGTGTGCAGCTGGTGTGGTGGGTGAAGTAAAACGAGTGCAGCTGGTGTGGTGGGTGAGTAAAACGTGTGCAGCTGGTGTGGTGGGTGAAGTAAAACGAGTGCAGCTGGTGTGGTGGGTGAAGTAAAACGAGTGCAGCTGGTGTGGTGGGTGAAGTAAAACATGTGCAGCTGGTGTGGTGGGTGAAGTAAAATGTGTGCAGCTGGCGTGGTGGGTGAAGTAAAACGTGTGCAGCTGGTGTGGTGGGTGAAGTAAAACGAGTGCAGCTGGTGTGGTGGGTGAAGTAAAACATGTGCAGCTGGTGTGGTGGGTGAAGTAAAACGAGTGCAGCTGGTGTGGTGGGTGAATAAAACGTGTGCCGGTGGTGTGGTGGGTGAAGTAAAACGTGTGCAGCTGGTGTGGTGGGTGAAGTAAAACATGTGCAGCTGGTGTGGTGGGTGAAGTAAAATGTGTGCAGCTGGCGTGGTGGGTGAAGTAAAACGTGTGCAGCTGGTGTGGTGGGTGAAGTAAAACGTGTGCAGCTGGTGTGGTGGGTGAAGTAAAACGTGTGCAGCTGGTGTGGTGGGTGAATAAAACGTGTGCAGCTGGTGTGGTGGGTGAAGTAAAACGAGTGCAGCTGGTGTGGTGGGTGAAGTAAACGTGTGCAGCTGGTGTGGTGGGTGAAGTAAAACGTGTGCAGCTGGTGTGGTGGGTGAAGTAAAACGTGTGCAGCTGGTGTGGTGGGTGAAGTAAAACGTGTGCAGCTGGTGTGGTGGGTGAAGTAAAACGTGTGCAGCTGGTGTGGTGGGTGAAGTAAAACGTGTGCAGCTGGTGTGGTGGGTGAAGTAAAACGTGTGCAGCTGGTGTGGTGGGTGAAGTAAAACGTGTGCCGGTGGTGTGGTGGGTGAAGTAAAACATGTGCAGCTGGTGTGGTGGGTGGAGTAAAACGTGTGCCGGTGGTGTGGTGGGTGAAGTAAAACATGTGCAGCTGGTGTGGTGGGTGAAGTAAAACGAGTGCAGCTGGTGTGGTGGGTGAAGTAAAACATGTGCAGCTGGTGTGGTGGGTGAAGTAAAACGTGTGCAGCTGGTGTGGTGGGTGAAGTAAAACATGTGCAGCTGGTGTGGTGGGTGAAGTAAAACGTGTGCAGCTGGTGTGGTGGGTGAAGTAAAACGTGTGCAGCTGGTGTGGTGGGTGAAGTAAAACATGTGCAGCTGGTGTGGTGGGTGAAGTAAAACGAGTGCAGCTGGTGTGGTGGGTGAAGTAAAACGTGTGCAGCTGGTGTGGTGGGTGAAGTAAAACATGTGCAGCTGGTGTGGTGGGTGAAGTAAAACGTGTGCAGCTGGTGTGTAGGGTGAAGTAAAACGAGTGCAGCTGGTGTGGTGGGTGAAGTAAAACGAGTGCAGCTGGTGTGGTGGGTGAAGTAAAACGTGTGCAGCTGGTGTGGTGGGTGAAGTAAAACGTGTGCAGCTGGTGTGGTGGGTGAAGTAAAACGTGTGCAGCTGGTGTGGTGGGTGAAGTAAAACGTGTGCAGCTGGTGTGGTGGGTGAAGTAAAACGTGTGCAGCTGGTGTGGTGGGTGAAGTAAAACGAGTGCAGCTGGTGTGGTGGGTGAAGTAAAACGAGTGCAGCTGGTGTGGTGGGTGAAGTAAAACGAGTGCAGCTGGTGTGGTGGGTGAAGTAAAACATGTGCAGCTGGTGTGGTTGGTGAAGTAAAACATGTGCAGCTGGTGTGGTGGGTGAAGTAAAACATGTGCAGCTGGTGTGGTGGGTGAAGTAAAACGTGTGCAGCTGGTGTGGTGGGTGAAGTAAAACATGTGCAGCTGGTGTGGTGGGTGAAGTAAAACGTGTGCAGCTGGTGTGTAGGGTGAAGTAAAACGAGTGCAGCTGGTGTGGTGGGTGAAGTAAAACGAGTGCAGCTGGTGTGGTGGGTGAAGTAAAACGTGTGCAGCTGGTGTGGTGGGTGAAGTAAAACGTGTGCAGCTGGTGTGGTGGGTGAAGTAAAACGTGTGCAGCTGGTGTGGTGGGTGAAGTAAAACGTGTGCAGCTGGTGTGGTGGGTGAAGTAAAACGTGTGCAGCTGGTGTGGTGGGTGAAGTAAAACGAGTGCAGCTGGTGTGGTGGGTGAAGTAAAACGTGTGCAGCTGGTGTGGTGGGTGAAGTAAAACGTGTGCAGCTGGTGTGGTGGGTGAAGTAAAACGTGTGCAGCTGGTGTGGTGGGTGAATAAAACGTGTGCAGCTGGTGTGGTGGGTGAAGTAAAACGAGTGCAGCTGGTGTGGTGGGTGAAGTAAAACGTGTGCAGCTGGTGTGGTGGGTGAAGTAAAACGTGTGCAGCTGGTGTGGTGGGTGAAGTAAAACGTGTGCAGCTGGTGTGGTGGGTGAAGTAAAACGTGTGCAGCTGGTGTGGTGGGTGAAGTAAAACGTGTGCAGCTGGTGTGGTGGGTGAAGTAAAACGTGTGCAGCTGGTGTGGTGGGTGAAGTAAAACGTGTGCAGCTGGTGTGGTGGGTGAAGTAAAACGTGTGCCGGTGGTGTGGTGGGTGAAGTAAAACATGTGCAGCTGGTGTGGTGGGTGAAGTAAAACGTGTGCCGGTGGTGTGGTGGGTGAAGTAAAACGTGTGCAGCTGGTGTGGTGGGTGAAGTAAAACGAGTGCAGCTGGTGTGGTGGGTGAAGTAAAACGTGTGCAGCTGGTGTGGTGGGTGAAGTAAAACGTGTGCAGCTGGTGTGGTGGGTGAAGTAAAACATGTGCAGCTGGTGTGGTGGGTGAAGTAAAACGAGTGCAGCTGGTGTGGTGGGTGAAGTAAAACGAGTGCAGCTGGTGTGGTGGGTGAAGTAAAACATGTGCAGCTGGTGTGGTGGGTGAAGTAAAACGAGTGCAGCTGGTGTGGTGGGTGAAGTAAAACGTGTGCCGGTGGTGTGGTGGGTGAAGTAAAACGTGTGCAGCTGGTGTGGTGGGTGAAGTAAAACATGTGCAGCTGGTGTGGTGGGTGAAGTAAAACGTGTGCAGCTGGTGTGGTGGGTGAAGTAAAACGTGTGCAGCTGGTGTGGTGGGTGAAGTAAAACGTGTGCAGCTGGTGTGGTGGGTGAAGTAAAACGTGTGCAGCTGGTGTGGTGGGTGAAGTAAAACGTGTGCAGCTGGTGTGGTGGGTGAAGTAAAACGAGTGCAGCTGGTGTGGTGGGTGAGTAAAACGTGTGCAGCTGGTGTGGTGGGTGAAGTAAAACGAGTGCAGCTGGTGTGGTGGGTGAAGTAAAACGTGTGCAGCTGGTGTGGTGGGTGAAGTAAAACGTGTGCAGCTGGTGTGGTGGGTGAAGTAAAACGTGTGCAGCTGGTGTGGTGGGTGAAGTAAAACGTGTGCAGCTGGTGTGGTGGGTGAAGTAAAACGTGTGCAGCTGGTGTGGTGGGTGAAGTAAAACGTGTGCAGCTGGTGTGGTGGGTGAAGTTTTCAGTCATGATGAGTAAAACAGGAAAGGGTTGTGGAGATACTGAAGCAGGGGAGCTGTTGGCTAACAGGGCAAGAAGAAGAGTAGAACTTGTAGCGGAGGCCTCAGCGATCTGAGGCGAGCAGAAGCCACATCACTAGCTTGGACCGGTTCTGTGACTGAACCCTTACAGACCAGCTACCTGTGTCCACCCGATGTTCTGGCGGGAGGAGCTTCCAGGAGGAGCTCCTTGGTTTGCTTCCTCGGGGAGGTGATTGGCTGAACAGAATGAGTGCGTGTGGGCATGTGCCACGATGGCCCCTGCACCGCGGAGGAGCTCCATCTTCATCTGAACCAGGTGTACTATTCACTCCCGGTCTGGGGCAGCTGTTGGTTTCCTCCTGCCTTGTTCTTCTGGGAAGGAGAAACCGCTGGACCACGTCTCTCGCCTGCACACGTGTTCATGAACCGGGACACGCTTCAGGTAGTGGATTTAGTGGTGTCTATACAACACACACCTGTTCAGGTGACTTTAAACAGGAAGTTATCATCATCTCTGCAGCCTGCCTGTGACGTAAGAAGAATATGGAGCTGCCAGGGAAGAGGAGAAGAGGAAGGCCAAAGAGGAGGTGTATACATGAGGTGGGTGAGGGAGGACATGCAGGTGGCTGGTGTGACAGAGGGAGATGCAGAGGACAGGAAGAGATGGAAACGGATGATCCGCTGTGGCGCCCCCTAACGGGAGCAGCCAATAGTAGTAGTAGTAGTAATAGTAGTGGTAGTAGAGGTAGTAGTAGTAGTGGTGGTAGTGGTAGAAGTAGTATTCGTGGTGGTAGTAGTAGTAGTGGTGGTGGTAGAAGTAGTATTAGTGGTGGTAGTAGTAGTCGTGGTGGTAGTAGTAGTAGTGGTGGTAGTAGCAGCAGTAGTAGTGGTAGTAGTAGTAGATATCACTGAAAGTAATTGTATATTATAAAATGCTGTTAAGTCTTAGTACTGTGGCCTTTACAGACTATACTACCTAAACTTTTAGACATGTTTATTTTACTTGTTTTACAGACTATACCATGTCAACTTTTAGACATCTTTTAGACACGACGTATGTAACTTTGGAACCCACACTATAACAACTCACAAGTCCCAGGGCAGAAGTAAGATGTCCCAGGACAGCAGTAAGGTGTTTCAGGACAGAAGTAGGGTGTCCCAGTACAGAAATAAGATGTCCCAGGACAGAAGTAAGATGTCCCAGGACAGCAGTAAGGTGTTCCAGGACAGAAGTAAGATGTCCCAAGGCAGAAGTAAGATGTCCCAGGACAGAAGTAGGGTGTCCCTGTACAGAAGTAAGATGTCACAGGGCAGAAGTAAGGGGTTCCAGGACAGAAGTAAGATGTTCCAGGACAAAAGTAAGAAGTCCCAGGACAGAAGTAAGATGTCCCAGGACAGAAGTAGGGTGTCCCAGGACAGAAGTAAGAAGTCCCAGGACAGAAGTAAGATGTCCCAAGGCAGAAGTAAGATGTCCCAGGACAGAAGTAAGATGTCCAGGGCAGACTCTCCAGACCAGTGATTGTCAGCACTGATGGATTTAACAAACACTGTCAAAGAATTCACACTGAGGAATACAAGGAGGACAGGGCGTCTTGTCTTGGTCATTGTTAAAGGTAAGAAAGAATAGATGTGATTCTATTAGGGGTATTTATTAATCATGGAGTCGAATTAACACAGGGCAAGCTGTTGGTGTAGCCTTGGGCCCATTTGTGTGTCTGTTTTCTGTGCTCGTTTATGAATGGGCCGTCCATTAGAATTGTGTCTTGGTTCTGTGCTGGCTACCAAAACATTTGTCTCGGCCTTGGAGGAGCAGTTGCAGGTTGCTTGTGCCCGTTGCCATGCTACCGATTGTTTCTGGCTTGCTGTTACATTGCCATGGTACCGTTGCCATGGTACCGATTGTGTTCGGCTTGCTGTTACAGAGCTGCATGTGGGTTAGCGTTACATGGTTTGTGTGTTGGGTTTTACTCCAAGCTGAGTCATGGGAAGAGGACATCAGCTCCTAACTCAGCTGTCTCACCGAGCTTGCAGTAGACGCTGCATGTTGAGCATTTTACTGGAAGTCACCTAATTCTTACATTGAATGTGTGGCGCGCTCGTATTTACTTTTTTAGTTAATTTTGCTGGCGTTACTATAAACACGCCTCCACTGCTAAAGGACCACGCCCCCTCCCTACAGGGACCACGCCCCCTCTCTGCGGGGGCCACGGGATGTTACGGTGCGCCGCAGGGTGACAGACGCCCGGCGCGTAGTACTGTCGTCGGCACACACGGCATCTCCCTCCGTCTCCCTCAGTCTCCCGCCGTCTCCCTCAGTCTCCTGCCGTCACCCTCCATGTCCCTCCGTCTCACTCCGTCTCCCTCAGTCTCCCGCCGTCACCCTCCATGTCCCTCCGTCACCCTCCGTCTCCCTCAGTCTCCCGCCGTCACCCTCCATGTCCCTCCGTCTCCCTCCGTCTCCCTCAGTCTCCCGCCGTCACCCTCCATCTCCCTCCGTCTCCCTCAGTCTCCCGCCGTCTCCCTCAGTCTCCCGCCGTCACCCTCCATGTCCCTCCGTCTCCCTCAGTCTCCCGCCGTCACCCTCCATGTCCCTCCGTCTCCCTCAGTCTCCCGCCGTCACCCTCCATGTCCCTCCGTCTCCCTCAGTCTCCCGCCGTCACCCTCCATGTCCCTCCGTCACCCTCCATGTCCCTCCGTCTCCCTCAGTCTCCCGCCGTCACCCTCCATGTCCCTCCGTCTCCCTCCGTCTCCCTCAGTCTCCCGCCGTCACCCTCCATGTCCCTCCGTCTCCCTCCGTCTCCCTCCGTCTCCCTCAGTCTCCCGCCGTCACCCTCCATGTCCCTCCGTCACCCTCCATGTCCCTCCGTCTCCCTCAGTCTCCCGCCGTCACCCTCCATGTCCCTCCGTCTCCCTCCGTCTCCCTCAGTCTCCCGCCGTCACCCTCCATGTCCCTCCGTCACCCTCCATGTCCCTCCGTCTCCCTCAGTCTCCCGCCGTCACCCTCCATGTCCCTCCGTCTCCCTCCGTCTCCCGCCGTCACCCTCCATGTCCCTCCGTCTCCCTCCGTCTCCCTCAGTCTCCCGCCGTCACCCTCCATGTCCCTCCGTCACCCTCCATGTCCCTCCGTCTCCCTCAGTCTCCCGCCGTCACCCTCCATGTCCCTCCGTCACCCTCCATGTCCCTCCGTCTCCCTCAGTCTCCCGCCGTCACCCTCCATGTCCCTCCGTCTCCCTCCGTCTCCCTCAGTCTCCCGCCGTCACCCTCCATGTCCCTCCGTCTCCCTCAGTCTCCCGCCGTCTCCCTCCGTCTCCCTCCGTCTCCCGCCGTCACCCTCCATGTCCCTCCGTCACCCTCCATGTCCCTCCGTCTCCCTCAGTCTCCCGCCGTCACCCTCCATGTCCCTCCGTCTCCCTCCGTCTCCCTCAGTCTCCCGCCGTCACCCTCCATGTCCCTCCGTCTCCCTCCGTCTCCCTCAGTCTCCCGCCGTCTCCCTCAGTCTCCTGCCGTCACCCTCCATGTCCCTCCGTCTCCCTCCGTCTCCCTCCGTCTCCCTCAGTCTCCCGCCGTCACCCTCCATGTCCCTCCGTCTCCCTCAGTCTCCCGCCGTCACCCTCCATGTCCCTCCGTCACCCTCCATGTCCCTCCGTCTCCCTCAGTCTCCCGCCGTCACCCTCCATGTCCCTCCGTCTCCCTCTGTCTCCCTCCATCTCCCTCCGTCTCAGTGGTCTGGTACATCCGCCTCCGCACGGTGTGGCCGTGCTGGTGAGGCCCCGCTTACCCTGCAGAGCGAACCGGCGGCTCAGCGGGGAGGATGAAAGCTGCAACACCACCACACCAACCCTCCTCCTCCTCCTCCCCACTGGCACTAACAAGCAGTGGCGCCCCCAGAAAATTTTCATAGGGGGGGCCAAATGGGGCCACTGAAAATCTGGGGGTGGCACACCAAAACCAAAAGCCATGACTGAATTTCGGGAATTCTATGATGCTGTAAGCATATTATGCATATGCGACTCGTGGCTGGGGGGGCCAGCGGGGGTGCCAGGGATAGTATCAGGGTGGCCGTGGCCACCCCTGGCCACCCCTTGGGGGCGCCACTGCTAACAAGCCACAGCGACCCAGTCCAATTTGCTCTGGATGGCTGGACCCCATCACCAACAACTTCCTCGGTGTCCATGTTACCGAGGACCTCACCTGGGATGAACACACCAGCCATGTGGTGAAAAAGGCACAGCAACGCCTCTTCCACCTCAGGCGACTGAAGAAGTTCGGCATGGGGTCCAGGATTCTATGGGCCTTCTACAGAGGCACAACCGAGAGCATCCTGACTGGATGCATCAGCGCCTGGCTGATGCATCCTGGGAACTGTACTGCCCACAACCGCAACACACTGCAGAGGGTGGTGCAGACGGCCCAGGACATCAGTGGATGAGAGTTTCCCTCCATCCAGGACATACACAACGGACACTGTGTCAGCAAAGCCCGCAGGATTATCAAAGACCCCCGCCACCCCAACTATGGACTGTTCCAGCTGCTACCGTCAGGCAAGCGGTACCGCAGCCTCAAAGCCCAGACCAGTAGGCTCCAGAACAACTATGGACTGTTCCAGCTGCTGCCGTCAGGCAAGCGGTACCGCAGCCTCAAAGCCCGGACCAGTAGGCTCCAGAACAACTATGGACTGTTCCAGCTGCTACCGTCAGGCAAGCGGTACCGCAGCCTCAAAGCCCGGACCAGTAGGCTCCAGAACAGCTATGGACTGTTCCAGCTGCTACCGTCAGGCAAGCGGTACCGCAGCCTCGAAGCCCGGACCAGTAGGCTCCAGAACAACTATGGACTGTTCCAGCTGCTACCGTCAGGCAAGCGGTACCGCAGCCTCAAAGCCCAGACCAGTAGGCTCCAGAACAACTATGGACTGTCCCAGCTGCTACCGTCAGGCAAGCGGTACCGCAGCCTCAAAGCCCGGACCAGTAGGCTCCAGAACAACTATGGACTGTCCCAGCTGCTACCGTCAGGCAAGCGGTACCGCAGCCTCAAAGCCCGGACCAGTAGGCTCCAGAACAACTATGGACTGTCCCAGCTGCTGCCGTCAGGCAAGCGGTACCGCAGCCTCAAAGCCCGGACCAGTAGGCTCCAGAACAACTATGGACTGTTCCAGCTGCTACCGTCAGGCAAGCGGTACCGCAGCCTCAAAGCCCGGACCAGTAGGCTCCAGAACAGCTATGGACTGTTCCAGCTGCTACCGTCAGGCAAGCGGTACCGCAGCCTCGAAGCCCGGACCAGTAGGCTCCAGAACAACTATGGACTGTTCCAGCTGCTACCGTCAGGCAAGCGGTACCGCAGCCTCAAAGCCCAGACCAGTAGGCTCCAGAACAACTATGGACTGTCCCAGCTGCTACCGTCAGGCAAGCGGTACCACAGCCTCAAAGCCCGGACCAGTAGGCTCCAGAACAACTATGGACTGTCCCAGCTGCTACCGTCAGGCAAGCGGTACCGCAGCCTCAAAGCCCGGACCAGTAGGCTCCAGAACAACTATGGACTGTCCCAGCTGCTACCGTCAGGCAAGCGGTACCGCAGCCTCAAAGCCCGGACCAGTAGGCTCCAGAACAACTATGGACTGTCCCAGCTGCTACCGTCAGGCAAGCGGTACCGCAGCCTCAAAGCCCAGGCCAGTAGGCTCCAGAACAACTATGGACTGTCCCAGCTGCTACCGTCAGGCAAGCGGTACCGCAGCCTCAAAGCCCAGACCAGTAGGCTCCAGAACAACTATGGACTGTTCCAGCTGCTACCGTCAGGCAAGCGGTACCGCAGCCTCAAAGCCCGGACCAGTAGGCTCCAGAACAGCTTCCACCAAGCAACCAGGCTTCTGAACAAGGAACATTAAAGACACTAAGCCTGGTGCCGGACTGATGGTACTGACCTGTGGTCTTCAGCGGATCATCAGTTTACACACACACACACACACACACACACACACACACACACACACACACACACACACACACACACACACACTATTTATTATTACTGCTGTTTTGTGTTGTTGTGTTGTTATTTATTATTATTGTTGCTGCAGGGTTGAGGAGCTGAAACACAACAACTTTACTCTCGTGTACGTGTACTTGTACTTGTTCTTTTACTTGTACTTGTACTGGTTCTTGTATTTGTACTGGTTCTTGTACTTGGTCTTGTGTATACTGAGACGTAACAAATAAAGAATGCAGAGTGTTGGACCTGCAGAGCAGCAGCAGAGGGGAGGTGTGAAGTGAAGGTGAAGAGAAGGTGCAGACTCGGACCTGGGTATTGTTAATGAGGGAGGAGTTGATCTGACTCATTGTGTTAGCTCCAAGATACCCGAACCTTATCCTACCGGACCTTATCCTACCGAACCTTATCCTACCGGACCTTATTCTACTGGACCTTATCCGACCGAAGCTTATCCAACCAAACCGTATCCTACCGGACCTTATCCTACTGGACCTTATTCTACTGAACCTTATCCTACTGAACCTTATCCTACTGGAACCTTATTCTACTGAACCTTATTCTACTGGACCTTATCCGACCGGAGCTTATCCTACCGAACCTTGTCCTACTGGACCTTATTCTACTGAACCTTATCCTACTGAACCTTATCCTACCGAACCTTATCCTACTGGAACCTTATTCTACTCGACCTTATCCGACCGGACCTTATCCTACTGGACCTTATCCTACCGAACCTTATTCTACTAAACCTTATCCTACCGAACCTTATCCTACCGGACTTTATTCTACTGAACCTTATTCTACCGGACTTTATCCTACCGAACCTGATCCTACTGGACCTTATTCTACTGAACCTTATCCTACCGGACCTTATCCTACTGGACCTTATCCTACCGGACCTTATCCTACCGAACCTGATTCCACTGAATCTTATCCTACCGGACCTTATCCTACTGGTCAAGGACACACTCCACTACCACTTACACACACACACGCATCTCCGTCTGTGTGTGTGTGTGTGTGTGTGTGTGTGTGTGTGTGTGTGTGTGTGTGTGTGTGTTAACACATGATGGATGCACATTAACATGACCGGAACCAGCTGTTCAACAGCACATTGTAGAATGTGTTATGGAACTTTTCCACATTTTGTCACGTTTCGACCACAAACATAAATATATTTTATTGGAATTTTATGTGAAAGACCAACACAAAGTGGCACACAATTGTGAAGTACAAGGAAAATTATACATGATTTAAAAAAAATTTTACAAATAAAAAGCTGAAAAGTGCGGTGTGCAAAAGTATTCAGCCCCCCTGAGTCAATACTTTGTGGAACCGCGTTTTGCTGCACCTCCAGCTGCAAGTCTTTTGGGGTGTGTCTCTACCAGCTCTGCACATCTAGAGACTGACAGTTTTGCCCTTTCTTCTTTGCAAAACAGCTCAAGCTCAGTCAGATTAGATGGAGAGCGTTTGTGAACGGCCGTTTTCAGATCTTGCCACAGATTCTCAGTTGGATTTGGGTCTGGACTTTGACTGGGCCATTCTAACACATGAATATGTTTTGTTTTAAACCAGTCCATTGTAGCCCTGGCTTTATGTTTAGGGTCGTTGTCCTGCTGGAAGGTGAACCTCCGGAGGCCCCAGTCTCAAGTCTTTTGCAGACTCCAACAGGTTTTCTTCCAAGATTGCCCTGTATTTGGCTCCATCCATCTTCCCATCAACTCTGACCATCTTCCCTGTCCCTGCTGAAGAGAAGCACCCCCAGAGCATGATGCTGCCACCACCATGTTGGACAGTGGGGATGATGGTGTGTTCAGAGTGATGTGCAGTGTTAGCTTCCCGCCACACATAGCGTTTTGCATTTAGGCCAAAAAGTTGAATTTTGGTCTCATCTGACCAGAGCACCTTCTTCCACATGTTTGCTGTGTCCCCCACATGGCTTCTGGCAAACTGCAAACGGGACTTCTTATGGTTTTCTTTTAACAGTGGCTTTCTTCTTGCCACTCTTCCATAAAGGCCAGATTTGTGCAATGCAGGACCAATAGTTGTCCTGTGGACAGATTCCCCCACCTGAGCTGTGGATCTCTGCAGTTCGTCCAGAGTCACCACGGGCCTCTTGGCTGCATCTCTGATCAGTGCTCTCCTTGTTCGGCCTGTAAGTTTAGGTGGACAGCCGTGTCTTGGTAGGTTTGCAGTTGTGCCATACTCCTTCCATTTCCGGATGATGGATTGAACAGTGCTCCGTGAGATGTTCAAAGCTTGGGAAATCTTTTTATAGCCTAACCCTGCTTTAAACGTCTCCACAGCTTTATCCCTGACCTGTCTGGTGTGTTCCTTGGACCACATGATGCTGTTTGCTCCCCAATATTCTCTTAACAAACCTCTGAGGCCGTCACAGAACAGCTGTATTTGTACTGAGATTAGATTACACACAGGTTGACTCTATTTAGTCATTAGGTCAACATTCGATCATTCAGCAATCATCAGGCAACTTCTGAAGGCAATTGGTTGCACTCAGAGAAAAGGGGGCTGAATACTTTTGCACACCGCACTTTTCAGTTTTTTATTTGTAAAAAAAATTAAAATCGTGTATAATTTTCTTTGTACTTCACAGTTGTGGGCCACTTTGTGTTGGTCTTTCACATAAAATTCCAATAAAATATATTTATGTTTGTGGTCGTAACATGACAAAATGTGGAAAAGTTCAAGGGATATGAATACTTTTGCAAGCCACTGTAACACTGAGCTGAACCGGTCTCCCGAAGGCCATCAGCGGCTGAGGTTCTCTGGACCAGATTTTAGACCATCACAGCTCACCAAAAACACTACCAGGAGCGACAACGTGCTTTCATTCACCTGCTGGCAGCACAGGATTAAAGGTGACACGACAACGTCATTTAAAATTTTGTCTATCTAGTGAATTAGCCAAACGTCCGTTGTACCGTTTGTCCGTTGTGGTGAAGAGGGAGCTGAGCCGGGAGGCAAAGCTCTCACTTCACCAGCCAGTCTTGGTTCCAACCCTCACCTATGGTCATGAGCTTTGGGTGGGGACCGAAAGGGTGAGGTCGTGGATACAAGTGGCTGAAATGAGTTTCCTCCATAGGGTGTCTGGGCTCAGCCTTAGAGATAGGGTGAGGAGCTCGGACACTCGGAGGGAGCTCGGAGTAGAGCCGCTGCTCCTTCGCATCGAAAGGAGCCAGTTGAGGTGGTTCGGGCATCTGATCAGGATGCCTCCTGGGCGCCTTCCTTTGGAGGTTTAGCAGGCACGGCCAACTGGGAGGAGACCCCGGGGTAGACCCAGAACTTGCTGGAGGGACGACGTGTCCAATCTTGCCTGGGAACACCTTGGGATCCCCCAGGAGGAGCTGGAGGGTGTTGCTGGGGAGAGGGACGTGTGGAGTGCCCTACTCAGCTTGCTGCCACCGCGACCCGACCCCGGACAAGATGAATGAATGAATGGTGAATTAGCTTCATTTAAGCCCATATACATAATGTCGAACAGTTTCTGAATCTTAAGTTATAGGACTGATCTCCACCCCTCCATCTGACTGGCAGACCACCAGAAGAAAGAAAGTCTGAAGGGACTCCAGAACGTTGGCGAAATGAATGATGGACACATTATGCTGCTTTCTGGTGTTAACCCCTTTATTTCATGTCCACTGGGAAAAGGCAGTTGCACTTTTTCTGTTGATTTCTATCAAGACGGAGCTTCTAGTGCTGAACCCAACACAGGAACCGGACCTCCTCATAGAGCCTGCAGCACCGCCACTGCCCCTCTTTCCAAACCATTTCAATTTTTACTGAACACAGCTCATCAATGTCACTTCTAGTTCCGCTAACCAATCAGAATGAGGCGGGGGGCAGGACCACACAGGAAATTAGCTACATCTCCTAGACGATGTACATAAACCCCCACGTGGCATCTGCTCACACCACCTGAAGACTTACAGCATATCTGAAGTAACACAACAACCAAGTGGAGTAGGTGTGATTAACCTGCTCTGAAGCAGCACCAGCTAACTTCTACTGTAACGTATTAAATTCACTGTGTGGGCAAAATGTGGTGTGTATGGGACAACTACACAATGTCCATTCAGAACATCTCTAGAAGTTTCTCTCTGTAGCTTGTTTGCCACCACACACGTGTAAGAACAGAAATTGTCTAGTGTCGCTGGTCTGAGTCACCAAACAAAATTTAATTGCGTGCACAATGACAATAAAGTAACTTATCTTTACTTCTCCAAACCTGCTCAAGCTTCCAAGATGGACAAGTGCAAGTCACGTTTGTGACTAGTGATGTTCCCACTTCTCATGCTGTGTTGAGGAATTTTATGTACAAATTTGTGTCGATTAACTGATTCCAACAATGTAACAGTAATGGTTTTAACTGAGCCTACACAAAGTGACACAAGGTACTCCTCTTGTTTCTGCAAACACTGGCACAGATGTCTGGATAACTTTTAATCATTGTGGACTTGGGAACTGCTGTTTTAGCTGTGTTGTTGTCCTGTGTTGTGTTGTGTTTTATTTATAAATTTATTTCTAGTTTTCCCCTTATCCCACCCGATTAACCCAATGGCATATGGCCGGAACTCTTGTGGAATAACTCCCCCGGCTCACGTTTCCACAGGAAGGAGATAGTCGTAACATCAGCGTCTTCAAACTCCTGTCTGCTGCTCTCGCCATTTTACACGCTGAAGCCTCCTCACATGGATTGCATCACCTTCAGGCCGCGAAGGAGGCGTAGGGAGAATGCTTTCAGTCCCTTGGCTGCAGGCGCCCGGGTGGGCCAGAGGGGTCGCTGGAGAACGACGAGTCCCCGAACACTACACCGATCTACACCCACTATCCCCCGGGTAAGGGTGGTCTAATGAATGCCTCACCCCGTGGACGCTCTGGCTCTGACCGGTTACGGCGAGTCTGGGATACGAACCTCCCAGCCACGTGACGAGCGGATCGCAAGAACGGCGGTTTACTCCGCTTGGCCACCAGAGTGGCTGTGTTGTATTGTTTTTTAATATGGACCCATGTGTCTGAATAAAGAAAGATTTGATAGCTCATCTGCTTCCACAATAGTCTTTTGAGCTACAGCTTGTCAATAAATGCAAACGTCTTGTTGCTATGCTTTGGGGGGAAAAAAAATCTCGGTTTGTCGCAGCTAACGTAAAAGAGGCTGCCAAGTAGTGGCAGCTGGCGCTAACAAATTTTTTTTTTTGGGGGGGGGGTGTGCAATGTACCTTGGTGCAGCACACCGGACAACTGCTTTAATTTCCACTCAGTCACAGAGTTATTAAGAAGGCCAATGTAGCCTACAGATGTTATCAACATTGTCCTTAATAACTCTGTGACTGTGTGGACATCAAAGCAGTTGTCAGGTGTGCTGCACCAAGGTACATGGCACCCCCCCCCCAACTGTTAGCACCAGCAGCCACTGGTGCCACATTAACATGAAGCGCCATCTGCTGATGTCAGGCCAACCTACACATGGCAGATCCACTAGGACTACTTCCTGGTGTGCACTCTACAAAAGAAGCTGCTGGAATGTGCTTAGTAAGTAGGCAGAGTCAGCTAGCTAGTTACCAGGACCTGGTGAAACGTGTGCAGCAGTGTACAGTACAGAGGGACAGTAGAAAAAGGATACCATAACAAAAGTATACATGAGGACCACCATGCTGATGATGCAGACATTATAAAACAATACGATAAGATCCACTGTGGCTTCCAGCTGCAGAACACACAAAAACTTATACCCCAATTTTACCCCTAAAACAAACAAAGATCCAATAATGCAGAACTTATGTCACTGTAACAGGGAAGCATCTGGACCAATCAGAACCCTGCAGTGGACCTAGAACAAGGACAGAGGTGGTATGTGCCCAGCACCGCTGAGGACCTGATAGGGGACAGACGGATGGAACAACACAGGGTTGGTGCTGTGTGACGTCAGCTGGAGGCCCAGGCTCTTGTCGGCTCAGCATTACTTGCTTTTCTTCTCTGAGGTCAGCGTGTCGTGGAGTTTAGAACAACACTTTTCAAACCGGTCCATGACCAGAGTTCCATTCTCATCGAAGAACTCTGCCACCGACTTAGTAAACTCCGCCTCCCGCAAGTTCTTGGAAACTCCATCAGTGAAGGAGACTCTCAGTGAGTATCGGTCATCAAACCTGCAAAGAAACCCCAAAAACCCCAATTAGACAGATGAGCTGAGAAGACCTGAGCACACAGAGACCAGTTTGGTTTAACACACACCATTCACCAAGTCAGATGGATTCCTGATGGTGGACATGATTATTTAAAAAATACTGATGACCCTGTCAACAGCCTGCAAACCAGCTGGAACTGGATTAGGTCAATATTCCTTTCTGGGGCTCCGCCACCATTATTTTGGTTGGATGAGAGATTCTGGTCAACAGAAAACTGAAATCTTGGTTAGAGTGTGCTGGTCGCCAATCAAGTAATGAACTGTTAATATACTTTTCATATACTAACACTTTAACAGTGTCTTGATGCTGCTCAGTAATCCAGGTAAGAACATCACAGAAGGTTGAATCAGGTTATCTGGACACAACCTTTACTGACAGAAACGTTTCATCATAATCTAATGCCCCTTTTCCACGATATGGTACTGGCTCAACTTGACACGACTCAACTCGCAGAGTGTTGTTTTCCATCACCATAATAGAACCACCCCCTCAGTGTAGCTGGTCTGCATTGATTTTGGTACCCGCTCCAGTGTTTTTGGAACCTCGACAAAGGTGGTACCAGAAAAGTGGAAACAGCTACCAAAATGCGGGTACTTTCCAGTAATGGAAAATGAATGAGTCAAGTTGAGCCAGTACCATGCAGTGGAAAAGGGGCATATGTGACCTCTTCAGTCTCACCTGACTGCAGGTATACCCAACCTTATAAACAATAGTGTCCTCACCTGACTGCAGGTGTCTCCACCCTTATAAACAATACAGTGGCATCACGACCCAAACCAACCACCAGTTTCATATGCAAATATGAGTGTGAGCATTAACTAGAGTTACAATGGTCATGTGTACTATTCACAGAGGGTTGGGAATAGTTGCAATCACAGCATTGTAAGATGGTGACACATGTACTCTTAGCCCCCCCGCCTCGGTTCAGGGATGGATGTTCCCTCTTCACATAGATGGTCTCTTTGACTCCCCGTTCAAACCAGTCAAACCAGGATTCCTCCCTATCAAGGATGTGTACATCCTCATCCTTGAAAGAGTGACCACTGGTCTGTAGATGGTGTAGACTGTCCTGGAGTCCTGGCCTGTAGATGGTGTAGATGTGGAGTCCTGGCCTGTAGATGTTGTAGACTGTGGAGTCCTGGTCTGTAGATGGTGTAGACTGTGGAGTCCTGGTCCGTAGATGGTGTAGACTGTCCTGGAGTCCTGGCCTGTAGATGGTGTAGACGTGGAGTCCTGGCCTGTAGATGTTGTAGACTGTGGAGTCCTGGCCTGTAGATGGTGTAGACTGTGGAGTCCTGGCCTGTAGATGTTGTAGACTGTGGAGTCCTGGTCTGTAGATGGTGTAGACTGTGGAGTCCTGGTCTGACGTGTTAGCTCTCCTGTGTTGTGTCATCCTCTTGGCCAGCGTCTGTTTAGTTTCCGTGATGTACAAGTCACGGTAATCCTCCTGGCACTTAACAGCTACACTATATGGCTCTGTTTGTGCCGGGGGACCTGATCCTTGGGGTGGACCAGCTTCTGGTACAGTGTGTTTTGGGGTTTGAAGCAACTGAGACACGGTGTTAGAAAATATGCATCTCAACTGCTGCGAAACTCCCACCACATACGGAACCACCACTGGTTTACAATTAGACAGCTGTTGTCAGGTGAGACTGAAGAGGTTACCTACATGAGTGATGAAAGGTTCCTCTCAATAAACGCTGAGTCCAGATGAACTAATTCAACCTTGTGAACGTAGCTGGATGATGGCGGAATGAAACAACGAGTTCAGCATAAAAATGCACATATTTACTTTGTTTTCTAGAACTCTGATGAATGTGTGACATACAGATGTCAAACTGTTTCCCAGTCAACAAGACTACACAACTTGTCAATGCTAGACAAGACTAGTCAGTGACCTGTTGTCAAGAAAAGCTGCACACAGACTTACCAACAGGAAAATAAATCACAATATCTAACACAAAGTTACTCAGCAGAACCAGAACCATGTTTACTGGCCATGTGGGTTTGCACATACATGACATGTGACTCTGGTTTCATGGCTCTACAACACTACAACACAACTCTCTCAGTGTACTGAACATAGAATAACAACACTACAACAGAACTCTCTCAGTGTACTGAACATAGCATAACAACACTACAACACAACTCTCTCAGTGTACTGAACATAGAATAACAACACTACAACACAACTCTCTCAGTGTACTGAACATAGAATAACAACACTACAACACAACTCTCTCAGTGTACTGAACATAGCATAACAACACTACAACAGAACTCTCTCAGTGTACTGAACATAGCATAACAACACTACAACACAACTCTCTCAGTGTACTGAACATAGAATAACAACACCACAACACAACTCTCTCAGTGTACTGAACATAGAATAACAACACTACAACACAACTCTCAGTGTACTGAACATAGCATAACAACACTACAACACAACTCTCTCAGTGTACTGAACATAGAATAACAACACCACAACACAACTCTCTCAGTGTACTGAACATAGAATAACAACACTACAACACAACTCTCAGTGTACTGAACATAGCATAACAACACTACAACACAACTCTCTCAGTGTACTGAACATAGAATAACAACACTACAACACAACTCTCTCAGTGTACTGAACATAGCATAACAACACTACAACACAACTCTCTCAGTGTACTGAACATAGAATAAAAACACTACAACACAACTCTCTGTGTACTGAACATAGAATAACAACACTACAACACAACTCTCTCAGTGCACTGAACATAGAATAACAACACTACAACACAACTCTCTCAGTGTACTGAACATAGAATAACAACACTACAACACAACTCTCAGTGTACTGAACATAGAATAACAACACTACAACACTACTCTCTCAGTGTACTGAACATAGAATAACAACACTACTACACAACTCTCTCAGTGTACTGAACATAGAATAACAACACTACAACACAACTCTCTCAGTGTACTGACCACAGAATAACAACACTACAACACAACTCTGTGTACTTAACACAGAATAACAACACTACAACACAACTCTCTCAGTGTACTGAACATAGAATAACAACACTACTACACAACAATCTTCACATATATACACAAGTATTGACTTATACAGGTGAAATAAGAGGTGATAAGGTGCAGTGGTGCAGAGAATATATCAGAGATGCTGAAATACATGTTAGCAGCTTACTGACATACATGCCTGAGGTAGATGTACATGACAGTGTACCAGTGTACGTACAATGTACAGTACAGTATATACAACATGTACAGCACAGTATGTACACCATGCACAGTATATACAACATGTACAGTACAGTATATACATGTACAGTATGTACAACATGTACAATACAGTATATACAACATGTACAGTACAGTATGTACATCATGTAGAGTACAGTATATACAACATGTACAGTATGTACAAAATATACAGTACAGTATGTACATCATGTACAGTACAGTATATACAACATGTACAGTATATACAAAATGTACAGTACAGTATATACAACATGTACAGTATGTACAACATGTACAGTACAGTATATACACAACATGTACAGTATGTACAACATGTACAAGTCCCACTTTCAGTAGAATTAGTCAACTGTCATAGCTGTACAGCTTGCTGATGAAGATGATGTGAGTCAAGCCTTCGCAGGATCAAACAACATTATACATCATTAAAGTACTAATATTATTTTTTTTCCCTTTTATCTCCCCAATTGTACTTGGCCAGTTACCCTACGTTTTCCGAGCCGTCCCGGTCTCCGCTCCACCCCCTCTGCTGATCCGGGGAGGGCTGCAGACTACCACATGCCTCTTCCCATACATGTGGAGTCTCCAGCTGCTTCTTTTCACCTGACAGTGAGGAGTTGCACCAGGGGGACGTAGCGTGTGGGAGGATCACGCTATTCCCCCCAGTTCCCCCTCCCCCCGAACAGGTGCCCCGATGAGCAGAGGAGGCGCTAGTGCAGCGACCAGGACACATACCCACATCCGGCTTCCCACCCACAGACACGGCCAATTGTGTCTGTCGGGACACCCAACCAAGCCGGAGGTTACACGGGGATTCGAACCGGCGATCCCCGTGCTGGTAGGCAAAAGAATAGACTGCCACGCCACCCGGACGCCCCCAAAGAACTAATATTACACACCCAACCTTCCACATCTTCCACCAGCCAAGTCAAGTTCTTCATGAGTCAGACACACCGTCTTGTATTGCTGGCAGATAAGACCACCAGAACGTGAAGGTTTTCTAGGCTGAAGGACTTTAGGTTACTGGTACCGTTTCAGAGAGGAGGAGAGCTGCCAGAGGTGGTCGGGGTCCATGCCTGCTGGGTCTCTCTGTATGGCCAGCAGGAAAATGTTCTTCTCTTTGTAGGACGTGTATAGAGTCAGGATGCCCATCATTATGAAGTAAGTGGTCTATGGTTAAGGACAACAGACAGCCCAACAGTACACCATAATACTACATTATAACACTACAGTAATACATTCATTCATTCATTCATTCATTCATTCATTCATCATCAGCCGCTTCTCTGGGGTCGGCTCGCGGTGACAGCAAGCTAAGTAGGACACTCCAGACGTCCCTCTCCCCAGCAACGCCCTCCAGCTCCTCCGGGGGGATCCCGAGGCATTCCCAGGCCAGACTGGACATGCAGTCCCTCCATTGAGTTCTGGGTCTACCCCGAGGTCTCCCCCCAGTTGGATGCGTCTGGAAAACCTCCAAAGGAAGGCACCCAGGGGGCATCCTAATTAGATGCCTGAATCCTCTCAACTGGCTCCTTTCCACATTTTGTTCCTGGTTGTGTTGAATCCAGGGCATTTGGGTCACAGATGCTAACAGTGTGCTTGTTTGTGTTTAGCACCAGCAATGACTGCGGTGTTGATCAGTGGTCATGTCGTGCTGCATTTCTATTGGTTGTTAGTAGACGTAGGTGGTAGCAGCAGTCACATTGTGAGACGGTCGTCCTACATTTATGAGTCTGTCAGACTTTTGTCCCCGCTTATCTTCGGTCACACAACAGTAATAACGGCCGTCTCTGAACCTGTGTCACAGTGTGACGTAGGACCACCGCTTTGGAGCTACGACCAAAGACATCACCACCTTTAGTCATCTTTCATCTGAGACGGCCCACATCACACAGTCTGTAGGAGGCTTCAGCCGCTGGGGACATGAGTTTTAATCGCACAATAGACTACCACTACCGAATAGAATAGTAATACACTGTCGATTCATCTCACACACACACACACACACACACACACACAGAAAGTGTCACTTCACACAAAAGTGTGTGACACAACCACTACCAAACACGGAACATCTTTATCAGGCACTCTCCAAGCTGGTATAGAGGCTGCTCTTTGTTATCACTGCTGATACTGGTCTATATCAGGGGTGGCTCACCATGTGCCATGGAGAGCCATGTGTATGCAGGTTTTCACTGCAGCCGGACTCCACACCAGGGGGTTTCACTGATGAGCAACCCTTCAACCAAAGAGGAAGAATGTGTCAGTGAAATCAGCTGGTGTGGAGGACGGCTGGAAGAATGAAAACCTGCATACACATGGTGAGCCACCGCTGGTCTAGATGGTTCTTGATGTGTACATTCTTAACTGATCTTTCCCGCCTTTCACTGGTGTGTTGACACAGCTCTGTAACCAATCTGGACTTGACTATACTTACAGCACTACATCATTATACTACAATACTAAAACAGCAGTACAACAATAGTACACTATGATACTATAATGATACACCACAACACTATAATCCAACCCCATTATACTACAGTACCACATCATAATACTATAATAGTACACCATAACACCAATCTGTTTCTGCTCAAACTTTTTTTTTGGTGTCACGCTTTCAACAGCTTCATACATTCACACTCGACAACGACAGAGAAGAACACCAACCACCACACCCCCCCCCCCCAACACACACACACACACACACACACACACACACACACACAGTCCCAACCGGGCAGGCGGGTTGTGGGCCCAGGTTGACTGAGTTTATTGGAGGATATGAGATGACACAGCAGGCGAGGACAGGTTTGGACTCGGGGAAGGGATGCAAGTAGTCCCATACCAGGGCCACCATGGCGAACAAGCACGAGACTGTACAGATGACCAGACGACCATCCACCAGGCCGAAGTTCTCTGTGTATCCATACTTCTCCAACAGCACCTGCAGTCAACAAACACAAAACACACTCAGACCGCTTTGTAAACCACCTCCGAACGGACAGTCATGCTCATTATGTGTCACCGTGTAGCTGACAGTACTGACGCTACGCCGACGCCACGCCACTACAACTTCCTTCATGCACACTGCCATACCCCTCAATTTCACCTGTCGGGCTTGTGTTTGTATGTGACCCGGAGTCAGTCATTCTGTAAAGGTCACACGTGCACTCAATACCCAGTCACACTTCTGCCAACGCTAACACACGATGACAGTTTCAACAAGCGCTGTCACATCGCCATACCAGTCCCACGCCAGACGCCCCGACAGGACTGACTGAACCAAACACAAGCAAGACACGTGCGACTTTTTCATGGCAGGCACTTGTCTCAAATGAGAGATTTACTCGCAAACCAGTAAAAGAGCTTATTTTAAAAGTCTGGAAAAGAGGCTGAGCTAGAAATATGAGAACTTTGTTCAGTCTGCCCAGAGGGTGAAATCAACAGGAAGCTGTGCAGTACGGTTGTATGAAACATCTACAGTGTTGGAACGAGTACAATATATATATACATATACATATACATACACACACACACACACACATACATATATGTGTGTATATATACATATACATACATATATATACATATATATACATAAATACATATATATACAGTGGGGAAAATAATTATTTGAGCCCCTGCTGGTTTTGTAAGTTTGCCCACTTACAAAGAGTGCAACAGTCTATAATTTTACGTGTAGGTTCACTTTAACAGTGAGAGACATAATATGACCAAAAAAAGTGGAATAAGACTTTGTATGAATTTTATGAATTTATTTGCATATTTTTGGTCCAAAATAAATATTTGAACCCCTGGACGAACATTATGTTAATATTTAGTAGAAAAGCCATTATTGGCCAGCACAGATGTCAAACGGTTTTTATAGTTTCTGACAAGGTTTGTGCACATTTCGGCAGGGATGTTGGCCCACTCCTCCCTGCAGACAGCCTCCAAATCGTTCAGGTTTCGAGGCTGTCGCATGGCAACCCGAATTTTAAGCTCCCTCAAAAGATTTTCGATTGGATTCAGGTCTGGAGACTGGCTAGGCCATTCCAGAAGCTTGATGTGCTTCTTCTTCAGCCACTCTTTGGTTGCTTTGGCGGTGTGCTTTGGGTCGTTGTCGTGTTGGAACACCCATCCACGACCCATCTTCAGCGCTCTCTCTGAGGGAAGGAGGTGTTGGTCCAGAATTCCACGGTACATGGCCCCATCCATCCTCCCCTCAATGCGATGGAGTTGTCCTGTCCCCTTGGCTGAAAAGCACCCCCAAAGCATGATGTTGCCACCCCTATGCTAGACGGTGGGGATGGTGTTCTTTGGGTTGTACTCCGTGTTCTTCACCCTCCAAACACGGCGAGTTGAGTTGAGCCCGAAAAGTTCTATTTTGGTCTCATCCGACCACATCACCTTCTTCCAGGCCTCTTCTGAGTCGTCCAGGTGTTCATTGGCGAACTTCAGACGGGCCTGTACATGTGCCTTCTTGAGCAGTGGGACCTTGCGTGCGCTGCAGGATTTTAATCCATGACGGCGTAGTGTGTTACTAACCGTTTGCTTTGTAACTGTGGTCCCAGCTGCCTTCGGGTCATTAACCAGTTCCCCCCTTGTGGTTCTGGGATGATTCCTCACCGTTCGCATGATCAGAGACACCCCACGAGGCGAGATCTTGCGTGGAACCCCAGACCGAGGGAGGTTGGCGGTGGTGTGGTGTTCCTTCCATTTCCTGATAACTGTACCGATAGTTGTTACTTTCTCTCGAAGATGCTTTCCAATTCTCTTGTAGCCCATCCCGGCCTTGTGCAGGTCTACACTCTTGTCCCTGGTGTCCTTAGACAGCTCTTTGGTCTTGCCCATGGTGGAGATGTTGAAATCTGATTGACTGGGTGTGGACAGGTATCTTTTGTACAGGTAACAAGGTGATGCAGGTGTATTTTATGTGGGTAATTAGTTGGGATTGGGGGTGCATCTTAAAGAAAAACTAACTGGTTTGTGGGAGCCAGAATACTTGCTGTTTGGTGGGGGATCAGATACTTATTTTTCTAAATCAGGTGGTTATTAATTTTTATAAATTCATATGATGTGATTTTCTGGAATTTTCTTTTGGATCCCGTCTCTCACTGTTAAAATGTACATATGATTAAAATTATAGACTGTTGCATTCTTTGTAAGTGGGCAAACCTACAAAATCAGCAAGGGGTCAAATATTTATTTTCCCCACTGTATATATATATATATATATATATATATATATATATTTGTGTAAAAGATGCCATAGTCTATGATAAAATAATACAGCCTACATGAGCCTGAAGATGCTATCATGTCATATGTGAGCGAATGCTATCAATACAGCTCACTGACACAGGATGTTTTAACAGAGGAAACCACCAGCAGCGCCAGACAAATCACTCCTGCAACACTACTGCACTTATGTTTGAAGACAGCACAACACTGCAGTTACCAAACCCTAGTACCACTCCAGTAACTACCCACCTTCTTTGCTGCATCGTCCAGAGAATTCTTCACCGCTGCCCCATCCCATTTATCAATCTTCACTGGTTTCTCATCGATTCTCCACTGAAACATCAGACACAGAGGCACGTCACACCATTAACCACAGCTCCAAAAGTGCATCATTCACTTAACATATCATTTAAACTACAATCCACTAAACCGCCTTTGATACTTCACAGTGTGTCCTATGTAGGTGGTGGTGAGGTGAGTGTGGGCTGAGCTTCATTACTGTACCAGTGTGTGTCCTATGTAGGTCATGGTAAGGTGAGTGTGGGCTGAGCTTCATTACTGTACCAGTGTGTGACCTATGTAGGTGGTGGTGAGGTGCGTGTGGGCTGAGCTTCATTACTGTACCAGTATGTGTCCTATGTAGGTGGTGGTGAGGTGAGTGTGGGCTGAGCTTCATTACTGTACCAGTGTGTGTTCTATGTAAGTGGTGGTGAGGTGAGTGTGGGCTGAGCTTCATTACTGTACCAGTGTGTGTTCTATGTAAGTGGTGGTGAGGTGAGTGTGGGCTGAGCTTCATTACTGTACTAGTGTGTGTCCTATGTAGGTGGTGGTGAGGTGAGTGTGGGCTGAGCTTCATTACTGTACCAGTGTGTGTCCTATGTAGGTGGTGGTGAGGTGAGTGTGGGCTGAGCTTCATTACTGTACCAGTGTGTGTCCTATGTAGGTGGTGGTGAGGTGAGTGTGGGCTGAGCTTCATTACTGTACCAGTGTGTGTTCTATGTAAGTGGTGGTGAGGTGAGTGTGGGCTGAGCTTCATTACTGTACCAGTGTGTGTTCTATGTAAGTGGTGGTGAGGTGAGTGTGGGCTGAGCTTCATTACAGATGAATGAGAGTCAGCAGGGCCGTTGTGTCAGAAACACACATAAAACCTGGTGGAACCTGATTTGTACTTATTGATGTGTTGTACTTATTGATGTGTTGTACTTATTGATGTAGTACTATGTGTTGTACTTATTGATGTAGTACTATGTGTTGGTAAAGGTCTTCTACCAGCTTGTTCTGTCATATCTGCTGGTTAGACACAACAAGTAGGTAGCATGATCACTACCCGTCTTCTTCCTCATTTGGCTGCCATGATGAAGATGTAAAACACTACGCGTAATATCGTTCAAAAACTTTTTTAAAAGTCTTCATCCTTTGAATAATCCTGGCTTTGATATAGTTTTGAATATGCCAGCAATTTAAATGATTAAAAGGGCCTTTTGTGCATGGGACTCTGCAGGAGAGTATCTTTAGATACTCCATCATGGGAAGCTTACGCCTATATATCGTCTTGCCAAATCCCTGGGAAACGAGATAGCCTTGTGTAACATAAGGTTTACGCACCATCTTAACACCAGCAATATCACGGCCACCATTTCACACCGTGTCCACACACGCCCCCTACAGTCTGTCCGCTGTCAGCGACTCGCCGAGCCGGATGACCGCCTGCAGCCAAATGATGCTGTGCCAGACGTGTAAAGCGTCCTTTGATAAGGGGTTAAAACGTGAAGCCTCCTCCTTTACAAACCGACGTGTGCGGCTAAGCCATCCTGGTATTGTGTCAGCTGTGTGTCTAACACAACCGAAACCTGTTCAACTATGAACTCGGCCTATCAACGGTTTAGCTCCCTGGCTAGCTAGCCCGTGTGTTCTGGCTAGCCAGCTAGCTAGTGTGTGCAGAGGCGTAAGAAAGGTAAACGCTGCAGCTTGAAGAGAAGAAGAAAAGGCGGCCCTCTCCCTGCCGTGCTCAGCCAACGCACCCTGGAGAGCTCGGCGCACAAAACCCCAAACCAAAGCTTCGTTCTTACTTTCTCCAAGAGTCCGCTTTTGCCGTTCTTCGCCGCCATCCTTATTTCCGGTATATGTAGCGCGTGTGACCTGGCCTGTTGTGATTGGTTGTTACAAAAATGTCTTCTTCGTCGTTTTCTTCTTCTTATTCTTGGGGCGTATTGGCGGTTGGCAAACAACGAAATGGCGCATTACCGCCGCCAGCTGGTATGGAGTGTAAACCGGAATGTCTACACTACACCCCGCCCCCCGACCTCCCGCCCCCCCCAATCTTCTTGATTAAATTAGTTAGCGTAAGACCCGAAACAAGGTTGATAACACTCCGTTGAATTGCTCTGTAGAATAGCTACCAAATCACATTGCATTTTTGGTTCCTGAGATTTTAAGTCAGATGCCTTCTTTCTGCCTCATATATCTGGCAATATATCATTACAAATAATAATAGTAATAATAAATCAATCTTACATAGCGCTTTTCTAACACTAACACTGAATTGAGGGGGGATAAAGAGAGATTAAAGGATAATGAGTTAAAAGTATCACAGAATTGAACTGCAGGGCCAGCACTGAGAAGGCGAGAGCGTGTTTTAGGATGGTGATAAGGAACAGAGAAATGTAGTGGAACTCTGGAAACAACAGCTTTATGGTCAGATACAGGCATATCCACCAGATTAAGACACTCGAGAGAGAAACATGATGAGAGTACAAGATCTAAGATGTGACCTTTGGAATATGTGGCTCCTTTAACAGATTAAATGAGGTTAAAAGAGTCTATAAGATCCAAAAAAAATGTGAAGTCAGGGAATGGGAAAGACAACACACATGAATATTAAAATCAACAAGAATAAGCACTCTGTCATATTTTGGCATGACAATAGATAGAAATTGTTAGAAAACTTAGAAATAAAACTAACTGAATTAGGGGGCCTATAAATTATGATGCAGAATAAAGGGCGCTGCCGGATCTACTGTGTGAGACCCAGAGTCCTCACATGGGAACATAACATTTTGGCTTCCCTGCACCATAATAACTCATTCTGCTGACCTCAGACCTGTTGTCCTCATTCGGGGACACTTCCTCTGTCATCTAGTGGTCACAGAGGCACAATACAAAAAACCCCAAAAAAACAAGAAGACAAGATGGCCGCGATCTCAACCACTTGCTTCTATGGCAGATCCCAACACAAAAGTGGACAAGGTACAAATTCTCATCAAATTTTATGGGTGAAACGTGTGTATTTATGCTTATTAACGTATGTAGCTTGAAATGGAATACAAGTTGACAAATTTTAGCAATAGTAACAAGCTATGATGTTGCTAAACTTGGAAGTACTCATATGAGGACATTGGGACTTCGTTCATGCAAACTGAACCAGTGTAAAAGTAAGGAAACAGCTTGGGAAGATTTGGGAAGAAACCAACAGTTGGCAAGAGTATAAATAGTTACTGCTTGTGGTACAAATTAGTCTACATTGATTTTTAGTTTTTATTCTTACGTGATTCATTTCCAGCGCACATTACTCTGTCAAAAGCAGAAAGATTGCTGAAAGCAATATTAGGAGTCAACTCTGAGGTGGAGGATTTGTCTGATGGTGATGATCCTGCAATTGATGGAGATAATATTTCACCTGATATACCAGAAGCTGGTCAGCAGAGCAGTGATGATAGTGATAGTGAACCACAACTCCATCCACATGGATCTAAACATATGCAGAGATCCAGAGGACGTGGGCGTAAACGTCAGCGTGCTAAGGGTTGATGTTGATTATGCGCCAGGAGCTAGTGGACGTCACTGTGTAGGATCCAGAGGACGTGGTAGTAAACGTCAGTGTCCACATGCATCTGAATCCAGGCCAAAACCTAGCAACGTTGGACGTGAAGATCTCTGGAAGCGTAGTGCATTCACTCCAGACTTAGTTTAGTTTGAGACTCAAGATGAAAGGCGAGAAGAACGAGAAGACTGGCAGCCACTGGACTATGTGGAGCAGTACATCGACAGAGTTGATGAAACTCATTGCTGACTGCACAAATGCTATGTCACTAGCTACCAGTGGTACATCTCTCAACACTTCAGTTGATGAGATTTATCATTTTGGAGCATCAATTTTGATGTCTTGTGTGCCTTACGCACATGTGAGGCTGTTCTGGTCCAGTGCCCTCCGAATCCCTGCCATTAGTGACAAAATCACTCGTGACAGATTTTTCAAACTCAGGCAACATCCCAAAGTAGTCATTGATTATGACATTTCAGAAGACATGAGGAAAACTGACAGATTCTGGAAGACGAGGCCTTTCATTGATCGCATTCTCAGTGGCTGCTTGCTTCAGGCTCGACCGGAATGTGTGTCAATCGATGAACAGATGATCCCATTTGCAGGAGCTCGTCCATTTCGACAGCATGTGCCACTAAAGCTCAATCCAGTTGGCATGAAGAACTTTATGCTGCTTCAGCGGATGGCATCGTTCTAGACTTTGAAGTCTATCAAGGTGCAATCACACTGAACCTCACAGGTTCAAGAGGCGGAGGGACTGGGTTTGGAAGCCTTGGTCATTGAATGACTGGCTAAAACTCTGCCTCCTGGTACGAAAGTATACTGTGATTGGTTCTTCACAACCATGAAAGCTGTGGGTCGACTGCTGGAGAAGCAGGTGTACCTCACTGGTACAGTAATGAAGAACTGGGCCACCAAAGCACTGCAGAAGCTACCGAGTGACAAAACCATGAAAGAGCAAGGAAGAGGTGCCTCAGCATCAGTTACCAGGGCTGATGGGAAGCTATGTGTTGTGAAGTGGTATGACAACAAACCGGTTTTGATGCTTTCCGTTGTTTACGCTGAAGAGCCATTAGACACCTGCCGGCGATGGTGCAAGAAAGAGAAGCGATATGTGGCTGTCACACAACCAAGCATTGTGTGCGAGTACAACTCCAAAATGGGTGGGGTTGACTTGAATGACAGGATGATAAGTTACCACTGAATGAGCATCCGAACCAGGAAGTGGACAATTCGGATGCTGATGCACTTCACTGATCTCGCTTTAGCCAATAGCTGGCTATTGTATCACCAAGACAACCGTGAACGTGGTACACCAAGAAAGGATGTGATGCAGTTCCATGAGTTTCGCATGACAGTGGCTCAGGCATACTTGACAAAGCGTGACACTGATGTTGAACATGTACAGGAGGAGGATGCACACCCTTCGCAAGAAGGCCACAAACATCAGGTCACTCCAGTAGCCCGTCTCAGTCTGCACAACTTCTGCTGTACATCTTCCGGAGATGGTCAGCCTGAAAAACCCAAAGCGTTGCAGAGAAAAAGGCTGCTCAGGGAAATCTCGTGTCCGGTGCGTGACATGCAACGTCTTCCTCTGTTGCAAACTGAACGCAACTGTTTTGCAGCATTTCACACAGGCAAATAGGTGTGACAGGCTGTTCCTACTAACAAAAAGGACAAGCGTAAGAGTCAAAAGAATCCACACGAGTGTGCAGACTCTGAAACGGTGTTTTAAGGTAAGAATGACTCAGTTAGTCGAAAGAATCCACACAGGAGAGGATCCATGTCGGTGTATGGAGATGTTGTGCACTGTTCGCAATTTGTTTACAATGTTTAGGCATGGAAATAAAGTTTCATACTTTGTTACACAATGGTGACTTTATTGTTTTATAGTAAATTAAGTCCTGATGTCCTCATATGAGGACATAATGTTTTGTGAAAACTACTTATTATTCAAAGACGATGCTTAGTTTTTATATGTATCAGGTCCTACTAATCCCAAATAGCTAGGGGAATTTAAAAAGGCATACCAAACAAAAATTCAGGTCTCAGGATTAAATCCTGGATGTCCGGAAATGTTCTCAAATTTAATGATGATAAGTCTGAGGTCATTCCGTTCGGTCCCGAGAATTCCATCAGCCCTTTTGGTACTAACCTTGGTGGTCCGTCAAATAGTCTTAAACAGGCTGCTAGGAATCTGGGGGTAATATTCGATGCTAGCCTCTGTTTTGATAATCAAGCCATGTTTCTCCAGCTCAAGCTAATCTCCAAAATTAGGTCATTGTTGTCAGTTGCCGATCTGCAAAAAGTTGTACTTGCTTGTATCTATTCTCGGCTTGACTATTGTAATTCACTTTACTCTGGTATCAGCAGGGGCTCCCTCCACCATCTGCAGTTGGTACAAAACGCCACCGCTCGGCTCGTTACCAGGAGAAAGAGGCATGACCATACCACTCCTCTGCTTGCCTCCCTACACTGGCTCCCTGTTAGGTTTTGAATTGATTTTAAAATGTTATTGCTCACTTTTAAGGCTTCAAATGGTCTTGCTCCTACATACATGTGTGATGTATTGACCTGGTATACACCCCCTCTCCAACATACAGATCTGCAGACGGAGCCCTGCTGCTTATTCCCGGGTCTGGGTTTGTCACAAAGGGTGAGCAGGCTTTTGCTGTTAGAGCCCCCACACTATGGACCTCTCTTCTTGTTGAACTGGGACAAACCAAGTCTCTAGCTTCTTCTAAACCTCGTCTTAACTCTTTTCTTTTTATGAAAGCTTTTACACGTTTGTCTGTCTTTATTTATCTATACTCCTAGTTATTTGGTCTTACTCTTATTTTTGACTCGTCTGGTTTTATTTCTTAGTAAAGCACTTTGTAACATGGCTTTAGAAAAGTGATGTATAAATAGTTATTATTATTATATTATTAATGGCTGCTACAGCTCATCTGTAGTCCCAGAGAATCAGAGTCAACAGGTCTGTGTCTTTCTGCCTCCTTCATCCAACTACACCACAACACTGTTCTACTGGAGGACTGACTGTCGCCAAACACAACCACAACATCATCGTCACCTTTCAAATGGAGAAAATAAACACGTAATCGAGACAACTTGTGGACTACAGCTTTAAGAAGGAAATTATACCAACTCCATAAAAGCAGAGCTGACAACATTTCAGAGATATACATTTTTTATTTCAACATCAGATGCTAAAAGAATGAGGGGACACAGCAGTCAGCAGCTAAACAAACTCTTTAATAATCCTGTCTGGCCAGATGCTGCTGGTGGACACGTGACCCTGACGACTCCCTGTTCAAAAAAAAGATCTGAAATGGTTAAGGCGAGACGGCCAATCTAAGGCTTACAGCCTTACATAGTAAGGGGTAGTGCAGGTGTCCTGACAGCTGGGTGACGGGAGACAGTCACTTGTCTCTCCTGTCAGAGAGGGAAGTGCTCACTCCTCCTTGTCGGGGGAACATTTCTGTAAGCGTGACCTGCTTACAGCTACTCGTCACTGAGCTGGAGGTGCAGGAGTTTGAGGTCTTTTTTTCCAAAGAAATCCTCCGTTCTGTTCTGTTTTTTTTTGCTGTGGACGAAGAGGAGCAGGCTTTGGTGGGTTTACTGGATGAAGCCTGATCCGCGGCACCAGCGGTACCAGGACCAGGCTGGGCGCTGGATTTTTGTCGGAGCTGGTAGGGGTTGGAGGATTCCTTGCTCCGGTCGGTGGCTCTCTGCACCGCTTCCTTGTTCAGCTCCTCCTGCAGGAGCAGAGCCAGCCTCCGGTCCTCCTCCTCCTGCTGCAGGCGAGTGAAAAACTCCACCTCTCGCTGCGTCTGCCCCTGCATACCTCCTGTGACCGAGGACGAACAAATGTGCTTGGCGACGTCAGGCTCCTCTTGGCTGGCCTCCATCTCTGAGCTTTTCCGCTTTCCCGAGAGAGCGCCCTCTGTGTCTGGGTGAGCCTGGGTGCACACAGGGGGGGATTTAGCTGTTCCAGCCTGAAGCCGTGGAGGAGCAGGCAATGGAGGATGCACTGGGCCCTGCAGCCTGCCGTAGTACTCCAGTGTGGGCATGGGACACTTGGTCGGCTCCTTCAGGGATGCCCGGGGTGTGACCTGAGAGCAGAGGATGTTCTCCTGTTTTGGAGAACAACAGGGAGTTAGGTAAAGCCCTGCACTGTCACCATGACAACACGTGACCTGTAACTGGATAGCAACCAATCTGATGATGTCCTGTACGTGTTTTCTCCTGTCATCTCACCCGTCTGTGATGCATCTAGGAATACACTGTTCAGTTCAGGTACACTGGACCACCTCCCTTATCAAACTGTCAGCCAGGTCAAATACTCACATACAAGCAGTGGTGCAGAAAATACAGTGCGCCAGAGAGGGAGAGAAACACAGACACTCACCTTGTTGGTCATAAAGGTGGAGATGGGATTAGAGTCTGAACTGCTTAACTTTGGTTTAACAGGACACAGGAACCTGAGAACACACACATCAAAACAAACCACTACTACATGTTCTTCCACGACACAACACCAGGAACTCATCTCTGATTTGAGTAAGTCTCTAGTGGTGTGTAGCATGTCTCTGGCTTTAAAAAGGGCAATGAAGATGGACAGGAGACGCAAGAGAAACAGGTAGATGTGTGGACATTGAGTCTACATGGTCCACACTTGTATGGTTGAGCCACCGGGAAGCCTTGACCTCCTTACTATTACAGAACGTCTGTCAAGTTGGTAGAAGGCAAGACTGTCAGCATAGTTTTGTATCATGAACTATCCCGACTACACATACAGAGACATGTCTCACAACACGGTATGGACACAATCACATATCACAATGTTTCTGACCTTGATCATGATGATGTTTTGCGGCTGACTACTGGTGCTTTCATAAGATATTTACACAGCAGGAAATGTTGAGAAGTGGTCAGTAGTCATGGGGATAAGATGACCAAGCAGGTGGAGACATTAATTACTCATTTCACTCAGTTAACAGTGGAATAAGTTCAGAAAACTGTTTCACGTTACTGTAATGCAGCCTTTGAGACCAGGGAATGACAACATTTAAGTTGCATCACCATATTACCAGAATCACAATCCCACAACACATCTGGTCTCACATCACCATGTCTGTATTATACCGACCAGTCCTACTCTCTCATAAGGTTTGTTTCTGTCACATCAAACCAGTTCAGCTGACACACAGCGGTCGCCACACTGTACGAGGAAACTCAGCTGACACACAGTGGTCGCCACACTGAATGAGGAAACTCCAGTGAACATGGCAGAACATACAAACTGCACACAGGAAGGACTGGAATCAAACCAAACCCACAACCCTCTGACTGGGAAGAGACAACAGGAACAACTAAAGCAGTTCTGTGCAACAGGCTGGACTCTGGGAAGAGACCCACCTCTCTATGGCTCCAGAACCGGACTTCTGTTTCCTCTTTGCCGGAGTGACCTCAGCAGAACTGACGTTCCCCGGCAAGTCTGACATTGGACTGGAATTCTAGAGGGGACAGATAAAGGATGAGATGGAAAGGAGGACAAACAGGAAGGAAAGGAGGGGAGGAAATGATGGGAGAGGAGAGTCAGTTCCAGCAGAGGAGAAGAAAACAGGAAGAAAGTACAGGAAGAGGAAAGGAGAGGATGAAGCTGGAGGACAGATGACTAGAGGATCCTCAGAATATCTAAATGTGACTGACAGAGACAAAGAGACAGAGATGGAGAGGCAGGCAAACATAGACAAAAGACTGGTATGCATAAAGACAGACAGAGCCCGCCCCCCCGCACTTTTGTACCCCTCATTGACTACATTCACTCCCTAGCCCTTAACCCTAACCATCAGAACTACATGCCTAACCCTAAACTTAATCTGACCTTATTCTAACCCCAAACCTAAACCCAAGTACTAACCCTAAACTTAATCTAACCCCAACCCTAAATCCAAGTCCTAACCCTAAACTTAATCTAACCCTAATTCTAACCAACCCTAAACCCAAATCCTAACCCTATTCTTAATATAACCCCAACCCTAAACCCAAATCTTAACCCTAAATTTAATATCGTCGTCGTCGTTGGCGTCTCTCATGTCCAAGGATCCATTCCAAGAGATTAAGGTGTGTGCTTAAAACGAAGATGGCTTGACAGTCCAAGGTGAGAATAGAAGAGGCTGGAGCAGCATGGACAGGGGATAGTTGGGAGTGGACCCATTCCTGTGGCTCTCTGTTCTTGGTGGATTTTTCGGCGGCGCCACTTTTCTTCCACATGCATTCGTTAAATTTAATATAACCCTAATTCTAACCCCAACCCTAAACCCAAGTCCTAACCCTAAACTTCATCTAACCCTAATTCTAACCCCAACCCTAAACCCAAGTCCTAACCCTAAACGTAATTAACCCTAATTGTAACCCAACCCTAAACTCAAGTCCTAACCCTAAACTTAATTTAACCCCAATTCTAACCCCAACCCTAAACCCAAGTCCTAACCCTAAAATAGATCCTTAAAGTAGTGAGGACTAGGGTTGAGCATCGAGAACCGGTTCCAAAATTCCAATTCCAAAGGAATTGTTAAGAAATTCAAATTTGGATTCTGCCTATCAGTTCCTAAATACATTTCACTCACGCTAAAGGTAGTTTCAGTGTCTGTGCTGGCGGCATGCAGCTCTGTGGACAACTTCATCAAGTTCACCAGGGAGTAGGGATGGGCATCGAGAACTGGAGAACCGTTTCCAAAATTCCGATTCCAAAGGAATCATTAAGAAATTCAAATTTGGATTCTGCCTATCAGTTCCTAAATACATTTCACTCGCGCTAAAGGTAGTTTCAGTGTCTGTGCTGGCGGCATTCAGCTTCCGTAGCTTCCGCCTCTGCAAGTCAAATGTGCGCCATCATGGACCAGAGCAAGCAGCGGTCAGAAGTGTGGCTTCATTTTGCCTTGAAAAATTAAGGGTTGGCACAATGCAACGCCTGTGGCAACATTGCTTTGTGCAAGGAAGGACGCACAACAAATACGGCCCCACACCTTCCCCTACACGGTGTACTGACACGTTGCGCCAGTCTGCAAGTCCTGCCTCGGCGTCCTCTTCAGCCAACCCTGCGCACACAGCAAGGAGCACCTCGTCGCTACTGGGTAGGTGAAAATTAATACAGTTTGTCTTCTTCACAACAGTGAGACAGCAAACAACCTATACATGAGTGAATTGCTATAAACTGTATGCAAACACTGAAATGTGTTTTTTCTGTGCTGAACACTCATGTGCGCATACAGCCCGAGAAGGCTGATATGCGTGTGTTTCTAAAGAAGAACTGTTTCTAATTTAAGTAGTTTAATACCTGGTAGTCCAGAACCCAGCCGCTGAGGATGCACAAGCCAGTGCATCCTTAGTGCCGGTCCCAAGCCCGGACAAATGGGGAGGGTTGCGTCAGGAAGGGCATCCGGCGTAAAATCTTTGCCAAATCAAATATGCGGATCATAAATAAGACTTACATACCGGATCGGTCGAGGCCCGGGTTAACAACGACCGCCACCGGTACTGATAACCAGCAGGGTGTCGGTGGAAACTATGCTACTGTTGGGCGAAGGAGAAGGAGAGGGGGAAAGCATGTCCAGAGGCAGCTAGAGAGGAGGAAGGGTAGGCATGTGGAGGTGAGAGTTGGAACTTTGAATGTTGGCACTATGACTGGTAAAGGGAGAGAGCTGGCTGACATGATGGAAAGAAGAAAGGTAGGCATACTGTGTGTGCAAGAGACCAGGTGGAAGGGGAGTAAGGCCAGGAGTATCGGAGGTGGCTTCAAACTCTTCTACCATGGTGTGAATGGGAGGAGTAAAGGGGTAGGGGTAATTCTGAAGGAAGAGTATGTCAAGAGCGTGCTGGAGGTGAAGAGAGTGTCAGACAGAGTGATGAGTATGAAGCTGGAAATTGAAGGTTTATTGCTGAATGTTATCAGCGCATATGCCCCGCAAGTTGGGTGTGAGATGGATGAAAAAGAAGAATTCTGGAATGAGTTGGACGACATGGTGGAGAGGGTACCCAAGGAGGAGAGAGTGGTGATTGGAGCCGACTTCAATGGACATGTTGGTGAAGGGAACAGAGGTGATGAGGAGGTGATGGGAAGGTATGGAGTCAAGAAGAGAAATGTGGAAGGACAGATGGTGGTGGATTTTGCGAAAAGGATGGAAATGGCTGTGGTGAATACATATTTCAAGAAGAGGGAGGAACACAGGGTGACGTACAAGAGTGGAGGGAAGTGCACACAGGTGGACTATATCTTATGTAGAAGGCGCCATCTAAAAGGGATTGGAGACTGCAAGGTGGTGACAGGGGAGAACGTAGCTAGGCAGCATCGGATGGTGGTCTGTAGGATGACTTTAGAGACCAAGAAGAGGAAGCGAGTGAAGACACAGCCGAAGATCAAATGGTGGAAGTTGAAGAAGGAAGACTGTTGTGTGGAGTTCAGGCAGGAGTTAAGACAGGCACTGGGTGGTAGTGAAGAGTTGCCAGATGGCTGGAAAACCACTGCAGAAATAGTGAGGGAGACAGCTAGGAAGGTACTTGGTGTGTCATCAGGACAGAGGAAGGAAGACAAGGAGACTTGGTGGTGGAATGACGAAGTACAGCAAATTATACAGAGGAAAAGGTTGGCAAAGAAGAAGTGGGATAGTAAGAGAGATGAAGAAAGTAGACAGGAGTACAAGGAGATGCAGCGTAAAGCAAAGAGAGAGGTGGCAAAGGCAAAGGAAAAGGCGTATGGTAAGTTGTGTGACAGATTAGACACTAAGGAAGGAGAAAAGGACTTGTACCGATTGGCTAGACAGAGGGACCAAGCTGCAAAGGATGTGCAGCAAGTTAGGGCGATCAAGGATAGAGATGGAAATGTGCTGACAAGCGAGGAGAGTGTGCTAAGAAGGTGGAAGGAATACTTTGAGGGGCTGATGAATGAAGAAAATGAGAGAGAGAGAAGGTTGGATGATGTAGGGATAGTGAATCAGGAAGTTCAGCGGATTAGCAAGGAGGAAGTGAGGGCAGCTATGAAGAGGATGAAGAGTGGAAAGGCAGTTGGTCCTGATGACATACCTGTGGAGGCATGGAGATGTTTAGGAGAGATGGCAGTGGAGTTTTTAACTAGATTGTTTAACACAATCCTGGAAAGTGAGAGGATGCCTGAGGAGTGGAGAAGAAGCATACTGGTACCGATTTTCAAGAACAAGGGCGATGTGCAGAACTGTAACAACTACAGAGGTATAAAGTTGATCAGCCACAGCATGAAGATTTGGGAAAGAGTAATAGAAGCTAGGTTAAGGGGAGAGGTGACGATCAGCGAGCAGCAGTATGGTTTCATGCCACGAAAGAGCACCACAGATGCGATGTTTGCTTTGAGAATGTTGATTGTGAAGTATAGAGAAGGCCAGAAAGAGTTGCATTGTGCCTTTGTAGATTTAGAGAAAGCTTATGACAGAGTGCCGAGAGAGGAGGTGTGGTATTGTATGAGGAAGTCAGGAGTTGCAGAGAAGTATGTAGGAGTGGTGCAGGATACGTATGAGGGAAGTGTGACAATGGTGAGGTGTGCGGTTGGAATGACAGATGGGTTCAAGGTGAAGGTGGGATTACATCAAGGATCGGCTCTTAGCCCTTTCTTGTTTGCAATGGTGATGGACAGGTTGACGGACAAGATCAGGCAGGAGTCTCCATGGACGATGATGTTCGCGGATGACATTGTGATCTGTAGCGAGAGTAGGGTGCAGGTTGAGGAGAGCCTGGAGAGGTGGAGGTATGCACTGGAGAGAAGAGGAATGAAAGTCAGTAGGAGCAAGACGGAATACATATGCGTGAATGAGAGAGAGGACAGTGGAATGGTCAGGATGCAAGGAGTGGAGGTGACAAAGACATCTGAGTTTAAATACTTGGGATCAACTGTCCAAAGTAACGGGGAGTGCAGTAGAGAGGTGAAAAAGAGAGTGCAGGCAGGTTGGAGTGGGTGGAGAAGAGTGTCAGGAGTGATTTGCGACAGAAGGGTATCAGCAAGAGTTAAAGGGAAAGTTTACAAGATGGTTGTGAGACCAGCTATGTTATATGGTTTGGAGACAGTGGCACTGACGAAAAGACAGGAGGCGGAGCTGGAGGTGGCAGAGTTGAAGATGCTAAGATTTTCACTGGGAGTGATGAAGAAGGACAGGATTAGGAACGATTATATTAGAGGGACCGCTCAGGTTGGACGGTTTGGAGACAAAGCAAGAGAGGCAAGATTGAGATGGCTTGGACATGTGTGGAGGAGAGATGCTGAGTATATTGGGAGAAGGATGCTGAATATGGAGCTGCCAGGGAAGAGGAGAAGAGGAAGGCCAAAGAGGAGGTTTATGGATGTAGTGAGGGAAGACATGCAGGTGGCTGGTGTGACAGAGGAAGACGCAGAAGACAGGAAGAAATGGAAAGGGATGATCCGCTGTGGCGACCCCTAACGGGAGCAGCCGAAAGTAGTAGTAGTAGAATACCTGGTAGTCCAGACCAGGGTGGGCCTGTGTCTTTATTTCTTCGTCTTCATGTATGAAGACAGTTGTTGTAAATGTAACTATAAGAATGAGACAGTCACATGAATGATCCCTTCTTAAAACAGAATGGCTCGTATAAAGTTTTTTTTAAATACATTTTTCTTCTGTGAAAGGAGCATGTGACCTGTTTTGACCCCACCTCTCAAAGGACCGGATTCGAGAATCGTTACAAACCGGAATCGAAAAGCAGAACCAGAATCGTTAAAATCCAAACGATGCCCAACCCGAGTGAGGACCGGCCAAATGTCCTCACTCTGATGGTTAATAACACAAACTGGCCCTCATAAAGACACAAGTATAAGCTCGCACACACAGATCAGACACACACACAAATAGACAGGCATGGAGGCAGGAAGACAGACAGACACAGAAAGACAAACCAGTTGCTGGCTGAGCAGAGTGGCCAGCTTCTCATCATCCTCCAGCTGTCTCTCTTCCTGCCTCCTCCTCTCTTCAGCCATCTGCTCCTCTTCCTCAGCCAAGAGCTGCTGGATGTACTCCTCACTTGCCCTCCTCTCCGCCTCCTCCAGAGATCGTTTCTCCTCGGCCAGCTACCCAAAGAGAGAAGAACATCAGCACCCAGCTGGGAAGCTTCCCTGGGGTTACCCCAAGCCAGTACACCCTTACATAATCATTAATACACTTCCCCGGGGTAACCTTGTCCCAGTACACCCTTACATCATCATTAATACACTTCCCTGGGGTAACCCTGACCCAGTACACCCTTACATCATCATCAATACACTTCCCCGGGGTAACCCTGTCCCAGTACACCCTTACATCACCATTAATACAGTGTGTGCTGACGAGACAGACAGACAGCGAGAGAATATGTGTGAGACAAAGACGGACAAAGAGCAAGAAAGAGATGGACAGAAAGAGAAGGAGATGGAGTTCACATGTACTACTGGAAGAAAATGAGAGTTTCAAAGCTGCATGAAGGGATATGTGATAACAACAGTGAGTCAGATGACTCCCTGTACTGTGGACCTGACTGCACTGAGCTCAGCATCACACCTCCAGTTTCCCTCAACTTTCAGTTCATCGTTTAGTTTCAACCATCTGGTAAAGGGTTTGGTTTCAACCATCTGGTAAAGGGTTTAGTTTCAACCAACTGGTAAAGGGTTTGGTTTTAACCATCTGGTAAAGGGTTTGGTTTTAACCATCTGGTAAAGGGTTTAGTTTCAACCATCTGGTAAAGGGTTTGGTTTCAACCATCTGGTAAAGGGTTTAGTTTCAACCATCTGGTAAAGGGTTTGGTTTTAACCATCTGGTAAAGGGTTTAGTTTCAACCATCTGGTAAAGGGTTTGGTTTTAACCATCTGGTAAAGGGTTTGGTTTTAACCATCTGGTAAAGGGTTTAGTTTTAACCATCTGGTAAAGGGTTTGGTTTTAACCATCTGGTAAAGGGTTTGGTTTTAACCATCTGGTAAAGGGTTTAGTTTTAACCATCTGGTAAAGGGTTTAGTTTTAACCATCTGGTAAAGGGTTTAGTTTCAACCAACTGGTAACGGGTTTGGTTTTAACCATCTAGTAAAGGGTTTAGTTTTAACCATCTAGTAAAGGGTTTGGTTTTAACCATCTGGTAAAGGGTTTGGTTTTAACCATCTAGTAAAGGGTTTGGTTTTAACCATCTAGTAAAGGGTTTAGTTTTAACCAACTGGTAAAGGGTTTAGTTTCAACCATCTGGTAAAGGGTTTGGTTTTAACCACCTGGTAAAGGGTTTAGTTTTAACCACCTGGTAAAGGGTTTAGTTTTAACCACCTGGTAAAGGGTTTAGTTTCAACCATCTGGTAAAGGGTTTGGTTTTAACCACCTGGTAAAGGGTTTGGTTTTAACCACCTGGTAAAGGGTTTGGTTTTAACCACCTGGTAAAGAGTTTAGTTTTAACCATCTGGTAAAGGGTTTGGTTTTAACCATCTAGTAAAGGGTTTGGTTTTAACCATCTAGTAAAGGGTTTAGTTTCAACCATCTGGTAAAGGGTTTGGTTTTAACCATCTGGTAAAGGGTTTGGTTTTAACCATCTGGTAAAGGGTTTGGTTTTAACCATCTGGTAAAGGGTTTGGTTTTAACCATCTGGTAAAGGGTTTAGTTTTAACCACCTGGTAAAGGGTTTGGTTTTAACCATCTGGTAAAGGGTTTAGTTTCAACCATCTGGTAAAGGGTTTGGTTTTAACCATCTGGTAAAGGGTTTAGTTTCAACCATCTGGTAAAGGGCACCTCCGTCTCTGGGTGAGTCCCGTGCCTCTCAAAAGATCCTCCTCCCACACAAAATGGGCGAGCCACTCACAACGCACAAAGTCAAACACGCAGTCAAGGGTTAAACTGCCCATGGATGCAGGCCCCAGACCAGTTTTCTACACTCTCTGTACATGGTCCACATTCATCTTTTCCATTTTCTTGTAATTGCATTCAGGTTTTTGTTTGAGGTGAGGCTGTTTACCCTGAACACAGGCTAAGGATTGTGTTGATGTCAGGCAACATTTTAACATGGTTGAGGATAGATGAAGGTTTGGGTTGAGGTCAGCGTCACATGGTTAGTTAGTACTTATGCCGTTTTGAATCTGGGCTAGGACCAGTGTCCCCAGGCTTCATTCAGTCTTATCATTTGCAGGAAGGAGATTAGAAAGTGTGATTACACAGAAATATGTATGAAGTTACACAGTTCTGAGGCAAACGTGTTTACTGTACTTACACACCCAAAAGATAATTAGCAACATTGGCATCACTTCTGAGTCCTCCACAGCACTAGCCAGCTGAAATACTGGACAGTGAGCACTGTCTGTCACACTTTGGTCGCCATAGAAACGAGATGGGAGGGGTGAGAAGTGACTTGCCTGTGAGTGTGTGTTATGTCATCTACTGTACAACTACTGTGTAAATCTACTGTACAACTACTGTGAGTGCGTGTTATATCATCTCTGTACAACTACTGTGAAATCTACTGTAAGTACACTGCGTGTTATATCATTTACTGTACAACTGCTGTGTAAAATCTACTGTACAACTACTGTGAGTGTTATATCGTCTACTGTACAACTACTGCGAGTGTGTGTTATATCATCTACTGTTCAACCACTGTGTAAATCTACTGTACAACTACCGTGAGTGTGTGTTATATCATCTCTGTACAACTACTGTGTAAATCTACTGTACAACTACTGTGAGTGTGTGTTATATCATCTCTGTACAACTACTGTGAAATCTACTGTAAGTAAACTACGTGTTATATCATTTACTGTACAACTGCTGTGTAAAATCTACTGTACAACTACTGTGAGTGTGTGTTATATCGTCTACTGTACAACTACTGCGAGTGTGTGTTATATCATCTACTGTTCAACCACTGTGTGAAATCTACTGTACAACTACCGTGAGTGTGTGTTATATCATCTCTGTACAACTACTGTGAGTGTGTGTTATATCGTCTACTGTACAACTGCTGTGTGAAATCTACTGTACATCTACTGCGAGTGTGTGTTATATAATCTCTGTACAACTACTGTGAAATCTACTGTAAATACACTGCGTGTTATATCATTTACTGTACAACTGCTGTGTAAAATCTACTGTACAACTACTGTGAGTGTGTGTTATATCGTCTACTGTACAACTACTGCGAGTGTGTGTTATATCATCTACTGTTCAACCACTGTGTGAAATCTACTGTACAACTACCGTGAGTGTGTGTTATATCATCTCTGTACAACTACTGTGTGAAATCTACTGTAGAACTACTGTGTGAAATCTACTATACAACTACTGTGAGTGTGTGTTATATCGTCTACTGTACAACTGCTGTGTGAAATCTACTGTACATCTACTGTACAACTACTGCGAGTGTTATATCGTCTACTGTACAACTACTGCGAGTGTGTGTTATATCATCCCTGTACAACTACTGTGTGAAATCTACTGTACAATTACTGTGAGTGTGTGTTATATCATCTCTGTACAACTACTGTGAAATCTACTGTAAATACACCATGTTATATCATTTACTGTACAACTGCTGTGTAAAATCTACTGTACAACTACTGTGAGTGTGTTATATCGTCTACTGTACAACTACTGTGTAAATCTACTGTACAACGAGTGTGTGTTATATCATCTACTGTACAACCACTGTGTGAAATCTACTGTACAACTACCGTGAGTTTGTGTTATATCATCTCTGTACAACTACTGTGGGAAATCTACTGTACAACTACTGCGAGTGTGTTATATCATCTACTGTTCAACCACTGTGTAAATCTACTGTACAACGAGTGTCTGTTACATCATCTACTGTACAACCACTGTGTGAAATCTACTGTACAACTACCGTGAGTGTGTGTTATATCATTTCTGTACAACTACTGTGTGAAATCTACTGTACAACTACTGTGTGAAATCTACTGTACAACTACTGTGAGTGTGTGTTATATCGTCTACTGTACAACTGCTGTGTGAAATCTACTGTACATCTACTGTACAACTACTGCGAGTGTGTGTTATATCATCTCTGTACTACTACTGTGTGAAATGTAGCGGTCAGAAAAATCACTTAAGTCAGTTTTAGAGAAAGACCCTGATGAGAGTGATGCTCACTTTGCTGATCTGGTCCTCGTACTCTCTCCTCACCTCTCCTGGGGGGCACACCCTGGGCGTGGACACAAATACTGCAAGCACACAGAAACACGTCAACAACACAAACAGTAAAAAATGTTACCTTTACTTCACAGCTCACTGGTGCTGACTATGGTGGTTGTTCAGCAGGTGAGCAGGATGGTCCAGCAGACCAACAGCACAACATCTACCAGCTTGTGTCTGATGGTTACTTCATGCTTGGTTCAGGCTGACATCACGATGATGAATAATCATGGATGAATCGTTTTTGGGGACATATCTAAGTGTTCTTACCCTGGTCCTCCTCCTCCTGTCCTCCTTCCTGCCCGATGAGTCTGCGCTGACACTGCAGGGGGAAGGCGGCTTGCACCTGTCTCCACAGTTCGTCGTTCACCAGGGTCTGCTTCCTGGAATTGAGCCTGGCCCACGTCGACACCCTCTTCCTGCACATAGGACAGCACAGGGTGGCCTTGTCCACAGTCTCCAGAAAACAGGGCTGACAGACGACATGACATCAAACAAAGACAAAAGAGCGACAGAAAGAGTTTAGACAGAGAACTGTTCAAATTAGAAAGAATGTGGGCACCAGAGGACAAAACTCATGAGGACACATGTGCAGTATGAATGTGGCTTACTCTGCTGTGACCCCATAACCACATCAGTATTGGACCTGTTTCAGAAGCACATCCCAACAGCCTTGCTGTGTGCTCATTACACAAACTGAATCTAGATGTAGCTTCTTCACCAACAGAGGTGCAACTCTGTCCAACGACCTGCGGCTGGTGCTTTTTGGCTCGTTGTTTATTTGTCAAATTTCCCTCAATTATTTACCGATAAACCATATAAACCTTCAAGATGCAAGTTAAATATATGCTAATTCTTTGGGTAATCCGCATCCTGGTGGACCCAATACTCGCAATCATCACAAAGCCAACTTCCCCGTAAAGCAGTGATCTGGGTGCTGGGTTCAGGTACACAGCAGTGGTCTGGGTGCTGGGTTCAGGTACACAGCAGTGGTCTGGGTGCTCAGTTCAGGTACACCAGGCGTGACCTGTTGAGTCTGTTGTACGCACCTATCCGAGGACTAGCACCAGAGGTCCTACCAGCGCTCATACGGAAGACGCAGAGCCCTACGTTTAAGCAGGACAATAACAAGACAAAACGAGGATCAGGAGGATGAATATGCAACAGATTAAGGAGGAGAGGCAGCAGACTACTGCCACCTGTAATTACAACTTCAAATGTACCCTTCATAGCAAGATGAACAAACTTTCAGTGTTGACAAGTACGATGGGGATCACAGGCACACAGGTCTGTTCTGTTTCACGGACAAGTGGTTAACAAGTGAAATACCGGCTGTGACCTTGGATGGTTACACGATCCCACGTTCTGGCAGAGACCCAGTGAAAACCAGGAACTCAATCGGTGGAGGACTGTGCGCGGCGATCAATGATAGGTGGGCAACAAACTTTACTGTTGTGAGACTGTAAGCACCAGACAATCTGAATCAATGACCATATCCTTCCAACCAGGCGGCACGGTGGCGCAGTGGTTGGTGCGGTTGCCTCACAGCAAGAAGGTCCTGGGTTCGAGCCCCGGGGTAGTCCAACCATACTAAATTGCCCCTACGTGTGAATGTGTGTGCGTGTCGGCCCTGTATGATGGCCTGGTAGCCTGTCCAGGGTGTCTCCCCGCCTGCCACCCAATGACTGCTGGGATAGGCTCCAGCATCCCCACGACCCTGAGAGCAGGACAAGGGGTTCGGATAATGGATGGATCCTTCCAACCACAATATCTACCCCGGGAGTACAGGCAAATCAAAGTTATTCTGGTTTACGTTCCAGGTGTTGATTTACAGTGTACAGTAAGTTCAAATAAAGCACTTAACAGAGCAGCTGATCAACCAGTTTTTCTACTTGGTGACTTTACCAACTGTGATGTTACATTTCTACTACCTGACCTGGAGCAGTATTTGACCTGCCCAGCTGGGCTGAACAGAACAACGAATCTATGCTTTGGCAATGTACTGAACACATACACTGCAGGGTGCCGCCCACCAATGGGCCGTTCTGATCACAGTCTTGCATGTGCAGCCTAGATACAGGCAGACGTAAAACACCCCCCACACAGACCAAGGTGATTCCTACCTGGACAAATGAGGCAGCTTAAGAGTTGTGAGGCTGCCTACAGTGCACCGACTGGGATGTTTTCTTTAATAGTAATGATGACTACAACACGCTCACTGACTCCATTATGAACTAAACTTAGCACAAAAAGTAAGGAAATGTGTGTTTGGTAGATTATTTCTTTGTTGTAACAATGGCAATACATCTTATATCAGGCAGCTGATGGTCAGCACCTGGGGTACCAGAAGCTCAAATCAAGAGTCAATAGCAACAGCAAAATAAGCTGTTTGGCATTATTATTCATCCCACAAATCCATGTTCCTTACAAATGTGGCCCCATTTAAAAGAGAAATAAACAGGCTTTCCAACGGTATAAGATTTATTGCCAAGAAGCATTGTTACAACAAAGAAATAATCTACCAAACACAATGTCCTTACTTTTTGTGCTTAGTATATATACAATTTTACAGAGTCCATTATGCCTACAAAAATTCACCCCAACAATAACCCCTGGATTACTGAAGATGTTGTGGCCAGCTGATGTGGAAGAAGGAAGCACGAGGCACAGATCTCTTTATAATGGCAGCTCCCCTGTTCCATACACCACACGACCCCCACAGTGCTCTTTTATTTGCCCCCAAAATGGTTGCCGAACAATGGCTTTCCCCCCCAGGTCACTATTAAAAACATCAGTCATAGTCATGGTCCTGCAGTCAGTCAGTCAATCAGTAAAACGGTCGTCTATTCAGTCCGAGTCAAACCCCGAAACAACAACAACACACCCCAACATAAACCAAACACCCGAGCACATAAATCACAATTTCAACCCAAACATTAGCGTTCCCCCAATTCAGAGCCACCATCAGAGCGAGCGCCTCCTCCAGTCGCTACAATATGAACCAAAGTGTGACCCAGGACAAGTATGCCTTCACATAGGGTGATAGAGAGAGAGTTAACACCTTAAATAAGGACATTCAGAACAAACTGAGGTGGACTATAAAAACAAGGTTGAGAACAAGCTTATTTCTGGTAACGCCAAGAGATGCATGGCACGGTCTCAACATTAGGATGGGTAGCCCACAGACAAAACCAACCAATCAATGCCCTGACCCCACAGTCTGCAAATGAATAGAGTATATTTTACACACGATTTGACAAGTCCAATGACCCCACTGAGAAGCCACTCTTGCCACAGAATGACAGCACCATATCAGTATCAGAGAGGGAGGCTGTTAGCATATTTCGCGAACTTAACCCATGCAAGGCTGCCAGGCTAGATGGACTTAGAGGGAAGATCCTGAAGGACTGCTGATCAACTAGGTACTGTTTGCCAGACTTTTCCAGTGTTTCCTTGACACTAGCTCAGTCCCATTCACCTGAAAAACATCTATGATCATCCCTGTTGCCAAGAAGCCCAGGGCCAAAGACATGAATGACTTCCGTCCTATAGCCCTTGCCCCCATTCTCAGTAAATGCATGGAAAAGGTTATATGCCAACAGCCCACCGCATCACTCAGCGACCAAATGGACCTGATGCAGTTTGCATACAAGGCCAGAAGGGGAGTAGAGGATGCTGGGAAAGTGTCTGCGTGTGTCCACGACAATGCACGTAACATCGTTGCTGCCAACTCCCCTGGACGAGTGAACTGGGACTCAGTTGCCAGTTTGCGCATACACTGCAGCTGGCAGTAAATGATGGATTTAACATGTATGTGCATCGGGTTATTGTTGCAGCTGGATTCAGTGTGTGTTTTTGTTTTGTTAATCTGTTTTTGTTCTTTAGAAAGTCTGGCTACTATTTGGAACTTACTTAGACATTTATTTAAGTTACATATTCTTCATGTAGGCCTGTTGGTCTATCTTATTTGCTGCAGGTGTGTGATGATGTGACGTTGTTCTCATGTTCTGTTATTGTTGTTTATGTTGCTATTTGCCCAAGTAAAAATAAACCCCTTCGTATGAAAAACATTTGTTGTATTGGTTTTTTTTCCTATTTCACAGACACTCATCCGTTGTAAATAGTACATTTAAATCTTGTCAGTTAACAGTTAATGACTGTTAATGAGCATCAGTTATTGGTCAGGAAAAAAAAAATCAAAATGAGCCTCCCTGGTACATAGCAATATGTTGTGTAATTGTCTTGTGTGTATGTATTACCTTGCAGAAGGTATGGCCACAGGGCAGAGTAACTGGCTCTAGAAAGATCTCTAGACAGACGGGGCAGAGACACTCATCCCGGGACAACAGCTCTCCTCTTCCTCCTCCTTCCTCTGATACGGATGTCATTTTCACATTAGATACCAGTGGCATCCCCTGCCCTGCAGTGTCTGCATGGAGCTTTCGGAGAAGGATCTGAACACTCCAGGTAGGGTATCACCTGTTTGTTGTGTTTGCACAGGGAGAAACACACATCTGTTTCAGTAAGTCAGCACACGCAGGGATTCAGCCTGAAGGGCTGCTTCTATAAAGCATAAAGGAGGTGGAGCTTCTGAGTAAGGACACCCAACTAAAGAACTTCACAGCGGCGGAAACATCGACGGCGCCCAGTCTCTGAGAGGGGGATTATCTTGACCCCAGCAGCAGCAGGAGCAGCAGCAGGAGGAGCAGCAGCAGCAGCAGCAGCTAACCTAAGGCTTTGAATGACAGCATCCGTCTGCAACCAGTCAAGCTCAAGTACAAGTACTGGTATTATAAGAAAAAAATAAAGTGGCTGCCGAGTTGAGAAATCAACCCACTGCTGTTAGGAAGTATTGTGCTCCTCGAAAACACATTGCTATTGTCGAGTAACTACCAGCAGTTAGCTTAGCTTCTCCACTGCTCGCTGACGGGGGCTACGCCAAGTCGTTAAGCTCCGCCAGCGTCACTTTTCCCCGGACGGCGACTGTATAAAATCCGACTTCAGCCTATCTAGTGGACAAAAGCAGGGTACAAGATCATATGTAATTAAAAGTATGTCAGTTCCAATGAGTTGACATTACTGAGAGGAATGCCAATTTAAATAAAAGACACAACAAGCGAGTGTTCACTGGATAAATGCTCAGCTAGCGTTAGCTAGATGCTAAAACTAATGCTAAACATGCAGCTCGGAGGTTCAGCGCCGGCCTGGAAGAGTCGGCCAGAACCAACCACCGACTGAAGACCACCTCGACACACTGCCGCACTCACCCTGAGTCCGGTCTGTCGCGTTCAGCAACACCGCGCCGCACCGTTCACACCGACTCACTCACAACACCAGCCCAGCCGACGCGATACGCGCCTCTTCTGCTGCTGCTGCTTCTTCTGATGCTTCTTCTTCTTCTGCCTCGTCGTGTTTAGAAACACCGCACGCCACCGTTCAAACCGACTCACAACACCAGCCCAGCCCAGCCGACGCGATACGCGCCTCTTCTTCTGCTGCTTCTTCTTCTGCTTCTTTTTCTTCTTCTTCTTCTTCTGCCTCGTCGTGTTTAGAAACACCGCACTCCACACTGTTCAAACCGACTCACAACACCAGCCCAGCCGACCCGATACGCGCCTCTTCTGCTTCTTCTTCTGCTTCTTTTTCTTCTGCCTCGTCGTGTTTAGAAACACAGCACTCCACCGTTCAGACCGACTCACAACACCAGCCCAGCCGACGCGATACGCGCCGCTTCTGCTGCTGCTTCTTCTTCTGCTGCTTCTTCTTCTGCTTCTTTTTCTTCTTCTTCTTCTTCTGCCTCGTCGTGTTTAGAAACACCGCACTCCACCGTTCAGACCGACTCACAACACCAGCCCAGCCGACGCGATACGCGCCGCTTCTGCTGCTGCTTCTTCATCTTCTTCTGCCTCGCTTCTGCTTCTTCTTCTGCCTTCAAACGGCTGGCATCCAACGCTATGGTGTACAGAGCCCCCGAGTGGTCACATCAAGTTTCTACATTTTTATTTTTTTGTAGTTCGTCGACTTGAAAAGCTTGACGTCACCACTCAGGGGCTCCGCAATGACGCGTTGTCACTCTTTTCTTTTCTTTTCTTTTCTTTTCTTTTCTTGCCATTTTGTCTCGTTGACTTTTTTTAAATAGAGTAAAAATCTACACAAGTTTGGGGATAAATACAACATGAAGGATGGAAATACATCAGCAATGGTGGAAATGGCGGTCCAGGACAGTTGCGACAATACAATACGGAGACGTCAGAACAGTGAAAAACAAGACGGGCTAAATAATGTTTTGCAAACAAATCAAAAAGCACAAAAAGAAAACGAACAGGGTCATCTGAACGGAGCAGAAGAGAGCAAGGCAAGAGACTTGAAGATGGCAGGGGCTGAGATGCACATGTGTGCAGTGATTCAGCCTTTCTGTTCATTCTTTCCACATTTCCCAGTGGCTAAAAGTAGATGGCAAAGCTGCGCAAGGAAAGGGTGAAAGAGGGAGTACTGCCATTCCATTTACAAGTAGATATTTACCCCAAATAATTACGAGATTAACAAGGTCTGACATGTCTGCATTTACATTGATTATTTAAATAAATAATGTCACTATACGCAGAAGAAAGTCCAGTTTTAAGGAAAACAAATCAGCATAAGAGCACTCACAAAATAGATGGCCAGTAGTTTCAGCTTCTGAAGAATGAAAGACGCAAGGATCCACTTCACATTGCAACC